>NC_049243.1:2424242-2727272 GCF_011100685.1 Canis lupus familiaris | reverse complement strand
ACACGGCTTTGAAAATGCTTTAAATTTTCAGTTGAAGCTAAACATAGAACTGTCTGGCTTAATGCTATCCTTCCTCTCGAATGTCACCCCACTTCCCAGCAGCAGAGCCCAGCTCGGCCATGAGCTCACCACAGCCCCAAGCTTGGAGATGGCTCAGGTGGGCGGGAACGAGGCCCGGGGCCTGTACCTCTCGGGGTCCTGCGGGCTAACTGCTCGGGGTAAGAAGTAAAGACAGCTAAAAGAGTTTTTTAAAAACTTGTTTTTTAAAAAGGCAGGATGTAAGTAGTAATGATTTTCGGTAATATTCAATAAACCCATAAAACTTTGCAAGGAATTAGGGAGCTGGAGAGCAGACTACTTGAGGTTACAGCAGCACCTTGCAAAAAAAAAAAAAAGTGCAACGACTTTAAGTAGCAGTCTTTCTAAAATTAATTATAAACAGCTTTCTAAGACGGAGCACAAGGAACTGAATTTAATCTCCTCTGTAAATAACCCGTTATCATCACTGCAAACATCAGCGCAGTGGACTGTGCAGTGCTGACCGAGGCTCGCCGACCTCTCTGCATGTTCACTCACGGCTCTTGGACAGCTGTGGTTGCAGCTGCTGAGCTCACTGCTGGTTTTTCTGACACCTTCCATACTTCCAGAGTACTAGCCCTCTCTTCCTACCCCCAGTAACTCCGCCCGAAATAGCCCTGAACTTCAGAGCCTCTCCCCACTCCCATCCCATATGACGGCCCCTTATTGCTTTGTCAGAAGGATGTCCATCATACCCAGAAAGGAGCTCTGCCTGAGGGACTCTTCAAAATAACAGAGAAACTTTGCAACACAATTTTTGGCTACTCAGAGGCCTTTGTTCACTGCTTCTTGGTGTCCAGATGACTGGAATCCAAGCTAACCGGAATCTGTGTGGGAAGCGCTTACTTTGACATCATTAGCCAGGTTAACATATCTCATGATAAATGAGAAAGGAAATTCTTTCTTTGATAACTCTTGACGATGTTCATGGTAGTACACGGAAATCTTTTTTAAGAAAAAAAAAAGTGTACATGCTGCTCCCTCTGCCTGAAAAGTTCTTTTTTTTCTACCTGACAAAATTCCACCTATCTTTTAAGACCCAAGCCCAAGAGTCACCTTTTGGGGGGGGATATCTCCAAAAAAAAGTCTTTTTTTTTTTTTTATTCTCCTTGGCAAAATTAACTTTTCTACCTTTGAGATTACCAAAGAGTGGAAGTATTTGACCAAATAGACTGTGAGCTATTTGAAATCAGGAAGCATATACTATTCGTCTTTTTGGACATTCAATATCTATTTCAAGCACTGAGATTCAGTGCTTAAAATGTTTGTGAATAAATGTATGTATTTTAGATTATTCCATTTCGTAGCCATTTTAAGGTGTGACGAAGATGTGTAAATAGCTCAGAAGAGTAACAGGAAAAAAATAGGCGTGAAAGGGAAATGGGCAAGAAAGCCAGAGAAGAGAGAAGAAATAAAGAGAACACATTAATAATGGGGAGGAATATGTTGAGAAGTACCTGATTCGATAGGTTCCAGAACACTGGATTTCCCACTTAGTGACTTCCATTTGTTTAAACCTTACATTTGGGAGTCTAGTTCCTTTTTTGCCGGTCCTTTGAGATGTTAATTAACTTTCAAAACATTGTTCATAATCTTTAATTTTTCCTAACCTTACCTCTTCAAGCTTCAAGGCTATTTATCCCTCACTCCTACTCTCCTGACTCAGAGTTCTAAGTCCCTTAACCCACTCGCTCTTTATCACCAGAATAATATGATCAGACCGCAGGAAACATTTCTGTATTTAGAATGTTTTGAATGGGGTGAGAAGGTGAAATTGTTTAAGGACTTGTGGCTTATCCTTGATCAGAAGAAATTTGTTGTTACCCTCACCAAAGAAAATAAGTCTTGCATAATTCTTTGGGCTGTACTCAGTATTTAACAGGTTACCCCTTTGGGGTGCCTGGGTGGCTTAGTCTGCTAAGCATCAGACTTGATTTCCACCCAGGTCATGATTTCTGGATGGTGAGATGGAGCCTCATGTTGGGCTCTGCGTTGGTTGTGAAGCCTGCTTAAGATTCCCTTTCCTTCTCCTTCTGCCACTCCCCCTACACTCACGCACTCTATTAAAAAACAAAACAAAACAAAACAAAACAAAAAACCAAGCAAATAACATCTAAGAACCTTAAAAAAAAAAAAAAAAAACCACTTACGCCTTAGCTTGAGAAGAGGATAGAAAGGAATAGGGTGGGGATGAAGTTGCAAAGAGCTTATTTCGTGTGATCTATAAAATCAAAAAGCAAACAGCAGGGAGTCACAGATAGCAATCTGGGATTTAAAGAAAGAAAATATCAAACTTATGAATTCCATGGTTTCAAAACTAATTTATTCACCATGAGCCAATCTTACCATTCATTAGCTTCACCCCAGAGACAAAACTGAATGTCAACTATTTTCCTGACCTATAAATAATAGGTGCCACACGCTTGGAAATGAAACTTTGTTAGAGCATAATAACAAAGTGAATCAATACGATTGTTACAAAGCTAAAAAAATAAAAATAACAGGCTAAGTCGTGAATCTTTGGGGAGAGGAAGATTCTCATTGCCTGCTCTTTGTGGGGAAAAGGAAATCTTCGACAGGAAAATTGATAAATCCTCTTTTGGTAGCACTAAGATTGAGCCAAAAAATAATAGTCTAGGTATGTGCAATAAAAATTCATACTCAATCATTTGTTTAACCTGCATGAATAGCCGGGAGTGATGACATTACCTGCTAGGTTAATTAATGATGATGGTGTGCAGGTGGGTATTGGCCAGACAGAGTTCTAGAATGGAACACAAGGAGAATGTGCGCCCCTTCCAGGCCTGGCCCTAAAAAGCCTGCTGTGCGCATTCCCCTGTGTCTTTCTTTCATTTCTACCTATGGAGAGGAAGGTGACTTGCAAGCCACTTGGAAGCCACTTGTTCAGTATGGCGGAGCCTCTGTAAGCGTGAGTCCCTGAATGGCTGCGTGGAGTAGAGCCCCTACCCGCCAACCTGGAATCTGCGCTCTGGGCTGTTACATGAGCAACTGCTGCACATTTAGTTCTCTTCTTATATTCTGGAGTTTTCTTTGTTAGAGAAGCCTTTATTGATGTGTATGTGTAGGTATCATGTATATGCGTGTGTACACATGATATATGTTCCACTTTTATTTCAACTTTTCAATTTCTTAATAAAAATAATACAGGGATGCCTGGGTGGCTCAGCGGTTGAGCATCTGCCTTCAGCTCAGGGTGTGACCCCAGGGTCCTGAGATTGAGTCCTACATCGGGCTCCCTCCAGGGACCCTGAGTCTCCCTCTGCCTGTGTCTCTGCCTCTCTCTGTGTCTCTCATGAATAAATAAAAATCTTTAAAAAAAACAAAAATAATACAAACCCATTAAAGAAACATGTGCTAAATACAGGTAAGTAAAAAAAAAAAAAAAAAAAAAAAAAAAAGAGGAAATAAAAGTCTATAATGACTCAACATAATGAGATAAGCTATAATAAAACCGGGATCACACTTTACAACCGGTTTTGTAGGATACTTTTTCCACTTAAAACTATCAAGAACATCTTCCTGTTGCATCATTAAGAAGCACTCCGCCTATGACATAGTTTCTAACCGATGCAGGAGAAAAGTCACACAGATCGTTGGAAAATAACAGCTGAACGAGTACCATTATTTCAGTTGGCAAACAATTGGACCTAGCATATCTCTAGGCAACGCCTGTTCTCTAGATGCTCAGATCCTGGATCAACGGGTGACACTTGGAAAATCAGGATGGAAGTGGTCCTGCCATCGGGAGACTGGAGGCGGGGCGGGAGGGAGGAGCTGGTCAAAGCCAGCGACTCGTCCCGGATCAGACAAAATTTGGTAGCACAGCCTGGCCCATGTGCACCGGCCTCGCGGCTCTGCTCTGCCCCTCGGGAAGAAGGGGAGCCCTTGGGAAGCAGTGTTGGATGGAGGCGGCAGGCGTCCGCTCCGCTCCCGGGTCCTTGGTCACCCTGCACCTCCAGGCCCGCATGTGGCTCCACGGGCGTCTGGAAGCGAAGTCCACGCAGAGGCCTGCTCCCAGCCCAGCTCCGCTGGGGACCCTGCCTCGGCGGCTTCCTGACAGTGCTCCCGACGTGCTGGCCACTCCGCTGGCCGCTGGAGGACTGTGCTGGAACCTCAGCGGGCAAAGGGAGATATTAAAATCTGCACCTTTGTTACGGGGATGAAGTGATTCAATGCACACAAAGTGCTTATACGATGTGGCCTGTGATTACTTTACACCCAGACCCATAGGGGCTGGCCAGCACGGGGCCAGAGGGGAAGGGGCACAGGACAGGCAAGGAAGCAGCCGCCGGGGCTGTGGTGGGTGGTGAGAGGCACGGCCCGGGCCTGACCCGCACTGGCCACTGTGCTGCAGCCTCTCCAGCCTCTCCAGCCGCCAGGTGGGAACTCCCCTCTGCACCTACCTCACAGGGCCGCCGGGAGGATCACACGAGTGGCCGTGGGAGGTGTGGCGCAGAGCCCAGCACACAGCCAGCACCACAGAAATGTCAGCTTCGACCCATCCTCAGGGCTGCCAAAGAAGAGTACGCGGTATTTTTGCAAGATCCGCACATTTACCCGGTTCCGGCAGGTGACTCACACGTCCACACCTGCTGACCGTCGCACTGAGGATCACAGCACTTTCCCTTCCCGTTTCCCACCACCGTGATCGCCGAGCTCTCTAAATCGGTAGACTGGCCTTGGGAGGTGGGAACATATCCATCCCCCAGATTGGACGGGAATCGCCTCTGCACCCAACTTCATTTCCTTTAGGAGACTCAGGCGGGTTCCCATACATCTTCCTTGGCTCCGCAATACAGGCTCCCGAATGAATGACTATGTCCTCTCAGATAATGTGTTTTCCCAAAGAATGTCCCTCCTGATTCTGAGACTTTGGGATTGAAAGTTATTTTCAGAATCCAGAATTGAATTGGACCTTTCTCTTTCTTTTCTATTATTTTTATTCACTGCCTTCTTGAATAATGACATATGCTGAAAACAATGCTTCAGGATGAGGACTACATGTTAGCCGCAGTCAATTTATCCGTTTCAAAATAAATAAATAAGTTTATCTGTTTCAATCAATGATAATTTGTGATCAGAAGAAAAAAAATATCAAGATGGCAAGAACACCTCCCTGAAAGTCAGAACCTATCAATCTGTTTCATCTTTGATAAATGTGATTAGTCTGTGGACCATTCATTCACTTTTGTGGAGGATGGCTTTTCTAGAAAAGGTGCCATGAGTCAAAATTACATAAGCTGAAAATCATTTTTCCGCAGATTTAAAGTCATACTAGGGTATTAAATTCCTAATCAGGGGATCCCTGGGTGGCTCAGAGGTTTAGCGCCTGCCTTTGGCCCGGGGCACGATCCTGGAGTCCCGGGATTGAGGCCCACGTCAGGCTCCGGGCATGGAGCCTGCTTCTCCCTCCTCCTGTGTCTCTGCCTCTCTCTCTCTATGTCTATCATAAATAAATAAATAAATCTTTAAAAAAATAAAAAATAAAAAAATAAATTCCCAATCAAACATTCAATGTCTAACTTATTAAAACACCTAGTGTGGCTCAGTCTGTTAGGTGCCTGCCTTCAGCTCAGGTCATGATCTCAGGGTCCTGGGATCGAGCCCTGCATCTAGCTCCCTGCTCAACAGGGAGTCTGCTTCTCCCTTTCTCTCTCCTTCTTCCTCCTCCCCTGCTCATGCTCTCTCTCTCTCTCTAAAATAAATAAATAAAATCTTTTAAAAGAATAAGTAAATAGTAAATGAAACAGACCTAAAAACTGTACTTAGGAATTCTATGCCTAGTATATGCTACAAAATATTTAATGCCATGTACCAAATTTTACCTTCTGCATAATTCCTGCCTTATTTCATTGCATAAATCTACAAGGGGAAGAGTACCTTCATGGAATGCAGAGGGGCTCTGTCTTTTCTACATTTTATTTTGAAATAATTTTAGACTTACCAAAAAGCCTCAAAAATACCCCATGGGGTCCTGTATCCTGGTCACTCGGTTTCTCCCGATCTTGTGATGTGATGTAACCACAGCAAAACTGTTAAAACCAGAAAAGTAACATTAACGTGATAAAACTGAGGACCCTGCAGATCTTACTTTAATCTCAGCAGTTGTTCTACTATTGTTGCTTTTCTGGTCCAGGATCCCGCATCAGCTGGTTGTCCCGCCTCTTTGTCCCTTCAGTTCGGAATAGCTACTCAGTCTTTCCTGAACAGTAGAGGCCGGTTACCTTGCAGGATACGCTCTCAGTTAGAATTGGCCTAATTTTTTTTTCTCATGATTAGCTGAAGTTATGCATTTTGGGGCAAGAACCCCGCAGAAGTGCACCCGGCTCAGTGCCTCACAGCAGGGGGTACACGACAATCCGTTTTATCATGGATGAGGCACATTTTGATCCCATGGTCACAGGAATGTCTACCAGGTTTCTACTCTATGAAGTCACTATTTTCCATTTATAATTAAGACGGTCTTAGGGAGATATATTTTCAAGCTACGCAAACGCCCGTTTCTCATGACAGCTTCAACTACTAATATTGGCATTTCTTGGTGGCACCTGTAATAACTGTTCTAGTGGAGTCGAGAGAGAGAGAGAGAGAGAGAGAATGGGTTTTCAATTTCCATCATTCATTCTGCACTTTTAAACTGGCATTCCGTTGTAAAGAAGTACAATCCTTTCTCTCGCGCTGGTTATTTATTCTTCGGTTGTCTATTTGCATTCATATAGACCCTCGGATATTTATTTTATGCTACGGGTTAATTATTTATCATTTGGCTGTTGGTGTCATTATTTATTTTGTTGTTTCAAGTGTCTCAGATCTGACCACAGGGAACTCCGGAAGGGCTCCAGTGTTTCACAAGTCTCTACGGAGACTTACAGAGGAAATCTAACCCCCCCCTCCCCAGCCAAGGGCTTTTGAGAAAACTGATCAGAGGATGTGTTTTGTCATTCTCTTATTCATTGTAAAAATGTCCTGTAGTAAGCACCGTATTAAAGATGAAGCTTTGGACTCTGTTCAAAGCTGCCTGAAGGACATTCACTTATGTGTTTACTGCCATAGATCCAAGAAATATTAACGTGGGTTCATATCCTTTGGAGTTTCTCCATTCTCATCTACAAAATCACTTTCATCCCTTTGGGAGGTCACATTCCCCCATAGACTAAGGAGTGTCCAATAACACTTCTTGTTTTTCTCTCCAAGCAATCATTATAGGCTCCCCCCCAAAGGGAAGGAGCACCTCCAATCTGATTGGAGACTGCGTACTGACTGGGCTGGGGTTTACTACTGGGCAAGCTAGCTGTGCCTCAGGAAAGACACAGCCGCACCATGTTTCTCCCCTTGCTGCTCCTGAGGCACAAGCTAGTCTGCGAGGCTGGCCTCTGGAGCAGCCTCTCCAGGACCTTTCAGGTCCGTTCTGTTCTACTCTGGATAACCACAGACCCTGCCTTTCTATTGTCAAGGAGACATGAGTCAAAAGCTTTGTTGGAGCTTCCAGCCTAAGGCACAATCAAAATACAGCTTTTTACTGGAAACCCCTTTTCTAGAGAGTATTTGATGCTTATTCCTCTGTTAGCAAGTAGTACTTTGTCTTTCTTTGGGCAACTGCCCGGACAATGCAGGCTCTTGGGGAAGAAGTGTGATGAGTGGGTAAAAGCAAGCTCCAAATCCCAATATCCTTGAACAGACACATAACCACCCTGTGCTGCCCCATTTCTCAGCCCTCCAGTCACTCGCTCATCACAGATCACCACCCTGACAGGCCTCACTGACAGTGCAGATACATTAGCCAGTCCTAATGGAGAAGGAAAACTCTGCATGGTCTGTGGCCCAACCAAGTGGGAATTATCTGCTAATAGTGCAGATTTCTGGGCCTCACCCCAAAAGGACTAATCAGGATAGAAGATTCCAGGAGTCTGCACTTTTTAAAAAGATTTTATTTATCTATTTATTTGTGAGTGAGAAAGAGAGAGAGAAAGTGAGGAGAGAGGCAGAGAGAGAATCTCAAGCAGACTCCATGCTGAACAGGGAGTCCAATGTGGGGCTCCATGCCAAGACCCTGAGATCATGACCTGAGCTGAAATCAGGGCCTGATGCTTCACCAACTGAGCCACCCAGGCACCCCCAGGAGTCTACATTTTTAAAAAACAGATGCCCAAATGACTGTTATGTGCATTAACCTTGAGAATCACAGTTCTGTTGGTAGGGCTTACATTTAAATCAACTTCTTGAGAACAGGTGGTCCAGTCAGTACTGGTCTCCCCAGCCCGTCTTCCTTCTTGCTCACCAGTCTGGGATAGTCCCTGTTCTTTATGCAGCTTCCCAACATGTGGTACTCCCTACCACCAGTGTAAATTTGCCTAAAAGACTAGATTTCCTAACCAAACCCTTCTCCTTTTTAGTACCCCTTCTCACCCTGCCTTATACTTTACCTGATTCTAGGTTGAAGGCATGGCATTAAAACACAGATCTCTTGGGGGACTGGATCCTAGCCCCTGTCTGACATGCTGCGGCCTATAAGCAGATCTTCCTGAATCACAGCACGTAGACCGCTTGTCTCCCAAGCAGTCCACCATTTCATGAATTTCTCCCGTGCCAGGACATACCCATAATTTCAGGACATCACCTTCAGACCTGGAACTAGATCCCCTAAACCTTCCTCGACATACCTGGACAATTCCGGTGCTCCCCCTTTTAAAGGCCACCTCCTTGACATTTCTGTTCCCCAAACTTTCTTGTCCCTGCTTCAACCTGTTCCCCACCAGATACATTTGACTGAGATCTCAGTCTACTCTTTGCCCTTCCCCAAGTATACATAGAAGAGAAAGACCAAACTTGGAGGTGGGGGGGGGGGGGATTACTTTTGGCCCACATTCAACCAGGCTTGTTTAAAGCAGGGACCAAGTCACATTATATTTTTTTATAATCCCCTGGTATAATCCCTATAATTCCCAAGCATCCTGCCTGGAAATTTATAATACTAAACTGTATCGAGAGGTTCCAGTTCCAGGGAAGATGGAATAAACATACCCTACTTGCATTTCCCACTAAATACAGCTATGGCATGCATGGGGCCACAAGTTGAGGATTCTGTAAAGTAAATAGCAGAAGGCAGATAAGTGAAGAAGACAGATTTGAAAATATCATCCATCATCAGAAAATGGATGATATTTCTCCTTCCTTTAAAAAAAAAAAAGAAAGAAAGAAAGAAAAAGAAAATTCTCTTTCCCGTCTCCTCTGGCCTGGATTCAGGACAGCCCCAAACCTGGATGCGGACATTGACATGGACAAAGAGAGCTCTAGAAGCCCCATCGTTCAGGCTCAAGAAAGGGTAGGGGTCTCCTGACAGCCGAGATAGTGGGGGCTCATCATACTGAGTATATAGTTGGTACTCAAGGGATTAATAATAATAACGATAATAATAAATTACTTAATGATAATAGCACTAGCTAGCATTTGTTATAGTCAAGAACTCTTTTAAGTACTTTGTTTATCCTTATAAAAATCCATGAAGTAGATTTTATTATCCTGGCTCAGGGGTTTGCAAACTTTTCCTATTAGGATAAGACAGTAAATATTTTAGGCTTTGTCCCGGCTGTAATTACGCTGCTGTATTGTTGTAGTGTACTGACCGTCATGGTGTAGATAATATGTGAACAAATGGCGTGACTGTGTTCCAATGAAACTTGACTTCTAAAAACAGGCAGCAGGATGGATTTGGCCCAAATGCCATAGATTGCTGACCCATTTCATAATTTGAAGATGGGAAATGGAAACCCACAGAGGTTAAGTAACTTGCCCAAGATCACAGAGCTGATAAATGGCAGCATCAAGGTTCAAACCTGGCTCTTGAGTCTCGTTCTTATTTGCTACAGTACACTGATATTTTTGAGTCAATGAATGAAATGATGACAGAGATGAACCCAACCAATATCTTTGGTATGAAAATTTTCAGGGTCCATGGGTAGAAGTGAATGTCAGAATGTGTCAAAGAAGAAAAATTACAATTCTGAACGAGACCGTGTTGGTTTCCTGTTGCCTCTGTAACACATTGCCACAAACTTAGTGGCTAAAACAACACGAATTTATTATCTTAAGCTTCTGGAGGTCAGAGGTCAAGAATCACTGCCATTATACTGGAATCAAGGTGTTGGCAGGGCTGCATTCATCCTAAAGGATCTAGAGGAAAATCTATTTCCTTGTCTTTTTTCTACTTCTAGAGGCTCCCTGCATCCCTTGGCTGTGGCCCTTACATCCATCCCCCAAATCATCAGCATAGCACCTTCAAATCTCTCTCTCTCTCTCTCTCTCTGACTTATCTTCCTGCCTCTCTCTAATAAAATCTTGGTAATTACATTGACCCACCTGGATAATCCAAGATAATCTCCCCAGCCCAGGATCCTTGACTTATTCACATCTATCTATAAAGCCTCATTTACCACGTAAGGTAAGATTCACAGGTTTCGGGGATTAGGACAGGACATCTTTGAGGGGCTATTTTTTTCTGCCTACCACAAAGACTTTCTGGACAAATAGCACTGACCCAGCAGGTTTTCTCCACTAATATTTGCTCATAACTCCCCTTGCAATCTTAGTGAAAGCAGCACTGAGCCTGCGCTGTGCCGTCCGTCATGCCTTTATGCACAAGTGTGCTCTACACAGCAATAGTCAGAGGAAAAGTAAACAAAACACTCTGGGACCTGAGATAAACCCAGAATAAAAGAGTGGATCACATTATCTAGGTCTAACCACCAAATAAATGAAAACTTAAGCCTTTCTCTTAAAAAAAAAGAATGGTGATGTTAACGTTTTGTTTTTCTCAGCAAAAATCTCATTTCTGACATTTTGCTGACATCTGAAGACATCAGTTTTAGTTTGGGTTTTTAGGGAAGCAGATGTTAAGACAGAATTAGAGATGCCAGTATTTATTGGAGGAGATGCTTGTGAAGGCTTAGCGGGCAAGGGAGCAAAGGGGAGGCTGGGAGGTAGTAAAAAAGGGGAGGAGGAAGGAGGGTGTGTTGTGTGGCCAAAGCATTAGCTTCAGTGAGGCTCTGGGAAAGTCTCAGCCAGGCCAACTGGTAGCTCCAGAGAAAAGACTTCTCTTAAGTACGATGACCAGATTCTAGTTCCCCAACTGTGCTTAGTCATTGGCTGGGAGCAAGCCGGGGAGACACTAGCCTTGGTGGTAGGAATGCTGCAGCAGGTCCCAAAGATGTGGCCACGCAAGAGGCCCTCCACTAATTAGTTTTTTTCCGTAATTGGGTCTCTCTTGCAGGTAGATCTCAGCGGCATACCTCCACAACCACCAGGATACAGCACCACCTTTGTGGCTATGATAATCACCAGAGAAATCTTCCCATTGTCGACTCGAAACAGACCCGCTGTAAAATATATAATCGTAATAATAAAGTAGCTTCTTTCCTTTAAATGGTCAGATTTTTTTTTTTAAAACCCTCTTTGAGAGTTCCTTTGTAAGTGAATTTATTTCCTCCTTAAATGGCTTTGTCTCAGAATTTTCCTTTGACATTTGTTATGGTAATGAAGAGGGCGGGGGAGGAAAAAGAAACTAAGAGGAAAATATGAAAATATTGCCCTAGAAGAAGGAAATTTTCACTTGTTTGATCTGGGCTGATTACAGTGTTGCTCCCATAATGGCATCGGAACCACGAGGCCAATATGCACCCCTACAGATCTGTGAGCTTAACAAACTGTCATCTTGACTTCATTCCAGGACTCCAAGAGGCAGCAGGTCCATAGGGGTCTCTGGTGAATATGTATTTATGCTTCTGGTTTTTTTTCTAAAGAGGATTTGAGGGGAGGACAAGATTTCAAAATATGAGTAACTTTTAAACTGAAAATGGTCTGCAAACGGAAGGTTTTACTGAGAATCCATTTTAAATGGCGCACTTTCATGATGACAAAATTGGTTGAACAGAAGCACAGTGTGGTGGGAAGCGGGAGGAGTGGTCCCTCCCACCTCCAGCGTATTCTCCTTAGTCTGACCCAGTCCTCCTTTTACGACCTCCCCTCAAACACTGTACACTGCCTTGTGGTGGTAGGTGCCCAATACCCATTCACCAAGTTCAGTTCTGCAGGCAAGGTTCTTTTTAAAAATGCTAACCTTTGGGGCACCTGGGTGGCTTAGCCAGCTAAGCATCTGCCTTCAGCTCAGGTCATGATTCTGGGGTCCTGGGATCGAGCCCCCCTTAAGGCTCTTTGCTCCATGGGGTGTCTGCTTCTCCCTCTTCCCCTGTTCTCTCTGTCTTATTTATATAAATAAATAAAACTTAAAAAAAACTAAAAAATATTTTTAAAAAATGCTACCCTTAAGATGATGGAAAAACTTCAGATGAAACAGTAAGGCACACAGTGAAACATCTGAAGAAAGATCAGGAAACCAAAGAAAAGAGGTCAAAGGGTGGGGCTCTTCTGGACTAATCTGTCAGTCCACAGTACAGCCTTGTCCCTTTCCCTTACGTTCCAGGTTCTGGGGGTAACTTTGAAAAATGAGACAGGCCAGAGTCAGGGAAGAGTGAGGACAGCAGTGAGAGATGTGAATGAACAGAGACAAGTCCAGGTGGTCAGAGAAACTGGGAAGGAATATAATGAAGAAAGATATAAGAAAAGGATGGGGGACAGGGGACAACAAAAGTAACTGCTGACTTGGCAGCTTTGCCTTTGTTTTTATTTGCAACAATCTCCTCTCACATTTTGACATACGCCTTTAAATGACACTCTTGACTCACCTGGGCAGCACCACCTGAGCACTTAATCTATATTGGTAAAACAAAAAAGAGAGAAGAAGAAGAAGAGGAAGAGGAAGAGGAAGAAGAAGAAGAAGAAGAAGAAGAAGAAGAAGAAGAAGAAGAAGAAGAAGAAGAAAGAAGAAAACACTATGTCGGTCAGAGTCTAGCCAGGAAACAGAATTTAAAACAGAGGGCATTTAATGGATTAAATTGGTTAACAAGTGATGAAGGAGGCTGGGCATTCAACCAGGGAACAGTGAAGCAACCAGTAATTAGCAGCAACGGGAAGCTGCCACCACCACTAGCCTGGAGGGACAAAGGGAAGGGACAGTGTTCCCAGAAACTGGAGCTAGTGGGAACTGCCACCACTCCAGGCCTGTCCTGTGGAGCCTGGAGAGATGCAACCATTGTGGAGACATTTTCAAGATAGAGAAGGGAGATATATCCCGGGCTCTCCATCCTCTTGCTCTTCTCCCCCACCACTGCCTCCCATTAGCCAAATCCAGTCATAAACCAGTGGACAAGAAAGCCTGGGAGATGCGGCCTTCAGGGGTCAGCCTCTGTGATACAGAGCAGGACAGAGAAGAAAAAGACAAGCCAGGCAAGGACACACTCAAGCCATGTGTCCTGGTCGGCCCCTATGAGCCCCCTAAATAGCTTGCAAGGGAAGAGACTCTCCTGAAGACAGACAAGGACACAGACTGGAAGTTTCTCCTGTGACATAACATCATTTTCCAATAAATTGGCCTCAAATGGAATTCTACAGCCTACGAGAGGACTTCTATGAACAGTTTGTCTTCTCTAAATGTACAGATTGTCTTTATCGTGCTTCTTTGAAAGTCAGCTGCCCGTGGTTTCATATTATATAATGGTTTATTTGCCAAATAAATATGCAAGAGCCCTTTAAAACTATCAATTACAATAACTGTATTTTCCAAAGCATGAGGTCTTTCGGAGGAATTTTGCATCTCTTCAGGATTTAAAATAATCGAGAATATTCAAAATATAAGAATTCTCAAGGACAAGGGGACAAAATATTGAAATCATACAGTTCTTGAAAATTTTAAATTTAAGATCCTTGTTCCAATATTACATTTGCTCCCAAATTCTAAGTAGAACAAATGATTATAGGAAAATGCATTGCGATCCAGCTCAACACACCAAAACACATCTCTATCTCCTACAAAACTTGCAATGGAATCGCTTCATCCGTGTACAGATTACTTTTGGAACTGAAGATCCAGGTAGATAAGGAAAGATTCACCTTAAACAAACACTATCTTCATTTATATATGAGGAAACGGGTTAAAAAATAAGTATCATCATGTGAATAGCCTTGTCTTTTGTTGTAGACTAATCTGGTCCTAAAAAGGGTGCTCAAAAACCAGGTCAGAGGGCTAATAATTTTCAAGTCAAGTCTTCAAGTCAAGTCATAATTTGAGGTACTGTTAGAAGGTTTCACTTTTGAGTCAACAGCTGCAGATTCTTGGACTTCTGTCTAGATGGGCATTTCCCTCCTTTTCCCCTGGGTCTGGATTCAACTCTGAACACTCGGGATCCCCTTGGCCATTGAAAGTTCTAAACTTCTCAGATTACTGTTTGATTTGTTTCCTCTGGTTTGGCCCCAGTCATGGCTTTATACTCTTGATTGATTGTACCAATTTCATCTCCTTCCTCTCATTCCGACAAACCTCTTTGTCCCTAAGTGAGATTCTAGCCCCTACCCCTCCTGGCTTGACCCACCCTACCCCACTGTCCCCACAATCAGATGTCTTGTAATCTGCACAAGTTCAGATAACTTTTCAAGCAAGGGGTGACAATGGGCACTGTCATGTGACATAGCCAACCACCTAGTGGTGACTGCTCAAAACCCACTTTTGGAAAGTATTCTGAGGCTACACTGCAATGTATATAAATTGAGTTCTGGACCCATTGCCACTTGATGTGGGGGAGGGGGTCCCCACACCTCCAACAAGCCATGCTCCAGACACATACAATTCAACCAAATCCTGATACTGTCTACCCAGGGATGGCATTAGATTCCACAGGTTAAGGGCTCAGTCCTACAAAACTGCCCTGCCCCCATGTACTTCAGATGCCAATTGCAAGGCCAGGTTGCTACCAGTGCTTCTGACCAGCCAACTACAGATTAGAGGTTCCCAAGACCCCCTCTTCAGGTTCCATTAATTTACCAGAGCAGCTCATAGAACTCAAGAAACATTTTACTTACTAGATAGCCAATTTATTATAAAAGGATACAACTCAGAAAAGCCCAAAGGAGCAGATGCACAGGGAAGGCTTGGGAAAAAAGGGAGGAGCTTTCACACTCTGGATGAATTGCTGTCCCAGCACTTCCATTTATATGTTCACCAACCTGGAAGCTCTTCAAACCCTGTCTTTTTGGGGGTTTATGGAGACTTCACTGCATAGACTTGGTTGAGGCAATCCTTGGCCTTTGATGTTTGAACTCAGTCTCCAGCTCCTTTCCCCTCCCAGAAGGTTGGCGGTCAGAGAATGGGACTGAAAATTCCAACCCTCTAATCACATGGCTCCTTCTCCTGGTCACCAGCTCCCATCCTTAGGTGGGGTCCAAAAGTCACCTCATTAACATAACAAATGACATGTTTGTTGGTCTTATCACATAGGAAATTCCAAGGATTTTAGGAGTCCTGTGCCAGAAATGGGGAGGAAGACCAAATACATATTTCTCATTATAAATCACATCAAGGCATACCAGGATTGGCAAGATCTGCTGTGCAAAAGGTAGTTTTAAGAATAATGATGACGCCACCAAGAGCTTCTGAGGTTTGAAGGCTTGCTGTGCCGTAGGCCTTGGGCACAAGCACTTTGCTTGCACTCTTATTTAATCCTCACGATGAAGAAAGTGAGGCTCTAAATGCCTAACTTAGCAACTTTGTAAGGTCACGCTGTAAGGGGCAAACCTGAGACTTGAATTCAAATCAAGATCCCTAGCTGTTAGGTCAAACACATAGTGATATTCTAAGACACTGGGGGTGCCTGTTCCTATGAATGGGGTTGGGAGGATCCTTATCACTCATCCCATATATAGTCATCAGTAAACCATGCGTTCATGAATTGAAATCCACTTATTCAGAGCTATAACGAAACCGAGGGGATAAAAATCAGGAGCTATAACATTTAACCAATGTGTTGGGGCTTTGAAAGAGAGTTTAATGGAAAGATACAGTAAGAGGGGCACCTGGGTGGCTCAGTTGGCTAAGCGTCTGACTCTTGATTTTGGCTCAGGTCATGAGATTGAGTGCCACCTGTGGCTCACTCAGAGCAGAGCCTGCTTCCGATTCTCTCTCTCCCTCTCCTCCGTCCCTCCATCCCACTCCTGCTCACTCTCTCGAAAAGAAAAGAAAGAGACATGGTAAGAAAGATTAAGAGAGAGTAGCTGACACCCTTATTTAGATGCAAATGGGGGAAAATGGAATAGAAAGAAATCAGAGACTGAGAAAAACCATGAGAGACTCTTAATGATGGGAAAGAAACTGAGGGTTACTGGAGGGGAGGTGGGGGGGCGGATAGGGTAACCGGGTGAAGGGCATGATGTGATGAGCACTGGGTAGTATATGCAACTGATGAAGTACTGACCTCTACAACTGAAACTAATGATGTACTATATGTCAGCTAATTGAATTTAAGTTTAAAAAAATTAAAGGCAGGGATCCCTGCGTGGCGCAGTGGTTTGGCGCCTGCCTTTGGCCCGGGGCGCGATCCTGGAGACCCGGGATCGAATCCCACGTCGGGCTCCCGGTGCATGGAGCCTGCTTCTCCCTCTGCCTGTGTCTCCGCCTCTCTCTCTCCCTCAATGTGTGACTATCATAAATAAATAAATAAAAATTTAAGGCAAGTGTTGAGAACAGAGCACTCATTTTATTCCCTCATTCACTGTACCACGTGTTGGACACACTGAGGTCCTAAAACTTGTGAAGCTTCCCTACTTTGGATCCAGTGTTCTCTAGGAGAGAAGAATGGCAAAGGAGCTTCAACTTACAACTTATTATCTGCTTACCATCCAGAGATTTCTCTAGCTCTACTCAAACTTTGCAGCACCACGTGATGGCACCCAGCCAAGAAAATCTCAACAGAGCCCAGAATGGGTAAAAAAGGGTACAAAATCCAGGTCTGGTTCCACACACTCAGCTGTGCGCTCTGGGGATAACTCTGTCAGTCTTGGAGGAAGGGTACCTTTCTTCTAATTGGCTCACCCAGGAGGCGTATGTGTTTTGAAGTCAGGTGATAGCTAGCTACTGCCCTGCTTGGATACTCATTTTTTTTGTTTGCCTCACCAGATGAGATTTGCGTCTATCCCATAGTTCCTTAAAGCTCTCTCTGGGAATGGGATGAGCTAGAGATGTGGTTTGTTTGTGTTGTTACTTTGATTATTTATTAACAGCCTCAGTAAAGAAAAACCTTGGTGAAATTTCTGGAAATCCTATTGATGTCTCTGAAAAATACATTAAATGGTTACAGATAGGTCAAAAAGATAAGTCGATAGATTCCTAACAGAATTAGAAAGAAACAAGGAAATTTTTGAGTAACGATTTATCTACTCAAGATTACAAAACCCCAGAGAGAGAACCACTCTCCACTACAGAGATACGCGTCAACATCTAACAGCCTTCTTAACAGCAATGCTGTAAACTACGTCTAGGTCATAGTACCCCACTAAAAAAATTTTGCAAATAGTTGTGGAGCTTCTATCATATTCAAGGCTGTATGTACCAGGAACACAGAAAGTCAACAGTCAGCCTAACAGAGATGTGGCCTCACAGTGGACACTCAATAACCATATGAATCCATGACCCAGGTCCTGTTTTAGTCTTTAAAGACACTCATCATATTGCTTTGTTCAAGAGGATATTTATTGATTTTGATTGATTGGATCCTTCCTTGCATAATATCCAGTTGAAGTCTAATTACCCTACTCAATAAATATTAATTGCCCTAAACTATCAAATAACAACATTTCATCATCCTAAAAGGCACCCAGATATGGTACTGAAATGTTTAAAAACAGAGACAGATGGCTCAACATATTTATTTGATAAGGAGGAACTATCCTTCTCTCTCTCTCCTTGCTGGTCTTTTATCTCATCACCATAGGAATATGGAATACTGTGCTTGGGACCAGCTCAACTCCATTTCCCCTGCACTGTACTCCCAAGTCCACAAAAACACACACCAAAAAAGCCCCTAGGTCATGGTAGGGGCAACACTGGTTCTGCAGGAAGGACTCTCAGAAGCCACACCCAACACTGCACAGGACAGACAGGCTGGAGTGAGGTTCATCAGATTTCCACTGGGCTGGTTTAGTTTTAACTTATTTTACTACCACTCAGTCAGCCTACTACTTTTTGGCCTGATACTCTTAATTCTTTTTGCTGGATTCCAAATCCCTGGTCATGGCTGGAAAAGCTTGCACCAGGGATTCCTTAGATAGGATCTAGGATTCCCTAGATAGTGCATCCAGAAGGACCTCAACAGTCTTTGCAATGTTGTTTGCTTCTTTGAAGAGAAAAGCTTAACGGAAATGGATTCAAAAAAGAATGGAAGAGAGGGCAGTGGAGATAGTGTGTGGAGACAAGTCTGCCAAATAATAATTGCTGAAAATGGCAGCAGAGAAATGCAGTGATAGGTGGAGGGGGTGTGAAGGTTGCAGGAGGATTATTTTGTTGAAGGACACGAATTCCTTTGCTTGTTGATGAGAATGATCTAGTGGAAAGGGGAAAATTGATGATGTGGGAGGGAAGGGGGAGATTTCTGGAGCAATATCCTAGAGTAGGATTGAGGGGATGAGGGCTTTCTGCAGCTAATAGGTTGGCCTTGATAGGAGTTCAAGCTGGGCTCTTCTCTCCCCACTCTAGGAATAGATAGGACTCTCTGATGGAAATACTTTGATCCTCTTTCTTCACCCAACCAAGTCCAACCAGTTTCTTCCCATCTGCCCCCAGCAACCCCAACATGTAACCTTCTTTCCCCCCATTTTCTAGCTACTGACCTTGTCTATTTTCCTTGATTTCAACTAGTTTTCTCTATCATGACTCCCTTGCTTCATGAGTTCATTCTTGTTCACTCAACAAATATTTAATGCGCCAAGCATTGAGCTAGTTGCTAAGAATACAAGGGTGAGACCCAGTTCCCACCTTCAAAATTCTCACCACCTAGTTAGGGAAGAAAAACAGTAAGACAATAATTGTAACTCTTTTCTTGTTTGGCTTTACCCCCTTATCCGCATTAATTACACTTATATTCTTCTCCCTCATGAGTATTCACTTTGAGGGATTTGATATTTACTCTTAAATACATATGCATCCTTGTAAAATTGGGAGTGTAATTTTGTGTGTGTACATGTTTGTAATTTACACAAATAGCATTATGCACTTGCTCTATCCTGCTTTGCACTTTTTCACTCAACGATGTCTTTTAAAGACCTATCAGCAATGCTGTAAACTACGCCTAGGTCATCGCTTCTAATTGCTGCATGATATTCAGCCACTCATGGATCATTCCTTGTAGGACACAGTTTCCCTCCGACTCCTCACTACCTCAACTGACGTAAATAGTCCCCGACCCATCCCTCAGAGACTTCTACACAGATTTCTCTGGATTATATACTGAGAAGGGAACCGAAGTGTCATAAGATCTATGCATACTCAATTTCACTAAAAACTGTCAAGTTGGTCTCCAGAAGAGCTGTCGCAGTTCAACCACCAAGACCGCTTACTGGTTCCCATTTCTCCATATCATTGTTAACACTTGCCATTACTCCTGTTTTTAAGTTTTGCTAAAACATTAAATGAAACAAGGTATTTCATTGTTGTTTCAATTTGTATTTTTGTGATTATTAGTGAGATTGAGCCCCTCTTTGTATACTTGTCATCCAGTTGCATTTCTGCTTCTGTTCATATCCTTTGTCCATTTTCCAATTGTCTTTCTTTTTGATCAGCAAATAATAATTCATTGATGGTTTTTGATACTGAAATTGCCTTCTTTTGGTTGGGCATCAGTCTATTAAGTCTATCAACATGGTCCTGTGTTAAATAAAAATCTTTAGTTTTTGCATAGTCAAATCTATTGGATTTTTGCCTTACATATGTTTATATCACAAACATATTTTCTTACATGTTCTTTTATTAAGTTAGTAGATTTATCTTTTATATCTTTAATCCACCTAGAGGGCACCTTGTCTGTTGACTTAAGGTGACAGCTGAGCTTGAGGAATATCTACTCATGTGCATTTGTAGCTCTCCAATTCCCACTATCCCTAATTCATTGAACATAACTACCATCCTGGAATTGAAGACCCAGTGAAATTATCTATCAAGAAGGAAGTCAGGGACGCCTGGGTGGCCCAGTAGTTGAGAGTCTGCCTTCGGCTCAGGCTGTGATCCTGGGGTCCTGGGATCAAGTCCCACATCGGGCTCCCCGCAGGGAGCCTGCTTCTCCCTCTGCCTGCGTCTCTGCCTCTCTCTCTCAGTCTCTTATGAATAAATAAATAAAATATTTTAAAAATAAAAAAGAGAAAATAAAAATAGAACTATTCAACAGATATTGGAGCAGCTACTATATACCAGGCATTCTATGGCTGCCTTAGAACAAGACAGACCGAGACCTCATCTTCCTCTTTCAATGAGAATTGGCAAAGGGATGGGTGGATGCAAGTTTTTGGGTAGGGCCAATCAATAGACAGCAATACGGGGAACTGGGATTACAAAAATGAAGCCGTGTAAGTAAATGAGGTATGAGACCCAAATGAAGTATAAAACCCAACCAGGGGCAACCACCACAATGCATTAATAAGGTCTGAACTAGAGTGAGGCAAGCAAGGAACCAGGAGTCAAATTTTAATGAGACCCTTACCCTTAGGTTTGTGCAAGTGCAGGGTTCACACCTGAGAATGAAGGCCTCCTTAAATTTTTCTTGTAAATAATATCTTTCTTAAGATATTATTTGGAGGGGGCACCTGAGTGGGTCAGTGGTTGAGCATCTGTCTTTGGCTCAGGTCACAATCCCAGGGTCCTGGGATCGAATCCCACATCGGGCTCCCTGCAGGGAGCCTGGTTTTCCCTCTGCCTGTGTCTCTGCCTCTATCTCTCTCTCTGTCTTTCATGAATAAATAAGTAAATAAGATACAATTTGCATACTATAAAGTTCATCCTTTAAAAGTGTGAGCTCTGATTTTTAGTATAGTCACAGAGTTGTGCCTCCATCACCACTAACTGCAGAGCATTTTTATTGACCCAAAAGAAAACCCCATTCTCGTTAGCAGTCACTCCCTTCTGCCTACCCATCCCCACATCCCTGACAACCACTAGTCTGTTTTCTGTCTCTATGGACTTGCCCAATCGGGCATTTTATGTAAATGGAATCAGACATGATGTCTGGCTTCTTTCACTTAGCATGTTTTCAAGGTTCATCCATGTTGTGGCATGTATCAATACTTCATTCCCCTTTATTGCTAATTAATGTTCCATTGTATGGCTGTACCTCTTGTTTCTCCATTCATGGATAATGGACATTTGCATTGTTTCTACTTTTTGCCTATTATGAACATTCACTTTTTGCTACTATGAACATTCATGTACGGGTTTTCATATGGATCTTTGTTTCCAGTTCCCTTTCCCTTGGGTGTTCACCTAGGGTCATGTGGTAAATACGCCTAACTTTTTGAAGAACTGCTAAAGTGTTCCAAAGTGTCTGTACCATTTTGCACTCCTACCAGCAATATATGAGGGTTCCAATTTCTCTACATTTTTACCAACACTTGTTATTTTCCTTCCTTTTCATGGCTTGGTGTGGAGTATTATCTCGTTATAGTTTAGAGTTTGCATTTACCTAATGACCAAAGACACTGAGTACCTCTTCGTGTGCATCTTTTCAACCCACTTATCCCCCCAACCATCACCTTGGAATTGAAAGAAATGAAGGAATTAGAGCATCTCCTCTCCAACAATGTAGGGGACTCTGGGCATACCTGCCCTGTGTCTTTCCTATACCCAGAAGGTGCTGAACTTCTCCTAATAGGAGAAGTTCGGAATTTATAAATTTTGCCAATATGAAACCAACCATTTTCAGGCTTTGGTCATAGGGTCTGGCTTACATCAAAATCAACCTGTAATGTCATTTACTTTATCAGGATTTCTTTGAAAACAGCTTGTCCAGAAAGACCCTTAGAAAGGATGCCTCTTTTAACCTCCTCATTATTTGACATAGCTAAACCACATTGTGTTCCCAAGAAACCTTCAGACACAGGAGAATAAACTCAGGCTTTGTTTTTGTTTTCCTGGGTTGAGCTTAAATGTCAAATATTCTCCATGCAGATGAAAATACTTGCCAGACCATCAGGCCAGTACAGCTAAACTTAAATGTTCACATGTGATTTATTTGGTAGTAGAGTAAATTACACAACTTGTTTATATCAGCCTTGTCAACAACAAAATGAAGTCATTTTGAAGTACCCAAAAGCCATATTGATAGAAGATGCTTCTGTGGCACAGGACTGAAATCTGACTCAAAGATACCAAGAAACACCATCTGTGTTATGATTTATGACAATGCTAAAGAAAAAGGCTGTTAGTCTACTTTGGAAACACTCAACACATTAAGGCCTAAATTCGCTACTGCGTTTGATTATTTGAATGCATTTTCAGCATGTCTGCCTTCAAAATGCATTGCAGTTTCAGGAAAAAAAATTATTTTTCTTAGGTCTGGTTTGTTTTGAATGAGGACAATCATGGGAAAGTTAGACATCAGCCTATTAAAACTTAAGCCAATGTTTAGAACAGTTTAATTACAGAGAATCCTTGCAATTAGACCCTGTAGGAAACTTATCCCAACTAAAATGTTTCCATATTTTGTTCCTTATTTTTAAGGCCAACTTCATCAGCCATGCATCTATTATGAATCACTGAATCGGAACAAATGTATGTGAAGTTAAAAAGAGAGAGCTTCTTTTAACTAGTGAGGTATCAATTAGATTTGAATTTTGCCTTTTAAACCAGTGTCCTCACAAGAGTCAAGATCTTATAAGGAATCAATAGAATGCCAAGTAGAATAAGGACACACATAAATTTTATGTTTAAACTAAGTTCCAAGCTGCATCTTTCTTGATTATTTTCCCTTCTAGTTAAGTCATTCAATCCTACCCTTTTCTGGTTTTCAGTGTTTCCATCACTGGGATATGAATCCCAGTCTTATACACAATAGACCCAATCTTTTAAAGGCTTTTTTTTTTTATGTTGGATTTCTGAGCAAATAACTACCCTCACCCAAGCAAAATTGTTTCTAATGGTTTGTAAATAAATGTTTCTTTAATTCTTTCATTGCTTTGTGTTCTCATAGAGTATTAAGAGAAGTGGAGGAAAGAGAGTTACACAGGAGTCTGTGGGACTGTCCCATAAATCCATACTTACCCTTCCATTCTCTGCTTTGCAATGTTAATGCCAGGACCCTGCCAACCACATTTCTGCTTTTTTAGCTGACTCCATGTCAGGCTTTGCGATAAGACAGCGGAGAGGCAGACTACAAGGCTGGAGGTTAAAAAAGGCTTTCACCTCTTGTTTGCTTCCTCTGCATCATGTCCGCTTCTGTTCCTGCAAGTATCACCCTACACCTTGACAACTGCAGTTCTTCTTTGTAGCAGCACATGGAGCTGGTTTGCAATTTTTCCAGCCCTTATAGGATGAACATAATTATACTTCCTCAGAGACCCAGCACCGATTGGTTATGTCCCCACAGTGGAGACCTGAGTCCCAGCCCCACAAGGCTTCCCCTTCAAGTTCAGAGATGACAGAGACAGTCAAGCTGTGTCTCGTTTGCAGAAATCTGAGTTCCAGCTCTGGGGGTCTCTTTTCCAAACTTTTAAGTTTTGATAATTCCAACTAATTTCTACTCTTGGATCTCCCAGCCATAAGGATGATAGCGGTTTCCACGGTTGTTATCTTCATGATGTATTAATGTTCTCTTTCTGCCTCTTCAGTTACCTAATTAGCAATTTAATACTCCATTAATAATTCCTCATGTTAAATTATCTCTATAAAAATAACTGGTATGATTTCTATCTCCTGAGTGGACACAAACTATACATGAATTAATACCAGGAATAATTTTAGGGGGGGAAATGTTCAAAAATATGATTTGGTGGACTGGTTTGGTTGTGTCCTTGGGCTTAAATGTGATGCAGAACTCCTTAACAATGGCATATGGGATACCAATTATCCATGTATTGGCATGACAATTAATCAAATTATACCTACGGCTGATAATGATGAAGAAGTTCTTAATGAATTAAGGACTGTGGAGAAGTCCTTAAACAAATGATTGCTTCACTTTACTGCTAATGAAGTAATGTTGACTACAAGGATTGTGACATTGAATGGACTCTTGTGAGCACACTGGACCACTTACAGAAAGAAAAGCACAAACTGGGATCTTTACACACTCAAGTCACAGATTACCAGATAATTTCTATTGCATCTCAAAAATAATCTCTTTATTCTTGCATTCACAGGGCAAAAATTATTGAAAACCAAACACAAAATGTAATGAAACAGTTTGCATAATCACAATATAAATTGTTTTCATAGCCTCCCTCAGTCTCTCATATAAAAGATAAGGCATTGATTCGGTAGGAATGAGACTTGAAACTTGGAATAGGGACATCCACTTGGGTTCAGAAGACATTAAGAATCTTAATAGCCCCAACCGCCAACTACCACCACCACCACGAAATCACTCAGATTCTCTCACCAATGGAAAAAGGCCACTCTGGATGTTTAAGGAAACTGTGTGTTCCTCACTTGAATATCCTGTAATAACCTCATCTGAGGCAGTTGCCTTACAAGGAGACACTCATTCTCCTGCAGACTTAGCTTGAATGTTCCTTATTACTACTAGGTTCATAATGAAGATCTGCTCTCATCTTGTTCAAAGAGGGAATGTACATAGTCTGATTTGGGAGGAAGATGGCTTATAAAACAAAAGAAATGCAAAGGTTGCTAATCATATTGATAGAGACCCAGAGAAAATATGTGAGGATGCAAATGAGGTGGTAGGAGATAAACCCCCTGAAATTTCAGGGACCCAACATCTCATCAAAGTTTCTAGATTCCAATAATGTAGAACATGCCAAGATATCTCTCCCTTCTGAGAAGAAAAACATCAATTTGTTTACAAAATACTCATCAGACTGTCAATTTTGAGTGCAGACCCTGGCAAGAAAAGCTCTAAACCCAGTCCAGGCTGACGAGCCGGCTACCCTCCCAATTGGGCTTTATGAACTGGCACATACTGTAGCTTTCAACCACATAGACAAGAGAAATACAAGGAAGTGAAATTATAGGCCAGTTTTATTCAAAAGCATAGATGCAGAAATTATAAGTGACATTCAGCAAACTCAATCCAGCTGTGTGTAAAACACTAGTACATAAGCTCTATGCAGGTAGTAATCTCTGATTGCTTTTTTCCCCATTACCATATCCCAACACCTTGAACACCACCTAGAACCTAGAATGGGCATCGGTATTATTTTTTAAATGAATGAAAGACCAAAATAGGTGTACCCCAGGAACACAAGAGCTGTTTAACAAAGCTAAATGTATTTCACCACATTAACTGATTACAGAAGAACACACGTATAGTCACTTTAATAGACACAGTAAAAGAATTTCATAAAATTCATTATTCATTCATTTAAGAAAAACTTAGCAAACTAGAAAACATAGTCTAAAAATAGGCATGAACTATAATAACAAAGAATAAGAGACTTGGGAATAAATCTAATGTAAATCTGTAAGAACTTTATGGTGAAATGTTTAACATGCTGTTAGGATGATTAAAAAAGACTTGAGCAAAGGAAGAAGTAGTTTCCCAAGCATAATTTTGAGACTAGATATGGTGAAGGTTATTTGTCTTTTTTTTCTCCTGTACATCTTTGCCCTGGAGGATTGTTGGGATTCCCATAAACTTGGAGAGACATAATGACCCAATTCGATAAAAGGGCATTAGCGTCCATAAACAATATTTACAAGTCCTACTGGTCTTACCACCAAATCTTCAGCAGCCCCTCGAGGAATGCATACCACACTCTTGTCCTAGGAGCAGAGGTTCTGGGCTCCATATGGTTTCTGCAACCACCAGTAGGAGGAGGGGCAATTTATCTGCATGATATTCCTTCTCTTTCCTTCTTCTTCCCCTTTTAAAGGTAGAAAGACCTCTCAAGCAAAAAAGGCAAGGGATGTTATTATGCAAGTAATCACAAAAGAGAAAAATTAGAAACTCAATCTGAACCAGAAATACCTTGATAATACTTGTTAATACTTACTGAGCTCTTACTGTGTCCCAGATTTTGGCTAAGCCCTTGACATATATTATCTTATTGAATCTTCACAATAACTCTCTCAGTAGGTAATGTTACCCTCTTCATTTTGCAGAGACAGAAACTTAGATAGAGAAGACCAGTTAACTCAATGTCACACAGCTAGTATATTAGTTTCATAGGGCTATCGTTAACAAATTATCACAAAGTTGGTGGCCTAAGACACAAATTTAGTCTTCTACAGCTCTAGGGGCTAGCAGTCCAACATCAAGTTGTTGTACAGTTGGTTCCTTCTGGAGGCTCTGAAGGAGAATCCATTCCATGCCTCTCTTCTAACTGCTCGTGGCTGCCTGCAATCTTGGATGTTTTTTGACTTGGGCTACATAACGTCAATCTCTGCCTCTACCTTCACACACCCTTCTTGTACAGCTCTGTGTCTTCTCTTGTAAGAACACTAGTCATTAGATTTAGAGTTCACCCTAATGAGGATAATCTCATCTCAAGAGCCTTCCCTTAATTATATCTGTAAAGACTTATTTCAAATAAGTCACATTCTATGGTTTCCAGTGGACATATCTTTTGGGGGGCCACAATTCAACCCACTACAGTTAGTAAATGGTAAAACCAGGGATTCAAATACAGTTCTATTTAAGTGCTCCATATCTCATCCATTATTCTATATTTCTCTTTCTAGTGAGTCTTACATTTAATAGATGCTCAATAAACGGTTAACAGCCAAACAAGAATTAAAGAATAAATAATACTTGGCCAGTCTTGGACTTTGTTGTACTGGAATTTATTCTGTAGTCACTTCTCAGAAGACTACTTCTGAATAATCACACTGTGTAGAGGTACCACTCCTACAACAATGTCACTAACTTGCCACTTCCTCCTTGTCATTATCCAGTTTCTCTTTGATCCTTCACAATCTGTTGTTTTAAAAGCAGAAACCAAAAACGCAAATTACAAATTCACTCAGGAAAGAATTAAGAGGAGAGGTGTGGTCAGAGAGCCCCACTAATGAGGTGAAATGGTCAGTGCCAGGCTTCACTCCCACTGATCAAAAGGCAAAATGAGTGGTCACGGGCCTCTTTCAGTGTCTCTGGTTTTAACTCTCACGTAAACCTTGGACTGTAACACGAATCCACTCCTCATGTTTTCCAAGAACTCTCTAGCCGAATTCCTAGAATAAAAAGTATCAGGGTCATGGGCTTTTCTTAGTCATTACTGTGATTTGAGCCCCAGGATGTTTCTGAGGTAGTTAATCTTTCAAGTCTATGTCCCAGAAGTATAGGGCATGGAAATAGAAGGAGGATAAAAAACAAGATTTCCTTCCTTAGTACTTTTTTAACTGAAAAATGTGGTCATAGGAATGATGAATAAAATGTATAAGATAAGGTTTTCAGTGAATGCTAACAGCTCTTTCTTTTAAAAATCATTTCTAGGGCAGCCCGGATGGCTCAGCGGTTTAGCGCCAGCCTTCAGTCCATGATCCTGAAGACCTGGGATCAAGTCCCACGTCGGGCTCCCTGCATGGAGCCTGCTTCTCCCTCTGCCTGTGTCTCTGCCTCTCTCTCTCTCTCTTTGTCTCTCTCATGAATAAATAAATAAAATATTTAATAAATAAATAAATAAAATAAAAATAATCATTTCTAAAAATGTATGTAAAAAAAGATTTATATTCAAAAGCATTAATCATGTGAGATTACTTTAGTCTTTACACATTGAGGACGAATGGTGTATTTCCATCGTCAAAAGCGTAAAAACATTTAGAAGTAGATTCTGTGAGTGTGTGTTCTTGTAATCTACAATATGCCGGGCACAAGTCATGTTCTCAAGGATGACAGGAGGAAAGGATTTTTTTAGGTATATGGCATAAAATTAAACTCTTCTCAAACTGATTGCCCTCTCACCCCACAGAAGCAGGGGCTTACCAGTCACTTCCACACTGGCGACTCCAATTCTAGTTATTGTATGAGGAAGGAGCAAAGAGCAAAGCCTGCTGGTGTGCAGGATCACGGTCAGAAATCAGTGAGCGAGCAGAGAGTTTGGGCCACGACTTAAAAACCAAGGATGAGGTTAAGCGACCAGTGTCTGCACGAGGATCCCCTTGGCACTCAGAAGATGCTCAGGTTTCTTTTTGCCCTGAGTGATTGAGGATCCTTCAGGAAGGGACCCGAGGTGGAGGAAGAGCCGTAAAAGGTGGCAGGAGAATGCGTGTGACATTAGGATCTTTTCAATTGTGTACCAGCAGGACAGCGAGTTTCTGCCCAGAGAAAGAGTTTGACTTTTTGACTTTTGACTTTTGACTCAAGAGGGAAGCATGGGGTGAAGACGTGGGAGTTGGCACTGTTTCCAGGAGAGCTGAATCCCAAGCAAGCAATGTCCACACCCGCAGCCATGTGTAAAGTGTACTCCAGCAGCTCCGGGCAAGGGAGGCCAAGGGAAACTAATAGCCTCTGCAGTGTGACACTAACTCACTCATTTGCTAAATGCTGACACTACTTAAGAAGGCAGGGAAGTTCATCCCCAGAAGGAGACCTCAGAACGGGGCCGTTCGTGCTCAGGGCCCGGAATCGAAGGCTGAGACCTTAGCTGCTGAGGAGCCGCTGCTGTTCCAGCCACCACCCCTGAAGCTCCAGACCGTCCACCGAAGGTTAAGCGCCTCCTTGCAAACGCAGTCCAAGGCAGCCACCAGTTTGGGTCAATCTCAACGCACTTGACCAGTAGCCAATTCTTTTATCTGAATTTCATGAATAGTCATTTCTGCTACACACATTACATTTTTTTCATTAAGTATTTGTCATTGTTTTTGCAGATACAGTTATATTTCAATTAAATGTATTGTTTATGTTTTCACATAAAGATTTTATTTACTTATTCATGAGAGACACAGAGAGAGGTGGAGACACAGGCAGAGGCAGAAGCAGGCTCCCTGTGGGGAGCCCGAGGCGGGACTTAATCCCAGGCCCCTGGGGTCACAGCCGGGGCCAGAGGCAGACGCACCACCGCTGAGCCCCCCAGGGGCCCCCGGATTTATTTTTTAAGTAAACTTTTTAAATAACTTGAGCATCCAGAAAAGTTACAAAGATAGCACAGAATTCCCATATACCTTTCGCCCAGCGACCTCGTGTTAACGTTTTACACAATAGCAGTGCCTTTGTCAAAACTAGGACACCAGCTTTGGTACATGACTAAGAACTACACTCCTAGGCTTAACTTGGATGTCACCAGTTTTCCTACTAATGTCCTTTTTCTGGGCCAGAATCCCAAGTGGGACATCACACTGCATTCAGTCACCTCTGTTCTGTGACAGTTTCTGGACTTACCTTATCTTTCATAACCTTGACAGTTTTGAAGAGTATCGATCAGCCGTTCTGGAGAATGTCCTTCAGTTGCATTTATATGATTTTTTTGCCATGATTAAATTAGGGTTATGGATCTTAGGGAGACTACCACAGAGGTGAACCGCCCTTCTCATCACCTCCTACCACGGGGCACACAGTCTAAACGTGAATTACTGCTAGTGATGTCACCTGATTATTTGGCTAAGCCAGCATTGTCAGATTTCTCTGTAAAGCTATTACTTTCCTCCTCTATACTCTTGCTTTTTGGCAGTGAGTCACAATCCAGTCCACACTCAAGGGAAATAAGCTCCACCTACTTGAGGGGCAGTATCTGCTTCATTATTTGGAAATCTTCCATAAGGAAGATTTGTCTCTTCTCCCCCACCCTCATTCATTTATTCAATCATTCATTTATATCAGTGTGGACTAATGCATATTTATTTTATATTTGGGTTGTAATCCAATATGATGTCATTTTCTTTGTTATTCAGATTGTTCCAGGTTTGGTCCTTGGTAGCTATTTTAGGGTTAGCTCCTGTATTGGCTCCCATCTTTTATATTTTTAGCACTTCACTGCTCTCTCACAGTACACATGCTCCAAGTTCATCTTGTGTTTTCTCTGCTGGAATTGCCCGATTTTTAGCCATTTCAAATAAAGAAGACAGTTTGCCAGTTGCTTCAAGTGTTAGACATATGGTTATCATATGACAGCAATTTCCTTCCTAAGAGAATCAAAAATATATTTCTACACAAAAACTTATACACAAATGTTCATAGCAGCATTACTCATGATAGCCAAAAAGTGGAAACAATCCAAATGTGCATCAGCTGACGAATAGTTAAACTAAATGTGGTGTACCTACATGATGGAACGTTATGCAGTCATGAAAAGGAATTAAATTCTGATACATGCACTATATACCAATCTGTACCACATAAAATTGCTGACATTTGGCTTCAGATACAAAATGGCGATTTCACATGAATGAAACTAACTCAAAACTAAGGCCCTGAATGTTTATCATTTGCAGCACAGAAATGTCCCCACCAGAGCAGCCCCAGTGGCTCTGGGCTTAGCGCTGCCTTCAGCCCAGGGCGTGATCCTGGAGACCTGGGATTGAGTCCCATGCTGGGCTCCCTGCATGGGGCCTGCTTCTCCATCTGCCTGTGTCTCTGCCTCTCTCTCTCTCTCTCTCTCTCTTTCTCTCATGAATAAATAAATAAAATCTTTAAAAAAAAATGTCCCCACCAGCTAGCAAACAGACCCAAGAAGATTAATCAAGTTGCCTAAGGTCAATGAGCACCTGGTAAAGCCAGAATTCAAATCCAAATCTGCCTATTGCAATGCTGAGCTCATTCTGTTGGCCCAATGGGATCTCATAGTAAATGGGGCTCTTGAATCTTCTACATAATGATTCTAACCGTTATCTTCATTAAAAATTAGCTATTCACAGTGTACTTGCTTTTAAAGGGGGCAAGGAGAAGTGGACCACTCATTTTCAACTCGGAATAGACTTCTAGTAGAACTCATATTAGAACCTGATTCCTTCTGGTTTAGACTTTTCCATTAAGGTGTTTCTGTAGTCTCCTATTGCTAATAGTCTTGACACCTCCGGGTAGGCAAGACTTTCCATTTTTGAATCTTTAAGTGTTTCCCAGGACAACAGAGTGAAAGAGAGAAGGCAGGAGCATTTTGCAAAGCAGAAACAGTCAATGGTACACAAGTTGGCTAAGACGGTCCAATCTGAAACAAGAAAATGCTTTTAATCTTACCCGATTTCTTTCTAATTTCATCTCAGGATTTCTCTACCCTAATCCGGTCTCCCCAAAAATTCTCAGTTTGATACATGAGTACAAACTTTTAATGACTAGAATTTTTTCTCCTCTGTCTCCTGCCAGTTTCCTCTCTCACTTGATATTTCTTATCTCCGTATTTCCTCTGATTTTTTTCCATTTAAGAGTTAGCCTGAAGCCTTCTGTTAGTCTGAGTTGTATGAATGCTGTGAAAAAGTTCAGACCATATCATTAAAGATTTATTTATGGGTTTTTTTGTTTTGTTTTGTTTTGTTTTGTTTTGTTTTTTTGATGGTGAATTGGCATTTTTCAAGGAGAAGAATACATGTTCTTACAGAGCACAGAGTAAGAACACATGGGCAGCTGGAAAAAGTTAGAAAATAATAGCTCCCCCACCAACCCCCATTTCCAACCCATACCCTGTTGTATTTGTCTCCTTAGGACTTAACACCATCTGACATAATATTTCTTTTTTTTCCTCTCGCCACCTTCTGATGAAAACCCCATGAGGGCAGGGTTGTTTGTTTCTTGCTATGGCCCAAGTATCTAGAATGGAACTTGGGCCACAGGAGCCTCTCCATAAGGATTTGTCCAATAAACAAGTAAACTAACAACATAGTCAAAGTATACACAAAAGAAACAATGGTGCCAAAGCCTTTTTTCCTCAAATTTTTCTTTAACGTTATTATAATATTGTACATAGCAGAAAATAAAAATGAAAGAAAAAATGCTTCTTATTCAACCTGAAAATGCTAAATTCAGATGCTGACAGCCTTTACGAGTCTCACTGACTGGTCTGAAACATGAGAGGAGGGTAGAGATTAAATGATTTATCTCGGTGAGAGGAGCTAGCATGGGGGCCCCTGGGCAGGACGGCTGGCAAAGAAACAACGAAAGAAGGGACAACTCATCTGACAAGAGTATGGAATAGTTTTCCTCCTCGCTCTCTTTCCTGGAAGCATAGCTGATATCTTTATCCTAAAATTAATTGCAATAGTTATAAAAAAACACTGATTAAGAGCAAACGCTGTTTCAGTGTGAGTAGATTAGAACTCTGTTTGAAAGGAATCTGTGGCCTTTGGTTGGGGAAAGAAGTGATTCTGAATGGTTGGAGGTATCAGGCCTCCAACATGCTCAGAGCCTATTAGATTCGCTGAGTGTCCAAAATTTAGCAGTCTATAGTTAAATAATAAGCTTTCCCCCCTCTAAATAGCCTCACTGCCATTTAAAGAGAAACTCCTTATTATTATGGGGATTTTTTTTTAGTACCTATAACCTGTCATTCCCCAAAATGACACCTTAAAAAGTCAATTTCAAGAATCACCTTGGCTGTCATTCAATCTCATAAATCTTTCCAAATCCTTTTAGAGCCAGCCTGACAGCATAGCCTCACACAATTTAGGATATAAGTCAGCTACACCTGTTGCCTATAAAATGTGGTTTATTCCAACAAATACAATTGTAAACCTATATAGCCCAATGTTGTTTTTATAACAAAAAGCAAGCACTCTTGACTCTTGTATCTGATTCTTAATGATCGTCTAGAATAACACACCACGTTCAATAACTCTCAATGTGGCTGTTCTCGGTTCTGGTGGATCATAAACCGTATTTTTATGAATCCTGGCTTCCCCAAGATAAACTATATCACCTATGAAATGATTAAAAAGTAAACAAATCTTTCACGTGATCTCTTAAGAAGTCTTGCATTTCTCTCAAATAAGAATATAGCATCTCTCTGACCTAAGTTTCATGACCAGATTATAAACCGAGTAATTATATCCTGACTCTATAAATCTACCCCCTTTCATTTCAAAGGAATGAATTATACCCATCTCATCTTAAATGTGATGAAGATCTGCTCTGCACAGTTAAATTGCTGCCATCCTTGTCCCCAGATAGTAATACTAATTTGCATTTGTTTAACTCCTCACAATTTGCAATTCCTTGCTCATAAAATGTTTTCTTTTACTCCGTGATGGAATACCTATTATTAGCCCCAGTTTTACAGATGAGGGAATTGAGGTAAGACGAGTCAAGTAATTTGCAAGAAGTCAGACAGTGACCATGCTCATATCCCTTTCAGCCTCCGGCCCTGTTCTGTTTCTTTCTTTCTTTTTTTTTTTAATATTTTATTTATTTATTCATGAGAGACTCATGGAGAGAGAGAGGCAGAGACACAGGCAGAGGGAGAAGCAGGCTCCATGCAGGGAGCCCGATGTGGGACTCGATCCCAGATCCCAGGTCTCCAGGATCACACCTTGGGCCGAAGGCGGTGTTAAACTGCTGAGCCACCCAGGCTGCCCCCTGTTCGGTTTCTGACCAAGGCAGAGAGTATACATTACGTGCATTAGGAACCACGGGCACTAGCTAGTCGGGCCTTGGGATTGGTTTTACCACAGATCCGAGTCAGTTAGACCCAAGCACGCTGATGCCCTTGTGCCTGTTGCTCATCCCTAACTTCTGCCTTCGACCCCAAAAGTGGTTTGTGTCTCAGTTCTCTCTCTGGCTCTGGAGCTCTAGTGAAAAAGCCCATTTCTGTTTATCTTGGCTTAAGACCTGGAAACACACCTAGCCTCTGCCAGCTTCACATCTTTAGGAATTGGACCCAATGCTCTCCCTTAGCTGTTAGCTGGAAACTTGCCCTAATCCATAGAATTACTCTAACACCATGAGATGATAAGGCTCATGCTCACCTGTGCAGAACAAGACACTCTCTGGAGGATCTTGCCAAAGTGTTCCAGATACCAGATGAGATCTGGTCCAGGTGAAGCCGGGGGGGGGGGGGGGGGGCGGGGAGATTAACTACATAAATATCTCCTAGAAACCAAGTTTCTATCACACAATATTAAACATATTTATCTTGTTTAAGAGTTGATTATGAAAACCGAAACTTGTTCTCAGTTGTTTCTTGGCAAATAATAAAACACCATGTTCTTGAGATATTGCCGTCTTGAAAGACTGCCTTACTAAGATCCTTCAGACATACATACATAGAGCAGAACAGTCCTCTCGATCTCTTAGGATTAGTTTCCGCTATGATATTAGACAATTCAAATTAGTAGTAGCCATAACACAACACATTTTATTTTATTAAAAGTTCAGAATTGGTACTATCGAGTTAATATGCAATCTATAAAAGTTCTAAGGAACCTAAGTTCCTCCAGCTTTCTGTTCTACTGTCTCTAATGTATGTTCTTTGTCCACTTGGATCAAAATGGCTGCTTGAGCTCCAGCCAACACTTCCATATTCCAGCCACTAGCTAGAAGGGAACGATCAAGAAGGGTGTACTTCAACTTCAGAGACTTCCCGGAAGTCACATATGACACTTCCACTTATATCCCACTGGTTCAAGTTTAGCTACATGGCCTCATCTAGCTGCAAGGGAGGCCAAGATTTAGTCTTTACTGCAGGTAACTATGTGTCTCACTGAAAATTAGGATTCTGTTACTCATCAGAAAAGGTATATGAATGCTGAGAGGCAAATGGAAGGTTTTATTTTTTGCCATGATTTCTTCCTCAAACAACTATTAGAACTCTTCCCTAAGCAGGAGGATTCCTTACTCTTCCTTCCTCCAGGACTCTCTATGTCTTACCCTAAGATCTCTCTCCTACCCAATTCCTGCATCCTGCAATCCACAGAGTAGGTCACAAACCAGTGAACTGGAACTCGGTGCCCAACTGGGCTCAAGAGAATTTCCTGAGAAATCTATTTAAAATACAGATCCTGGGGCCCTCAGAATTTGGGATTATGATTCAGGGAATCTACAGACGTGTCCTGAAAGCTGTAGCTTCAAAGCAAAAGCCAAAACTCTCCAAATGATGCTGGTTAGTGAGTATGTTCAGTTTATGCAAATTAATCATGTTTATACCTATAATACATGCATTTTTCCTTATGTGTGCTATGCTTCAATAAAAAGGGTTTTGTTTTTTTGTTTGTTTTGTTTTTTTAGTTAAAAAATATTTCTAAGTGATTCTCTTGCACATCAAGCTATGGAAGCAGAGGAAAGAGGCTTGACCAGAGCTTGATTCTACCCAGTTCCTGGAGTCAGAAACTTTCCATGTGCTATTTCCTCTGGCTGGACTTCCATAATTTTTCACACCAGCTTTGCTGGAGGGAGCATTCATTCTTTCACCTGTTAACAACTGAATCTAGGTTGGGGACAGATGAGAGGAGGGTATGAGATGAAATATTATTCTATGTTTTGTTTTTTTTTTTAGATCTAAATTTATCCTACTACTTTTCAGCATCTCAGAAGCATTCCGGGATATGTTTTGTTTATGTTTCCCTCTTGGTTTCCAATCATTTCCTTTCATCTCTACTGGTTTCTCCTGTCTCTGGGTCCACTTATCGCTGGGAGAGAAACCAGCCGTCATCACAAAACGTGGTCAAGTAAGGGAAAGGTCACATGAACAGAAAAATTAGAGCTGTGGAAAAATAGAGACCCTGTCCAATGAGACCAGTCTAGCTCTGCCTGGATGAGAGACTAACACAGCTCTTCTTGCCACATGAAATAACAGGAAAATTGCCAGCATAAGGCATTACATCAGGAATTCCGAGCTCTCTTCACCTGGAAATGGTAAGGAAGGCACCATAAGAAGATACAACACAACATAGTGCTGTCTTGAAAGAAAAAAAAAAACAACTATGCATTAGAAAATCCCCTATAACAGCCAGCATCCTGAGTAAAGATAAAATTATCTCATATCCCACCAAGCCTTGCTTTTCCCTTTAAAAATTATGGGTGGGGATGTTTTGAAATACTCGCCTATCTTATCAACCACAAATAAAACATTCACTGCAGTCATAACAATTTTTACCTTAGATCCATTTTGAAATGTTTGCTGATGGTGCAGACGTTCCTCTCAAAAATGTGCTTGCTTTTAAAAACAATGCCAAATAAAACAATTTTATGTGCATATAGAACATTTTATTTTGAAAATCCTTGCTGATGTATGCAGGGTCTGTGCAATGTCAAGAAACCTATTTAATCAAGCATCCCCGGGAGAACAGCTTCGTACCATTAGCCTCATTATACAGATAAGAACACTGAGATCTAAGTAGGTTAACTAGGGGTTGCCGAATGCTTCGTAACAGCAGAGTGCTCTAAAAATATTATGTGTATAAGGAAGAAAAATGTGACCTCTTGTAGGAAAGGGACCAGAGAAAACAGGTCGGAGGAAGGAGAATTTACATTTCTGTTTTGAGAGTTTTCACGGCTCATGTCAAAAAATACATTGTTCTCCTGAGCCACGTACAATTTTCTCATCCAGTATTTTGGGGAATTATGCTACTTCACCTCCAGAGTGCTAGGAAATTAGATGTACATCCGTGGCTTTCCTCTGTGAAGTACAAAGGAGTAAGAAGATTCTGGTTATGTTATTGCTATTGGTATCACACCTAATCAGCACTTCGCTGCTGATGCCAATCCCACGCAAACATAATAAATAAATTGCAGGTACATCACAAGTCTTGTTTTTTTTTTGTTTTTTGTTTTTTGTTTTTTTTTTTTCATTCACCAAACATTTATTGAGTGGCAATTCTGGATCAGTCAATGTGCTAACCCTGGAGATATGATGATCAGTAAGACAGCCTCTACCTCCAGTAGCTTAGTATGTAGAAGGGAGAAAACGTAATCAACTAATTAGATACAAGAGAAATATATACAAAGTACTCCGGAACACAGAGAAAAGTGCAACCTGTTCTGCCTGGGAAAAAAAAAAAGCAAAAAAAAAAAAAAATTAGAGGATATGACACTGGAATAGGATCTTCAAACAAGGCAAACAACACGAAAATCTTTCTAGGCAGACACGGAAGGGCCGAGAAAGGCTAAGGGCATATTATACTAGGATGTGGGTGCCTGGAGTACAGGTGGGAAATGAAGATGGAAGGTAAAACGGAGGAAGATAAAATCTATGAGGAGTCAGTGGAGGCTGAAACCGGGGAAGGGACATGATCATACCTGTGTTTTGAGAAGATGAGCCTGTGCAGAGAAGGGGCTGAGAGGGAGGCCCTGGCGTGGAAATCGGAGGCGTTGCAGCGGTGCAGGTGCAGGCGCAGGTGCAGGATGGGGCGGGGGGGGGGGGGGGGGGGGGGGGAGCAGGAGCCTCTGCGATGGCAGCCAAGCATTGGAAGATGCTTGGTGGTGCCATCGACGTGACTGGGGAAGCGGTGCCAGCGCGGTGACATGGGTAGCACATGGTGCCGGTGTCGTTACCCAAGACCTAGGGAGGGAGGAACGGGTTTGGGAGGAGGATAAGGACTTGGGACTCACATGCATATGATTTTCTTTCTGAGTGAGCAGGATACAGGAAACATGAGCGAATCCTTTATGGACCATCTTGCAATTCCTGACACTCAGGCTTGAAGCGCTCGGCGGTTCTGCAGGCCCGTGGCGAGAACACAGGTTCAGGGGCCCTTGTGAGCGAGCTTCCTCCTGCTGCTCCGAGCAAGAGGCCTCCCTCCCGGTGCCCACGCATAAGCCTTGCAGACCCGTTTCTTCATGTCTGGAAGCCTGTTGGGAAGTGGGGGTAGCAGAGGGGCGTGCAGAGTGAGACCTGGAAGAGGGCACTCAGGACAGGTCTCTCCGTCGTGGGGGCCCAGCTTCTTGTGCAGGATCTGGCCTGTGGGCCATGCTCGTATTCAATAAATGAATAAGGCCTAAATCTCATTATCTTCTGCAAATATCCAGAGCGAGTCAACGCGGGAGGTCTTGGTTCTGGTCATCGAAAGCAATTTGTGAGCCAGATTTCAAGACAGTGTTCTTTGGGCTGTGCTTCCAAAGGAAAGGTTCCAACCTGCTAAGGTCGTGAGCGGACGTGGGCCGTGGAGGAGCTGAAGCATAAATGGACCCGGGAATCACAATCGTGTTGAATAATCTGACCCACCTAATGGAAAAGCTGCTTTCCGTTCACACCCCAAATAAGAAATCATTCTACGCATCCCCTCCACGCAGCCCATCACAGCAGCTGGCCAGAGCCATTAGACAGAAGAGGTACAAAGCCACCCAGAGAAGAGAACTATTCCCAGGGAATGACTAAGAAGTAGTGGAAGGCAGTTTACAGATCACAGTGAAGGGAAGTAACTTCATTTGCTTATCATTTAAATAACGTACTTAACCTCAGAGGAATCACATATCCAAGAATTGAGGGTTTCTGGCAAAGAGTAAGGTCAATTTTTCAATAGAGCCATTTTATTTGCTCCCTTGATTAAAATTTTGAAATTAAACAGCAGAGAGTTGAGGACTTGTGTCTCTCAGAATTGTTCAAAGCCTGCTCTAATTAATAATGAACTTTAGTACTCACCTACCTGTCTCCCTCCCTTACCTTCACAAGTGTAATCTCATACACAGGGGTGCAAATGTGGTCTCTCTGTTCTTCAAAGAGGAAGTCCTCTCTTCCCCTCAAAATTCCAATTTCTCAGTTTGTTGGACATTCTGTCAAAAACCTAGATCAGCTTTCCTTCTCAACTGCAGATCTGTGTTTCTCAGTTCATTATTTCATTTTTCTTCGGGGAGCAAAAGGATTCACGTACAATTAGACATGTATTGGTTATTGTCATATAATTTACCTCGTGGATAAGCTGTCAAGAATAATGTAAACTTATAGACCTTTTCTTGACTTCATCTTGCCTTGGTTTGAGAAAACAAGAGCTGGCTAAGGCCAATGCAACATGAACATGATTCCAATTATTGGCCCTTATATATGATCTGCATTTTAATATTACTAGTGAAATGGAAAATCCCCTTAGAGCTTACACAAAAGAATGCAACATATATTTCAATTATTTGAATGCATGGTCTCCACTGTCCTCCAATAATGTCTCCAATACTTTTATTTTGTTTTGCTTTATTCTACTTGTTTACTTATTTATTTTACTTAAATGTTCCTAGTGCCTGATTATCTAAAAGTATCCTTATGTCCCGATTTTGAATGAAACAATAATCCATTTATTAATTACATGGTAAGTTCACCAGAAGGCTATTTTATTTTAATTTTATTTTTTTATTCCTGAGAGACACAGAGAGAGAAAAAGGCAGAGACGCAGGCAGAGGGAGAAGCAGGCCCCATGCAGGGAGCCTGACGTGGGACTTGATCCCGGGTCTCCAGGGTTACACCCTGGGCCAAAGGCAGTGCTAAACCGCTGAGCCACTGGGGCTGCCCACTATTTTATTTTTAAATAAGAAATATTCCATGGGAGCATTATTAAGACTTTGCTTAGCCAAAATCACTTCAGTCATGCTCAGTGGGGTAAAACTTCAGAATTCAATCATATATTTGTTCATGGGCCAAAGAGGACACACTCTTTCCTGAAGAAAACATTTTCTCTGGAAGTTGTTTTTGATACTGAGTCACTATCATTACCAGCTTTTTCTATAACTTGTCCGTCTCTCCCAACTACAGACTGCAACAAATGCTCTTCAGGTTAAATGATGTTTCTAGATAAGCTCTTGTTGACTTAAATGGCTAAGAATTTTTTGACATAGATTCCATTTATCAAGTGAGACTTTAAATATGCCCTTTTAAAAATAACTTGTTCCATTTCAAATGAATAATATCACTGAAGACCACCTCCAGGGTTGTGGCTACGATCTCAAGAGAGTTTATAAACATAAATGCTTTATTTAGCCTTTTAAGAAGAGATCATTATTTGGTTTACTATTACATTCAATCACATTTATATCTGTTGTAGGCAAGGATTTAGTCCACAGGTTTTACTTTACAAATACATGCAAAATGCTTTTATATTTTACTTAAATATTTGATTTGGAGGAAGAAGTGACTGTGGGGAGCATAGCATCTTTGTAAGCATCAGTGAAAGAAGAAATTATCTTTCCTGGAAAAAATGGAGTGTGGTAAAAGGATATGGTTATCATCTTCACTTCAAACTGCTCCTAGAAATGTTTTACCTGAGTATCCTGATCAGTGGGATTATGGGGGAAGGGGGGAAGGAATGTTTCAAGACTTTGACCAAGAGAAATAGGAGCCTGGTCATTTCGTCTGGAAATGGAATCATTTTACAGCCATTTAGGCCTCTAGACACAGAAGTGCTCTGCAGTCCACATCTTTGTTCTCTGCCACAAGGCAGGACCTTGTGTTCAATGGGAGGAGGGGGTGTCTGGATCTCTGTGAACAAAAAGAAGCCGTTTATGGCTCAGAGTTTACATAATGCATGTAACCTTCCAGTAGGTCTCTTTGCTCTCACTGAGCCGTGACATGTACTGAAATTACATGAAGTCTATTATCTTGTACGACAAGATGTTTATATCATTAGCAATTTGAGATTAAAAGTACCATCTCAAAAATATCATTTGGATTCAGTCAACATAAAACCATACCTATCCATTGCTTTCTATCAGAAAACATTATGTTAAACCCCACATTTCAAAGGTTTCTGAAACCATAAATTTAGGACCTTCAGATCACTAATTTTTTTTTCTTTTCTAACTCAATAATCTTCCTGTTTTATGTTTCTCTGGTCATTTATTTATCCTTCCATTCAGCAGGTACTTATAGAACTTGTCTTATGTGCATGATTCTGTGTTAGTACTATGCAGTGTTCAAAATAAGTATGAGAAAGAGCATACTCTATTAAATATTTAAGTGGAATAATACAAAATAAGGTTTAGCGCCAAAATGAATGGGAAAAGGAGTTCAAAAGAGAAAACTATTTGTGTGGGCAGTAATGGTCTAGAGTAGCTTCATTTTCAAGTCATCTTAAAGCAAAAATTGTCAAGTAGCTCCCTTCCACTTCCTTCCTTTCAGCATCCCTGACTCAAGGTCCTCACTGTCCTCCCGTGACCTTCCTCATTGCTCCCTCAGCCACATATAAATACAACAACAGTTGGCCCAGGGAACTCGCTGTGAACTTCTCCTACCGAGCAGGCCATATATGATCTTTCCTCCTTTCTCCTTTTCTCATGGCTCTTCCGATCTTACCTATACAGTAGATTGTCTTCTCCTTGGGGTCTTGTTTTCTGCTAGCAAATTCATATATTAATGAAAGGTGTGCACTTTCCTAACATCATATGCTTTCAGGATTAATTCAAGGAAATGGTTTGAACACCAGCTTAGGCAGGATGGTGGTAGTAATATTTTTGACCAGAATGCCAATCTATATATCTGCGTGTCTGCCAATGCATAACCCACCTTGACGGTCTCTGTGTCAAATCAGCTCCCCTGAGTATAGGGATAGGTGCGATGTTGATTGCTATAGGTGAGGTATTGATTGCAAAGATTTCACTTGGAGAATGCTCTCGGGAGATACATCTGTAAGGCAGTGAAGAACCAGTTGAGGACAGAGGAGATGACTTATAGAGCTATTACAGTTTCAGCCTCAGCCAATCCTCTAAGGAACTCTGGGGATGACCCCTCAACATTGTCTCAAATTGAGGTATGGAGGCTGGATCCTGTAGCCTCATTATCATCCAGTCATTGGCCACAAGCTGCTCCTTAGAGGTGGGGGTTCCTCGGTCAAGTTTCCTGCAGTGGATGGCAATTTTCAGGAAGAAACACAGTGTGGGCTGACAGCAGCCAGTATGCCCAGCAACTGGGGGATGGAAGTATTATTCCTGAAGGGAGAATCTCACAGGGGACCAAAGTATGAGGGCAAGGTTGGAGGAGTATCTGTTGGGATTAGGTTACCCTTAACTCCCAAGTTATTTTTAAGACCAGATTTCCACACTAACAGAGTAGACATTTATATTATTCTCTATACCAACCATCTGTTCCTCAGATGATTAGTAGTTAAATATATATATATTGAAGGGCTTAACTGCTAATCATCTAAGGAACAGATGGTTGGCATAGAGAATAATATGTATGTATATATATTCAATAATATTGAATGTATTTCTATACATATATAGAAATAGATACATATAGTCTGTGATCAATGAACTAAGTTTGATGACTCAGGATAGTGTAATCACCTTAATAGAGCCCCCAGGTCATAGGAATATAGTGTAAGGGACTCCCAACTAGAAGCCTAAAAGATGCGGTCAAGTTCTTGATGACCTTCTTCTTATGGGATGCAGTGAACTCTTAATTTGAGGCTGCTGTTATGGTTGCAAAAATACTAGCATACACTGAGTTCAGGTTTTTAAACTATTCATTCAAATGAAATTATATTTTTATTACCCTTTAATGAGACAAGAAGTTCAGTCTTCATGTATACATTTACATTTACACCCATGGAAGCAAAACAACCTTCTGAATAACCATGATTTTGCAAACTCTTGCTTCCTCAAGTAAGTAAAGATGGAATTTCATGCTTTCAATTTAGTACATGGTCTAAATTTTAATTTATCACACTGTACTCCTAAAAGTGAATCTCACAAAGAGAACAAAGGTCTTCATTTTAGAACAGGTAATTTACCACAATGCCATTTCATTTGAAATATTCAGACTCAACCTTCTACCAGAAATAACCAGTATTGAATTCAAAACACATCCCATTGGGCCAAAAATTATATCCTCTAATTATACAGTCTAAATTTATGATGGTCTTAGTAGAGTCTCTGATCTGTTTAGACATATTCTTTTTTGAATCATTGTATTTGTGACAGATATTCAAAATTGTTGTTTGGGATTCCTTAACATCATTTTGAAATTCAATTTGTATCCCTCAAAATATCAATCATCCCAAATCACGAGCTCTTTGGTCAGTTTAAAGCTGGATGAGTTTGGAATTATTACTCAGGAAGTTGAAAACTATGGAAGGTGGCTGGATTAGCATCAAGCATACAAGTCATAAAAAGTGTCTTCATGCAAAGAGTCTGATAATTCAATTAATTTAACTGACAATTGTATTAATACTGTTACTAATTCCCTGAAAATGAGTAAAAACTTCCCAATACTACCTTCTATAGGTATATTTGATGACTCTTCCTGGAACAGTTATTACACTCAGAAATGTACACCACCACATCACAGTTAAAGGATTTGGCACAATGCTTTATGAGACCCCAAACCGAACAGCCACATGTTCTTGTATCATCCACGCAATTCGGGGAGCAAGTAGTGCTCTTTACGAGAATATTGTTAAACCCCATTAGCAGAAGCAAACTGGTTCCTCTAAGATTATGTGTACAAACAAACATGCAAGGAAACCCTGTAATAAGCGTGTTTATCAGAGCTAAAAGGAAAATTAGAGGTTGGATTCCTGTCTCCCTCCACATGTAGATTTGACTGAAATGTAGTGGTGGGGGCGGTGGGGACATGTAGGAAAGATTAGATGGTTTGGAAATAATTTATCCTTCCCCAGTTTAATTGGAAATACTAATAAGGACAGGTCCTTTTGTCTTTCCCTTTGAGCTTTTAAAAGGCAGGATGTTCATAATAATGCTTAATACTTAAATAATACCTTTCTTCTTCAAAGAGTTTTAAATACAGTAACTACCTGCTAGATTCTGTTCCCAGCAGGCCAGGAGAGCCTCTTACCTCAAACCCAGTTAAGTTGTTGAATGGCACATGTTAAAGTACAGCACTAGTGAAAAATAGGAAGAAAATAATTGATCCACAATCACCCCATACCATATGATCATAGAATGACAGGTTAAAATCCTGAGCCCTTTAATATCCTTTAAGATCTCCTGCATTTTTCAGTAAAATTTAATATTTTTTCCTCATTACAAAAGGAGTATATGTTCATCACAAAGGCCTAAGAGAATATGAAAAAGGGGGAAAAAACAGTTTAGTGAATTGCTAATGCACTTCATAGATTGTGATGGTGGCCCTCTAACCTTTATCATCTCTTTGTTTTTTTACAGAGTACAATGAGTCACAGTGAAATGCTGGGAGTTTAAACCTGAAAGCAGTTCTAGCATCACTACAGAATACAATGAATCTACAAAGAAATGAAAAATAGCAAGGTACATCTAAATCAAGCAACTTTTTTTGTTGTTGTTGTTGTAATTTTAAGTCATCTATTCTTAAACAAGATGATTTGGTCTCAATTCTAACAGCCAAAATATTTACTAAAATGTGTTACTCAGGCTTTTTTTTTTTTTCTGAATCATCCTTATTCTTTATTTATATATCTTTATTCATTCAGCAATTAAGAACTTGATCCGTGAACAGTTTTTCACTAGGAGCTGAAGAACATATTTAATTCGAGAAGAGCCTGAGAACCTCACTTCTTGTTTTCTGAATTGGATTCATCTGATTTCTAACAGTAAATGTAACTAATACCAATATTTGAAAGACATCTTTGAATATGTACTTAGAAAATAAAACCCTTTAAAGAAGATCTCAGATTTCTCTTATTTCATTTAGAAATGTAAAATTTCACAACAGATTCTGGATCAAGCTAATTTAAGGGCCTAGTTTTCATATCACGTGAACCTTATCTGAACTACATTGCTGCTTTCTCCCTTGAGAAGCTAATTACAATATCTCATATTTAACACCTCATATAATGTAAAGTTTACCATGAAGAGAAACACTATATAAATTTGGGGGTAGGAAAAAAAGTTGTGCATTTCCAGATAGAAAGGTGAAGATCCAAGGGAAAAGGGTAAACATGTTCCAACCAGCTAAACCTATCCTCCTTTTAAGGGTTTTCCTGGAAGTCCTACTCAAAATTTCTGTTCACATCTCAGAACTGGGACAGGATTGCCCTTTTCTGCAAAGAAGACAGGCAAACACAAGTTTTCTTTTCTTTTTTTTTCAGCATGTATATAAGAAGAGGCGAATGCATATTAGGTAGGTAACTATCTCTGCCAGAATAACTAATGTGGGGTGTTTTTAATATATGCAGGTATTATGTATGTGTACACATTCCCAAGAAACTTGATCTAAGAGAGGAAAAGATAAAATAGGTAAAGTTTTCATACAGATAGCCAGGTTTGACTCTACAAGATATTGGTTTTAGAATTAAGTCTATGAGAATTATCAGTGAAAAGAGAATTTATTCATTTTCAGTTCACGTTAACAAGATTGGAGGTGGGACCCATGATGGATAGAAACAGTCCCCTGACCTCAAGGAATTCAGCCTGGTGATGCAGACATGTAAGTAAATAATTTTATATAACATAAAAATGCTCATTGTGCTGAGAAAGCATGAAGAAGTATGGGAGAGGTGGGAGAGCTTTGGGAAGAAATAGAAATAGAGGAGTCTACATATGCTGTAGGCTTAACAGGTAAGTAAAAGTACACTAGGGGGATAAAACAAGGGAAGGACTTAGCAGAGTAATGGAGCAGTAAAATACAATGTGTATCAGGTGCTGACTGGGGAGAGGTGTATGAATAGCTCAGGTTGCTCGGAGTTTGGTCTATGAATCATATGCATCCCAAATAAGATTACTCCATCCTTACTGATTGTGATTCACTTAAATCAGTGTTTCCAAACATGCTCCTTATGCACACCAAAGTTTGAGGACCCCATGTCTAGCTTGATGCAAGAGAAATTGGGTCAAAGAGACTATCCAGGAACCTATCAATACCTTCTCGCATTCCTGTCTTGTACATATTTCTACAGAAATATAGTTTAACTGTATTTCTGAGTTATGTTGATTATTTTTACTCTTTCTCAGACACTCCTCTTGGACATACCCTCACTAAAGTCCTGGCTCTTTACCTATCCCAGGAAGCCAACTTAGTCAAAACAGTAAGATGCTGAAGCTCTAGATCTGGGATTTTATCCATTAATTTGTGTAAAAGACCCCTTTGGTAATCTACTGAAGCTATGGATCTCACTTCTAAAAATAATGTTTTAAAATGCATAAAATAATATACATGAAACAAAACAAACCAATTATATTGAAACACATTTATCAACATTTTGAAAAAAATGAAATAAATCTGCACTATTATGTGCTTCTTTTTTAATGCACTAAATAACAAGTAAATATATGTATTACAGGCAGAGATATATTAATGTGGAGGTTATTGTTGCTTGACTTGAATAAGAACGTTAATGGTGGTCTTTGACAAAGCAACACATATGTCATAACATGAAAGTATGTTTGTTGTTTTTTTTTTTTCTGTCCACATTCATGGACCTCCTCTCTGGAACTCATATGGGTCTCTGTGGACTCCACATTAAGAACTCCTATCAAGGGAGGCCTGGGTGGCTCAATGGTTGAGCATCTGCCTTTGGCTCAGGGCATGATCCCGGGGTCCTGGGTTTGAGTCCCTCACTGCGCCCCCTCACAGGAAGCCTGCTTCTCCAACTCCCTCTCTCTCTCTCTGTGTCTCATGAATAAATAAATAAAATCTTAAAAAAAAAAAAAAGAACTGCTATCAAGCAGGTTATCTAGTTGAGTTGTCCCCAAAATGGAGCAGCACTGTGCATCTGAGAAATATGAGGAGGCAATTTGAGTTATCACAACAATTGGGGGAATGCTACTGGCCATTAGAGGGAAGGAGGACCAGAAAAACTGATAGCATGCAACGTGCTGGAGAACTCCCATAAAATAAAACATTGTGCCGTGCTACATGACTCTCCAGCATCTTGCCATATATAAATGTAGATGAAAATCCTCTCCATAATCAATTATCTGAACCTAAAATCTATCTCGGTTTTACAAGGAACACAAAAATAATACAAGCTGAATTATCCAGGAGTGCAACTATGATGCAAATTGAGAGACAATTATAATTTGTTTTGTTTAAAACTTTATTAAGGATTGTTCACCATTTTATTTTTTTAAGGTTTTATTTTATTATTTATTTTAGAGAGAGAGAAAGAGAGTGTGCATGGGAGGAAGGGTCAAAGGGAGAGGGAGAAGGAGAGAGAATCTGAAGCTGACTCTGTGCTGAGTGCAGAGCCCAACACGGGGCTGGATCTCATGACCCTGAGATCATGACCTGAAGCCATGAGTCAGATGCTTAACCAACTGTACCACCCAGGCCCCCCCGTTCACCATTTTAGAAAATTATGTCACCAATAGCAAGGCCATGCAAGGAATATGAGTCTCAAATAACAACACACCTGTACTTTGTATCTGTTGTACTCATGGTGATTCTATATATGGAGGTGTGTCTATGGGTGTGTGTATACATATTTAGTCTCTTTACTAAAATGTCAAATGTAAAATAAAAGATAAAATAAGTAGTAAATTAGATAATAAAATGTAAAGTAAAAATACTGATAATATTGGATATTGCCTTACTTCTCCTAAATCCAACTTAAACATAAGTAGGTGTACACATGAGACTGCTTCACTATGTCTTCTAGTGTGATCCTGTTCAAACATTTATTTGCATATCCAAATGTACATTATTTTTGAGAACTTAATTTCCTTTTACCGATACATCATATAGCAGTTATAGCACTGTATTGATAGCTTAGAAATTTATACATTAAGTTATGTGTGATATATATATACATAACTTCGTGAAGTAAAGAGGGCATTACAACATATTTACCAAGGAAAGATGCATCTGGGTCCAGCATGGCTAGGAACCATTTAATCCAGTCTAAAATCTTCACAAACCTTCTGTAAAAAAAGCTACTAGAGCACACGCTTCTTTTCACAAGAAGAAAAGTGAACCTAGAAGGAAAGTGCAAGATATGAGAAGCAACAAGGAGCATAGAAATAGCTAAAAAGTATGTTAGCAAATATAAACGAGTATATATTAATACATAAATATAATTTTTATGTTTATTTAAACATTTACTTATTTAACATACATGAAAACTTTAGATGCAACAAAACCAGTAACACTAAGGGAAGCACTGAGGAAATAGTGGAGTTGTATATACTACAGAATAAAAGATGCCAAATTGACATTGTGTTCAGCAAGAGGATAGAAATAGAAATTTAAAAAAATAAATAAATAATAAATCTATGAAAAGAACAGAAAAAATACATAATTTCAAAGCCAGCAGAGAAAATTACAGTGAGTGTGGAACACTTTATTTAACCATTTGGAAGCAGAAGAGGGGGAGAATGCAAAGAAAACACAGGAGAAAGAAAATACAATTAAGAGTGTAGAAATATGTCTTAATAGATGAAGAATCATAATAAATACAAGTATATTATAGCTATAAAACAGTAGAAATTATTAGAATGCATAAAAAACAAAGCCTAACTCTCTGCTGCTTATACATGACCCATTCTGAAATATAAATGCACAGAAAGTCTAAAAATAAAGGGATAAAAAATTATATATCCTAAATCAGACAGAAAAAAATTGTAATTGCAAAAATAAAATGAACCAAAATAGAATTTAAGGCATAAAGTATTAACAAGATAAAGAGAAACATTGACTAATACTATAAAGAATGATTTGGCAAAAGAATATGCCAATCTTTGACACATATACTTAAAAATAAAAATATAGCCCCCAAGACATAGACAAATCATTATCTTATTGGATTACTAGGAGAAATGGACAAACTGACAATCTCAGTAGGAGATTTTTAAACTGAGAGCTCAAAACATAAAAATAGAAATAAACTGGAAGCTCAAATTCAAATGATTAATACGAATATTAAAAAGTAGAACAACAAAATTAACCAGCTTGATCCAATAAATATGAGTAGACTTGTGCACCAAATAGAAATACATTCTTTTCAGGTTATGTTCAACATACATTCTTTTAAAAACTGACCACAGGGATCCCTGGGTGGCGCAGCGGTTTGGCGCCTGCCTTTGGCCCAGGGCGCGATCCTGGAGACCCGGGATCGAATCCCACATCGGGCTCCCGGTGCATGGAGCCTGCTTCTCTCTCTGCCAATGTCTCTGCCTCTCTCTCTTTCTCTCTCTGTGACTATCATAAATAAAAAATAAAAATAAAAAAACTGACCACATATTATATCACCAAAGAGAGTTCAACAACTTAAAAGAACAATTATCATGTAAAACATGTTCTCTGTCCATGATGGGAAGAAAAAAAAAAAAAAAAGATTGAAATTCAAGAATAAAATGTGGCTTTGGAATATCTGGAAAGAAAAAAAAAAAACAGTACTCCTAAATAACTCTATGGATAATAGAGAAAAGCATAATAGAAATTAAAACACTTGTAGAGAACCGAATGGCAATAAATGCATTACACGTGAGGCCCTCAGGAAGTACTTGTGGAATGAGTAAACCAGCATCCAGAGCTTTTGACTCCCTGGTTGATGGCTTTCAATTGTCATTATGAAGAATATCAAATTGAAGTATGTGACAAATAATCTATAAAAATAAAAGACCAGGTAAACTCTAAACAAAAATAATAGTTTTTAACCTGTCAGGCTAAAACGTCAAAAGATACTTAGGATATCTAATTAAGAAATGATTTTGGGGGCAACTGAGTGGCTCATTTGGTTGAGTGTCTTCCTTTGGCTCAGGTCATGGTCCTGGGGTCCTAGGATGGAGCCCCCCCATCAGACTCCCCGCTCAGCAGAGAGCTTGTTTCTCCCTCTGCCTGCCACTGCCCTTGCTTGTGCATTCTCTCTCTCTCTCATAAATAATAAATAAATAAATAAATAAATAAATAAATAAATAAATAAATATCTTTTTAAAAAAAAGGTTTTAAGGCCTCACTGTAAATGGTATTATCCCTACTACCTGTGTGATAAATGGGCCAGGAAGAAATCTTGTTTATGAAATAGGCAAACAAACACAAATTCCAGGGTAAAATAATAAGAGACCCTTTGTTAGCAACACCAGCATTCATTAGCTCACCTAGCAGACAGAAAACCAGGACTTTACATAATACATAGAGTGCCTCCCGAACCTATCAGCTATGAATTTAATGAGCTTAGCTAAAGTCTTCAATAAAGTATGAGTTGATGGAGGAGAGAAATATTTCTTATTTTGCTGTATCTATTTTAATTATTGTTAAAGAGGAAAAAAGAAATCACTTGAAAGAGTAAAATTAACTGAAAATCCCATCAACTGTTTTCTATCCTTTTCCTGAGCGGCAAGCCATTTTACCCTTGTGAAAAGGCACAATTTTTAACACCAGCTATCATTTAAAGGTCTTTGCCAGCATCTTTTTGTATGGAAAATTACTGCAATAATCCTTACAGCTCTAGTCTAGAAAAATTTCACCTACAGTATACAAATGTCATTATTAAGAAAGTTTAAGGAGGCATATTAAGGAAGTCATCAGTTCTTTACTTTGTGTTACCCTTGCATTGTAGAGACAAATTGTGTGCAAAAGAGAACAAATACCATCATCCATTATATAAATACTCACATATTTTCTAATTCGTCATTTTACTTTCTTCTTATAGACAAAATGTTTGCTTCCTCATAATCAGGCTTTTAATGGGAAAAAGTTATGGGATTTGCCTTTTCTTCACATCAGGTGGGTGACTTTTTTTTTTTTTTTTAATCCCCTTTCCCCAAGTAAGGTATTGGATTTGAAAGAAAGATAACTAATTTAAACTCCCCTAACTAATTTGAAATCCTTTGCGATTCAGTGGAGTTAAAGCCCTGTTATAATAGACAATCTACATTCAAAGCACAGGCAGTCCCCAAGTTGCAAATGGGTTATATTCCAAAAGTTAATTTGAAAGTCTGCTGTTTAGAACTTGCAAAGGCATTTTGCCATGGAAACAAAGTTATAAATGACAGTTGAATTTCTAGGCTAGCCCACAAAAGCCTATCTAACCCATAATGTGTTTGAATCCAATTGCTTCAAGGAGAGGTTTGTAACAGAACATAATAGTCCACTGACAGGCTGATTGGTGGTCTACTTTGCCATCTCTCTCAATTTAGTGTTGTTGGCTTGTCATTTTAATGTTTCTTCATTTTGTCCCCTAAAGATGCATTAGTTAAATAATAATAATACCTTTCTATAAAAAGTACTTAATTCATTTCTCATGGCCATGTAGATTATTTTAGGACTTTGATTTATCTTAAAGCAAGAAATAAATAAGTATTTTTCCTCTGTGATAAAAATTCGTTTCTTTCTTTAAAAGGTTTTTTTTTCTTGATGTGTTTTTTTTTTGCTTATCCTGAAATTTATGCAAAGTCAAAATTCCTTTCTAATCACTTGGTTTGATGGTAGTAATCCATAAAGGTTTTTCTCTTGTTTTGTTCTAATTTGCTCGTTATTTCAAAAAGCCTTTGATAACAACAGTTGTCAAACAATAATGGCTTGACAAATATCAGTGATCGAGTCCGTTAATCAGCAATACCAAACAACTTTTAACTTTTGCTATTTCACATCTCTGACTCCTGATTAAAGATAAGTGGTTCCTGGGGTGCCTGGGTGGCTCTGTCAGTTAAGCAGCTGACTCTTGATTTCAGCTCAGGTCTTGATCTCAGGGTCATGAGTTCAAGCCCTGTGTTGGGCTCCATGCTGAGCATGGAGCCTACCAAAACAAGCGTTTCCTAAATTCCTCACTTGTCAACCAATGTCCCTCTTAATCTGTCCTCAACCCACATTTTCTGGCTATCCCCATACCTTCCAACTCAAATTTCTGCACAGGCCTATTTCTTACCTCCAGGCACACTTGGCATTTTCCCAATCTCATGCCTTTGTTAGCTATCATTCCTATTAAAGTGCTCTTCTCTGACCATTCTATTTAAAGCCTATTCTTCAAGGTTCACTTCTAATTTCACCCTTCCTGAACTAATACGGAATACTGGAAAGACTGTGTAGAGCCAAGCTATGAATCTCAGCTCCGCTGCTCTCTTAGCTGTATATATGTGAACATATGTTTAGCCTCTCAGAACCAAAGTTTCTCATCTATAAAATGAGAGTAGTAGTACTTTGATCACAGTGTTGACGATTAAATAAAAGAAGTTGAATTTAAAAATCATAATGCTGGGATGCTTGGGTGGCTCAGTGGTTGAGAACCTTCCTTCAACCCAGGGAGTGACCCCGGGATACCCGAATCGAGTCCCACATCAAGCTCTGCTTCTCTCTCTGCCTGTGTCTCTGCCTCTCTCTGTCTCTCATGAATAAATAAATAAAATCTTTAAAAAAGAAATCGTAATGCTTGTGTTCAATCATCCCATAGCAACTGATTGCTTGCCTTTCGGAACCCCTGTAGCAAATTTTATCTGAGCCTTTTATTTCAAATGTTGTATTTCTGGATGTCTTTTTGCATGAGTATATTTTGTCTCTCTCACAGGTATTTTAAATCTACCTGGTTAAAATCTGTCAATCAATAGCCAGGCAGGAAATCAGAAACCATGTAGGTATTTTAACAGAGGGATTTAATTCAAGCATTAGTCACATAGATATTGAAAAACTGGAGGGACAAATGGGGGCTTCTGAAGGAAGTAGCTAACACCTGCTGGGCTTCAGGAGGCAGGGAACTAAATGAGAAAAACTAATTGCCTAGAGGAAGGGGGTCCTCATATGGTTAGTACTCAGGTCTCTGAAGGAGGTGTCGTATGGCTAGTGGTTACACTAATAAGGGGGCACAGTTGGGTCGTACAGGTAGCCATGAGGGGGCATGGCACAACCACTGCTAAATATGCCAAAAGACATTGAGGCTATTTTGTAGCTCTTACCTTTTGACAAGAATTACAATTAGGAAGCACAGTCCCGTCTCTCCTGTACCTGCCTTCCAGTCTCACTCTGGTTACTATAGCCTCCATTGGTGGCAGATCCTGTCAGGAAGGCAGCTGATGAGGGAGTCTGGGGAATGCAGTCTCCAGACCTAGGCCTAGCATCCCAGAGCACAGTGTAAAAAGGGAGACTTGGAATTGAGAGCACAAAATAATCAGCACAAAAGGTGAGTCTGTAAAGGTCGGGTCATTTGTTCTTTGTTACAGAGCCTCGAGATAAAAGGTATTTGATAAATATTTTTTTCATTTATTCTCTCCTTTGCTCTGTACCCCTTTCTGAAGTGTATTTGGATTATCAATTTAAATTCGATATTTACAGGAAAGGATTTTGCTCTTATTCTATATGGAGAGAGATGCCTAGTGTAGTATCAACATTCAGTAGATACAGTTATTGAGAAAATTAATACAGTAAATAATTTCATTAACATCCAAGTCCCTTATCTGAAGTACTGGATTGTTTTTGTAGCTGGGGTCACAGCTTGAGCTCAAACCATTTTATTGCTCAAGCATGTTTGGGCATGTCTACAGAGCTGGTACAGCAGGCCTATTTAGAGACAAAGAAAAAAAAAACTCATCCTAAGTGAAAAATATGAAAAATTTGCTTCAAGTTCAAACGTCCAGTGTTAGAAGAAAAAGCTTAATGGAACATGCTGTCTATTCCATGAACTCATGCCTGAGTCCTAGAGCTGCTAAGAAATTATACACATATCTGGTTCACCATGATATACATGGGAATTTGAGAGCTGAAGGCAAGGGCAATAGGAGATAGTGTCCACGGGAAACTGTATCTTGGTATGAGATGAAGAGCATGGATACTCTTCAAGTCAGGCATTGGTGGTCTTAGCACAGGTAACACTGCAGTCAGGAAACTTCGTTGGCTTTGAAAAGAATAGAAGAAAACACCTCAATAAGCCAGAGGAGGAAAGAAGAAAGACAGTACATGTCATGGAATTGCTCAGAAGACTCATTCTTGGAGTGCACCTAAAGAGATCCCTGGGGGTTCTTAGAATCATCTGGAAGAAATTTGACTACGGATGTAAGAAGAGTGTGAGGCTACTCTTTGAGAGATCTACCATAACTCTATTTTTATTCTTAGTCTGCTGTTGCTTGGGACAATGAACTACATTTACATTCCCAATGTTTTAAGTCATGAGTTTCTATAATTTAAAGCTGAGTATTTATTTGAAAACAGGTCATCTTCTGTTAATTTTTTTTAATGAATCTCTTTATTTTACTTTCTTTTAGTAACGGTAATCACTATTAGTAATTAATTTTAGCTTTTGTCTTTTCAACATAGTAGTTCCAGGTTTATATCTTATATGTATGTATAGTATAAAGATAAGATCGAAACTCAGAAGCACCTTGGTTTCACAGATTTTATACAATTGTGAAATAAGAAATAAAATTTGTATTTTATTTACTTCACTAAAAGTACTTGATTTATAAACAATTTCTCTAGTTTTCTCATTACTCTAAGTGATTGTCCTTATCTAAAAGATGCCTGTTTTATTTGAATATTACATGTAAAAATTAAAGGCAACTTGTAGTATAAAGATACTTACAAAGCATAGATAATTTGTCTACTAGTTTCATTATACAATTTGGTTTAAATATTTACTTCTGAAATATGAGGAATAGTTTTAAATTTGGTGACAGTTTAGACTATCTGATTTTTCACTTCCTCATTCGTTTAAATTTTCTTTTTATTTTTTCCAGATTAAATTTCACTGTTATGTTCATAACATACTGCTCTGGTTTTGAAATTTGCTTTTTCGAAGGAAAAAAAAAAAGAACAAAAAGACATGTAGTTTGGGAACAAATAGTTTTTTTTTCAAATCCCAAGTCATCTTCGGCCTCATTATCCTTATAGATGCCTATCTCCTTTTTCTGTCTTTAAAATAGATTCATATGTCATCTGGTTATGCTGGATAATGATCATGGTGTGTTCAACCCCAGGGCTGCTATCAGAGGCTCCTAAAGCTGTACAAAACATCAAAGAGCTGTTGACAGTCTAAAAGACAGATATGGAAGCCTTATTTTTTCAACCTAGAGAAAATCCTTATAATCTGTCTATTCTTGTGGAGCCCCTCCAGGTCAGGAACCTATTCAGTGAGTCCTGGCCAGTAACCAGAGAAGACTTTCCCCTCTGTGGAAGTTAAGACTGTCTCTAGCAGCATTACTTTGAAACCCTATTGTTAACATTGACAAATTTGGACTATTAGGATTATCATTTTGCGATTAAAGAATTCCTTGGTCTTTCCTAATTGGTTTCTCTACAAAGAACAAACAATATAAAAGACTTGAACCGCAGATGAGCAGTTTTTTTTTTGAACAACTGAGTCAATCCTAATTTAACTCCATGACACAGAAGAAGAAACCATCTTATTTGTGAAAGTTGATGCTGTCTGAGCTGTTTTAAGATGCTCAAAGTATGGCCCAGGAACTACCCTCATCAGAATCTCTTGGAGCGTTTATGAACTACAGATTCTTGAATCCAAATCTTGGTGTGTGGGGGGGGGCATATGGTGGAACCGCAATATCTTTATTAAGCATCCTAGGTGATTTTTATTCATGCCAAAGTTTAAGAACTACTTCTCTAAAACAGAGTTATTTTTAGTATAGCAAATCACTTGAATGGATCTTTCTCATTTTGGAAAGAAAGCTAAAGCTTCCAAGGCTATTCTGGATAAAAACGAAGACAGAAAACAAAGAGCCAAGCTGCTCTGAATAATAATTAACAAAAATTTGGGAATTGTCCTCAGGTAGCTTTAAAGGGAGGTAGCTTTAGTAGTCCCAGAAATTTAGAAAAATGTGGGGAAGATTCTTGTTAGGGTGAAGATCCATAGCAACATAGTGACAGGGTGGGGTCTGAGGAGAATGATGGCCAGTGAGAAATTCCCTCCAGCGGAAACGGTCAATGATCAATGTCAAGTTGCTTCCTATTTTGTGCCTTGTTTCCTTTGCTTTTAGGGAAGGAGCTGTTCCATCTATGGAGTAAAGCATGGCTGGGCAAGCACAGTGAGGAATGGAGATTGCAACAGGATCAAGAATTTGGAGCAAGACTGACTGTGGCCAAGGTTTTTCCATGTATCTTAGGAAATACTGAGGAAGGTTCTGGATTTGCCTTACCTCACCAGTTCACAATTAGCTAGACAACTAATTCTATAGCTACCATTTATTTACTGGGCATCAGACATGTATCAGGCATTTTCATGCATTATGCCATTTAATCCTGCAAAATAGGCATTTTGTCCTCAGTTTACAGGTAAGGGCATGACTCAGAGAATAAAAATGTGCCCAAGATTAATCAACTAGTCAGTAGTAGAGCTGAGATTCGAACCTAGATTTACCTGGCTCTCTCTCTCTCTCTCTCACACACACACACACATTATACCACATTCCTTCTCAGAGACAAAAGGGTGAAAAAGCTTCTGGCTGCTTTAACTGGTCCACCTCCTGGTCAATTGCTTGTACCTCCCTCTCCTGCGCCAGATGTGTAAACTTCTCCATCCAAAAAAAAAAAAAGAGCAATGGCAGTACTGTTTTCTCTGGCTCTGTCCAGAGTTAGAACCCCAGATGTTGCTCAGAGAATTCAGTCAGCACAACCCTTCCACCTCCATCTGCTCTCCCATCCCTCTTCCTCACCAAATGTTCCCCCTCTAACTTCTTAAAAGACGAATTTCCACCGGCTCTTTGATTTCTTTATCTCCTTCTTTCTCTTCAACCCACTGTATCTTGTCAAGTGCTGTGACAGCTCTGAGATTTTATGCTTCTTGCAAGCTAATAATTTAGCCTGCTACAGTTTCTTGGATGCTAGCAGAAGGCCTGAGTCTTCTAGATCAGAGGACTATATTACATATGACACAGCAAGTAGCACCAGCTTCATGTTCACAGCATTTGCCTTGTCTCCCAGCTTTTCACTTAGGGGATGCTGTATATGCAGTGGGTCTCCATCATAGCTGAGGAATGCCACACTTAGAAACCCCCAATCTTTTATAATGGACTGCAAACAAAGCTGTTCAACCTCCACCACAAAAGGAGACATCATGCTAGATGGTAAAAAAAAAAAAAAAAAAAAAAAAAAAAATGCCCTCTATTAGGAGGCACTATTTTTACCTTCCAAGGCTGGCTGTTATACAAACATCCTCAAAAATACAGATAATCTAGAACAAAAGCTTCAAGTGCTTCTGCTCATGGGACATACAGAAATATGACCCCTGGTAGGATATCTAATGTCAAAGGGGTCTTGAACTCCTCTGGAAAGCCAGAAATGATTTTCCGTACTCCTACGAGTAAGAGTAAGACGGTTATAAGGGAGAAGACAGGAATGTGCTGCTGGAGTTACAGCACATTTGAGAAACTAAAAGAAGGTCAGGAAGTCTTCCATAGAGGAAGCAAGGGAAGAGTGGTAGGAGATGGGACTGGAAAAGGCAAGACCTCACACAGTCTGGTAGGCCACCTTAAGAATTCTAGTCATATCTTAGAACAATAAGATGCTGTTTAAGGGTTGTATGTGGAAGTGACATAGTCAAATTTGCTTCTAGAAAGATCATCTTGACTGCAAAGTGGAAAATGAATGGAAAGGCTTAGATTGTATGCAGTGAGACCAGATGAGATTGGTGGGCAATTGGTAAAACGTGGAACAATTTGAGAGCTTTGGAAGATAAAATCCCCAGGACTTGGTGGTACTGTGAATATGGAAAATGAGGGTCAGGGAGATATCAGGGATAGCAACTGGATAGATAAGGAGAAAGGAAGACAAGGAGAATTTATGAACTCAGTTGGACTAAACTTTGTAGCTTTGAGACACTAGGTGAGCATGTCAATAAGATATCAACTGGTATAAGATTTGGAATTTACGGCAAGGGTCTGAGCTAGGGACACATGTGGAAATTATCAGCATATAGGTAACTAAAGCCATTGCTATGGACCATGACGTTTAGGCCAAGAGACTATAATGAAAACAAAAAAGAACCTCAGATGAATTGTGAGGCAATCCTGTATTTAATAGCTAAGGAGAGGAGAAGGAAACTGCTCCTCTCCTTATTAGAAGTGTACACAGTACTCCGAAGTATAGGGAAACAAGCCAAGAAGTAAAGGGCCAATGGAAGAAGTAATATTCAAAGAAATAATTGGTCAATGTGTTGAGTATTGTTGAGAGTTAAAGATGATTGAAAATGACCTTATTTCATCGATAAGAAAAATGAAGCGTTGAGAAGTGACTTGTTCAAGGCTGACGTAAATTCCTGTCCCTTTCTGGATTCCCAGAGAATTCATACCGGTGCCTGTGTTAGGGTTATTTATGTGTATGATTCATTCTCTCCACAGGACATAAATTCCCCAGTCCTCACTTGACTCAACCTTCTAGCATTGCATATTGTTGACTACAATCTTTACATCTACTTCAGTGATATTCTGGAATTATGTCTTAGTCTCCTTCGAAATAGCCGTTCTTCTTTGTTGTGATTATACATGTAGGAATGCCCGGCATACTTTTTAAAAATACAGTGGTTTTTTTTTTGTTTTTTGTTTTTTGTTTTTAATGCCATTTTTTGTTTCCTCCTCTCCCCCTAGTCAAAATCTTGAGGGGTAGATTACAAGATTCTGGCTTTTTTTTAAAAAAAAAAAACCCCAAGTAGGAAGCTTTGGAAATTACTAGCTTAGAGTTAAGGTTTGGAAACCACTAGCTTAGTCTTAGACCAAACAGAGCTAGGGTAGCAAGATGGAGAAGCCACCCAACGTGCCCACACTCTGATAAATACTCATATTTTACAACAATACACAGTTAAGCTTCAGTTATTCCGAGATCGGCTTTCCAGCAAATTTTGTCTGGAGGAGGGCCAAAACTGGAAGTTGAGGAAAGAAAACACCTCTCACAGGGAAAGAACTTTTGAGAGTGAACGAGCAATAAAAATCTCTCAAAATATCACTTGATGTAGAGTCCCTGTCCTATTTACTGATGGGAAGAAAAATGATTCTCTCATTAGCCGGCTGTGGATATGAACATCTGATCAATCATCGCCTGGAGCCAGAGAAAAGCCATCAGGAAAAACGAGTAAAAAATAAACAGTAGAGTAGAAAGGATGAGAGGAAGGCTCAGAGTGGATAAAGAGACAGATGAGATGAGAAGCAGTGACAGGTTATTAGAAAAGGTGATGAGAGCATTCCAAAAAGGGGGGAAAAAAGAAAAAGAGAGAGAGTGAGAGAGTGAGAGAGAGAGAGAGAGAGATCACCGAAGTAGGGAATCCTAGATCCCTAAGCAATCCCCTGGGACTTTAGCAAATGGCCAAGGTATCTAACCCTAACCCTGACTGTAACCCTAACCCTAACCCTGACGTGTTTGATTGTCAGTCATCGACAAAGGATTTCATTAAAATGCTGTATTCTTTAAGAATGTAGGGAGTAATCAGGTTTTAAAAGGATTTCTGAGGGATCCTTGGGTGGCTCAGCGGCATAGCGCCTGCCTTTGGCCCAGGGCATGATCCTGGAGTCCCGGAATCGAGTCCCATGTCTGCTCTCTGCACGGAGCCTGCTTCTCTCTCTGCCTCTGGGTGTATGTGTGTCTTTCGTGAATAAATAAATAAAATCTTTTAAAAACAAAAAATAAAAGGATTTCTGGAAAAAGGGTTACAATGAAAGATAATAATAATAAAAAACACGGCTATTTTAAAACGCCGTGCAATTACTAAAGTGAATTAGAGCCTGAGCAGGGAGCCGGGGGACACTCATCCCGGGTTTTGGAGGGCGCGGTCCCCGGGGTCGGACCCCTTCCCAGGGCCTTCCGCCGAGTCCTCAGCAGGGAGCAGCCCGGCCAGCCGCCCCCCCCCCCCCCCCCCGACTGCTGCCCGTTTGAAGCAACCCGTGCTCCCTTCGCTCCGAAGTCCTCGCGCTGTCGTGCAAATTAAGGTAACGGGTGTCCGTGCGATTGGGCCGGGGAGCACACCAAGACACGCCCCCCACCCCCACCCCCCAGCAGCACCCCCCAGCAGCACCCCCACCCTGCCACGTTTTCAAATGAAGTAATTATCTAAATATTTTTGCTTGCCGTAGAGATCCGGGGCTCTAAGTGTTTAGGATGGAAAACCTCCAACCCACTTGGCTTGGCTTCCTAGTCCTTGGGGGGGGGGGGGGAGGGGGGTGTCTTTAAAAGCACCTGCCAGCATTTAAGTTCTGGTGCTTTCGGAGAGAGGCTGACCCGGCGCGTCCCAGAGGGAGCCTTTTTCCAGTCTGCACGGAGAACCGCGTGAGTGGCCCCCCAGGGATGTCGATTCACCCTCCCACACACCCCTGCTTCCCCCCTGCTTCCCCCTAGGGTCGCCCGCAGGCTGCCGGGGCAGATGCTTCAGCGGGACCCCGAGCGGCGAGGCCGCGGGATCCAGCCTGCAGCCCCGGGAGCTGGAAGGGGGCGCTCCGAGGCGCAGCGCCCGGCGGGGGCGTGGCTAGGGGCGTGGCTAGAGGCGTGACCAGGGGGCGTGGCCAGGGTGCGGGCGGCCGGGGGCGCCGTCGGCGAGGCTCGCGCAGCCGCAGTGGGCGCGCCGACGCCGGGCTCCTCCTCCTCCCGGCTCCGTAGTAAGCATGGCGGCGGCGGCGTTCGTGGTCCCTCGGGTGAAACAGAAAGCGGGAGCTGCGCGGAGAGGGAGCGGAGAGCGGGGCTGAGGCGGCGCCGTCACCGCCGGAAAACCACGCCGACAGTCAGCGCGCCGGCGGCCGCAGCGGCCCCCCGGGAGCTGGCGCTGCCGCCCAGGCAGGGCGAGGACGGTCGGGAAGCCGAAGGAGGGGCGCCCGGGAGCCGCCTTCCTCCGCCTCAGAGCGGCGTGACTCGGAGGTGAGAGACGGGGGACGGCGAGCCGGCGCCGCGGGGACCGTTAGGCTGCCGGGGGCGGGGGGGCGGGGGGCCCGTCGGGGGGCAGGGCGGGGGCGGCGCCCGCCCACTTGTCGCCCACCTGCCGGGCCCGAGTCCCGCTGCGAGGCGCCTGAGGGGGGGCGGGGGGCGCGACCGCGACCGCGACCCGCCCCCTCCCCTTGCCCCTCCCCCTCCCCCGCCGGCGGGGAGCAGCGCGGCTCGCGGAGGCTCGGGGCGCCGAGCGCGGAGCCCGGCGGAGAAGGTCGCCGAGCGGTCGCCGCGCCTCAGCTTGGGCCGCCGCCGAACTGAGACGCTTTTTCCGGAGCGCGTCGCCGCCCCCGCCCCCGCTCCTCTGAAGGGGTTAAAACGTCCACGAGCCCGCCCTTGGCCGTCGGGTGCTGCGCGGCCGGCGCCCCGTACCTGGCGGTTCTCCGCGAGCCACCTGTTGGGGCGGGAGGGCACTGCCGGGGCTGCCGCGCTCGCTCGCGCTGCTGAGGAACCACCTGGATCCGTGAACTCCGGACACGGCGGCGGCGGCGGCGGAGGGACGCCACGCGTCAGGTAAGGCGGACGGGCGAGTGATGCCGCCGCTCCGGCTGCAGCGGGAACGCGGGCTGTCGTCGTTAGTGTCGCCCTCGGTCGATCTTGTACCGCTCTGTCCGCGCTAAAAAGCTCGGGGGTATTTTTTCCTTTTTTTTTTTTTTACTTTTACTTTTTTTTTTTTTTTTGCCGGGGGGGGGGGGGAGTGGGGGGACAGGGAGGGAGCCTGTAATGGACGCTGGAGCGCCCGGAACCGTGCCTTCGAGATCTTCCGTTGTGAAATTTTAACGTGTCTCTGGACACCTTTGTGTCTGAGCATCTTCTAACCCAAGGATCGTTAAGCTGATAAGGTATTTTTTTTTTCTTTCCTTTTTTTTTCTTCTTCCTTTTTTTTCCGCAGTATGATCCCTCCTACGTTGTTGTCCAGTATGGACTTTGAAAACCGAGCCGCCTCATTATTAAGCTTAACTGCGGGCTGTTTTTTTTTTTTTTTTTTAGTTCTGGAAACCAAAGTTGCAGGGTTTTTTTTCTTTTTTTTCTGTATCCTAAGAATGAAAAGAAAGAAAAAAAAATGACTGAAGTTGAACTGTTACTCCACTATTTTCCCCGCCGTGCCGTTTCCAGCACCAGCGGGAACTAAACATATGCCCTACTCAGGAGTTAGAGCCATATGTCAGGCAGCAACTAATTGGGATTTGTGGCCCTGATCTCGGTGTTTGGATAAATATTTAGTTTTTTTGTGCATTTGCTAAATCTGTAATTCTTGCCGTCGTGTCAGTTTTGTTTGAATCACCTATAAATATTCCAGAGGAATGACTCCTCTGCCTTTTTGGTATTTTCTTGGTTGAGTTGATTTCATCTCAGGTCATGAGATAAAGTGCCTGTTGAGGCAGAGGGTGGGCTTAACAGAAAACAATGATAAAAAGGATTTTTAGCACTTTTTTTTTTTTTTTTTTAAATAACCTGGAACCTAAAATTTGCTTTCAGCTCTCTGGCCGACTGATAATGCTTGCCATCACTAAATAACACTAGTTAGTGGGGAAAAAAGAATGATTTAACAGGGAGGAAAAAAAAACACCTCACTAAGATTTTTGTAAATAATGTCATATTCAAAAGTTTTTAGCGTTGTTCTGGTAAATTTTACTGTTTTTTTTTTTTTTCTTCAGAGATCGTCTCTCAGTTTTCTTATGTAGAATGACAGAGAAATTTTTTTATCCTTAGCTGGGTGCCTTTAGCCACCTGTATGCTTCTGAGTTAACTCCCTTTTCCCCTTTGTCTCTCCTTTTGAATTCTCAAAACCATTGAGTGTTTAGGGAAGATAGACTTCTAGTTAACCCTGGCCTTAGTCAGATGTAATTATAAGGGCAGTTTGCTTCTTCCAAATTACTGATATACATTTGAAAAAAAACCAATGCTAGGATTATCTTTTGGTGCCATCTGTGTCATCACTTCCCCTCATCATGTGAGTAATTGACAGCTGATTCATTTTACCATGCGTTTAATAATTACTTTTTAATTGTAAAATTTCTACAGTATAATATTAAGCATATTTTATTCATAATTAAGAAAACTGTCTCTCTCTTCTCTGACCAGCCAGGCATAGGTAAGGACTGAGAGACTATAAAACCCAGGACTAAAAGAAGGAATATATGATTAATATCCTCATCATCCTCTGTAGCTTAACTTAGGTAAAGAGCGCTTACTTTATAATACGCCGTATTGTTAGTATAAACTCATGGGTAATAAAATGCTTGTTTTAAAACATTTCTTTTTTATGTGCGTACATGCAAGTCTTGTGCACCTTATATTTTGCCTATATTTTTATAACAACAGTTTGGTCAAGTAATAAAAATTTTTTTAGGGATCCCTGGGTGGCGCAGCGGTTTGGCGCCTGCCTTTGGCCCAGGGCGCGATCCTGGAGACCCGGGATCGAATCCCACGTCAGGCTCCCGGTGCATGGAGCCTGCTTCTCCCTCTGCCTGTGTCTCTGCCTCTCTCTCTCTCTCTCTCTCTATCATAAATAAATTAAAAAAAAAAAAAAAAAAAAAATTTTTTTATATTCTTGGTGCATTTTTGTATGGTGGTATACTTGAGAGTGATATAAGGGTATGCACTTGGTTTCCAATTTTATTAGCCAGATAATCAAAAGATAAATGATTGGTGTTTTTTTTTTCCTTAACAATTTCTAGCACACCTCAAATAAATTTAGAGTATTGAAAATCTAAAGATTTAGGGTACAGTGCATGTCTATCCCACTGAATCTTTTAGGGCTTCAGTTATCACACTGCAAAAAAAAAAAAAAAAAAATCCTTAATGGATATCAATGTCAAGAGCTGCCTGTTGAAAGGAAATTAATGGCCGATAGTGTTGAAAGGCAGATTTTTTTAAACATGTATTGTAAGCTTTTATAACTTTCTTACTATTTTGATATCATTTTATTTCAGAATATTTTTCAGTGGTCTCTTAATTTCTTGATCCTTATTTTTCTATCCTTCCATATTATAGTTTTGTTTGTGTTTCACATACACTTTCTAAGTTTGCAGTACAGCTTATGGTCTTCCATCAAGTTATTTTGTGGGTATCTTCCTTTGATATTTCCAATCACTTATCACCCATTTTCCAGTCTTCAGATTATTTTTTTCTCCAAGATAGAGAGGTACACTTGGGAGATGACATGTGCTCAAAGGATGATGAGCCACTATTGAAGTGGGGATATTAAAGCAGTGTGGTATCTTTACTTCCTTCAAGTTGTTTAGAAAATAGTTGTAGATACTAGACTAACAGGAAATCATTAGTGAAAATATAAGATGTTATTATTAAATTGGATGGCCAGGACTTAATTTGAAAGAAAGTGAGTCCACTGAGGGATCATGGAAGGCATTTGGAAGAAATCAGACTTGAAGCCTGGGAAGGACTTAGCACAAGGACAGACACTCCGAAAAAGGTTGACATCCAGAGCTGGAAGTAGGGGGGCACGAACCAGTCTGAGAGCATCCAAGGATAAGTAGTAAGAGCAAGAAAGAAAGAAGTTTGCCTGCAGATTTTGACAAGCCCCAGGGCATGGTAAAAAAGAATATGCAGGGCTGGAGAAGATAATTTGGCTGGATCATTATGAATTCATCACTCAAAGAACTGTAGGTCTGCCTTGACGTATTAATAGCTTAAGCTTTGTGTGTAAGAGATAGCTGTATATGTCTTATATGTAGTTATTACAGCTTAGATCAGGAATTGGCAAACTTTTTCTATAGAGTGCCAGATAGTCAATATTTTAGGCTCTGCATTTAGAGCCTACTTGTAGTCTCTATTGAGTATTCTTTTTTGTTTATTTCTTAAAGTAATTTTTTGTAAATACAAGAATCATTCTTAACTCAAGGCCAAACAAAAACAAGCTGGCTGTGGATTGGATTTAGCTAGTGGACCCAGTTTGCTGACTCTTGGCTAGGTAATTGCCCCTACAGTACATAAAGTGGGATACCTTATATCATTTGTCTACATGGTTGTTTGGTGTGTTTTGTTATGACTGTCATTTATATTTGTTCCCTATGTTACAGTAAAAATAAAGAAAATACGCAGAAATAACTATTATTGTAATTGTTATTTTGTAGCTGAACTTCTAGCAACAGCCTAGACTTGGTCTCAGAACTAGGAAGTGAAAGAAGAAAAACCTTTTAGCTAGGCCTTAGAGCAGTGAAAATAGCTACATCATAGCTTGATTTAAAATTTGTATTAGGTTAAGTAGATCAACAGCCTCTTCTGGTTTTACATATTTTAAACTGCAACTGGCATTTTAAAAACTTTTAGCTAGGGTACCACGGTGGCTTATACATGATAATAGGGACCTGGTGGTAGGAAACCTTGTCTTTAAAAGTAGTTTAGGATGAGTTAGTGAAGGGATAAGCAATTAGATACCTCTGCAAGAGTCATTGTGTTACAGAATAGTCTAATAATTGATATTTACACTGGAGATTAAGGCAAAGAAGACCTAGAAATGTCTTTTAAAATAAGATTATTTAAAGATAAGTTATGGCGATTACCTTTTAAGCATAAGTTATTTTGAAAATTCATTTATTATTTTGAAAATTCAATTCATTTGAAGTTTCTAAATTTATAGATTTGTTATTTCTCAGGCAATCGTTTTATTCACATTGTGTTTCATGTCCCATTACCAGGTGAATAGTACCACTCAGGTTATGGTTGCATGAGTCAGCTGGCTAGGGTTACTCTGTCATCAGGAGTAATGACATCATTTTGTGTCTTCAGGAGAGCAAGAATAAGGCATAGAACATTTTTTGATTTGCAGACATTAGTAAATATGTTCTCTATATATGAAGGATAGTGTTAGGTGCTGAAAAAAGTAAAGATAAATAAGATGGAGAGCTGCCTGGGTAAAGTCAGTGTGTTTTCTTTCATTCCCTCTTAAGAACATTAAAACCAAACAAAACTTCAAAACTTGATTTTTGTAATTTATTTATGTTTGCATTTTTCATACTTTGTAAATGTATATACTGTCTTATATTGTAAGGCATTACAAACCTTTTGAACTAAATTTTAGTCTCCATGAATTGCTACCTAATAAAAATTTGGCTTTTTAAATTTTGCTTGAAAGAGAAATTAACAACTCATTTTTTAATTCACTTCTCTTTTGCCAGTGCTTAAAACAGCTAGATTATTCCAGCTGTTTTGTTTTTTAGGAAATTAAGTACCATGGATCTTAGTTCCAACTTCACCCTTATTAGCCATATGATCTCAGATTAGTTTTTTTCCATCTTAAATTCCCAGTCCTTAAAATTGAGAATAATACTTATCCTGTTTTCACCACAGAAGTATTATGACCACCCAATGAGATGTTGTTGGAGACCATGAAAACAAAGTACCAAATAAGTGCTTATATTAATATTATTATATTGGAAGCAGTGCAGCTCTTTTTTTGTAAGAAATCGTCAATTCAAGTTTTATCCTCCAAAGTTCTGCAAATATGCTTCCAATAAACATTTAGTTTACTCAAAAGTTTTAACTGCTTTTTTGGCAAACAATGCATATAAAAGCTTTCTTTCTATTCTTAATCTTTCAGTGCAGTCTGTATCCAGTGCCTCTGTTCCTTTTTGCAAGGGGATACTGATCTTATATCCCAACTTCAGCTAGTCTTTTCCAGAATGGAATAAAAATATGCAAAAGTGAATTCCTTGTGGTTTTCTTTTTCTTTCTTTTTTTTTTTCAAGTGGAAGACTATTCCTGTATGTATAGTAATAAGATCCACTTGTTGAATTTTCATTGGTGTTTAGGCCCTGTACTTGGTAATTTTTTAAATCCTATGCAGACATGCCCAATATGTGTTAGTATTTTTATTTTGCAGATGAAACTATTACTTCTGATTGACTTTCATATCTTTCTTCCTCCTCACTTCTTGTGATCTCTTATGTGCTAGTTGTTAGAAATAAAAAGTAAATTTGATGTGTACTTCTAAATAAACCTTGATATAAAAGTTACTTAAGTTTAATAAATTAGATTGTTAATCAGTCTCTCTCACAAATATCTGCTTGGTATTTTCTGTTTCCCTTCTTCAGAATCCACATTTCAATATATATTTGAACAGAATAATTAAGACAATTTAAGTGATTTCATTATTCATTTCCCAGTGAGAGGAAAAAAAAAATCTTCCTACTTTGGGGGTTCTAAACAGGTGTTCAAGTGCATTTTATAAAGCACAGTTAAGACTTTTTAAAATAATTATATGCTTTCTTTTGCAGAAATAAATGTTATGTACAACAACTACTTTTGAGATCTAGCTTGAAGGAGTAGTCATTTACATCAATCAGTTTTTAAGATTTGCTTAAATTTTTAAAATGAAAAAATTTATACTTTGTGATTTCATTATGTTTACATTTTCTAGATTATTTTGGTCTACTTAAGACAAGCATTCTCAATTTGTAGTTTTGTCCTTAAGACTTTTTTCTATGTAATATTTTCATTTGCAATATATACTTTTTGCTTACATTTTATTAATGTTTTTTTGTTCTATAAGTGTTGGGACCAGCTATTTCTGATACTTCAGATCAGTAGGTGCTTATTCCTCAGAAGCGACTGTATGCTAGCAATTGTATTTTTTTAAAGATTTATTTACTTGGGGTGGAGGAGTGCAGAGGGAAAGGGAGAAAGAAACCAAGTGGACTCGACTTCACACAAAGTCCAACATGGGGGTTCTTCTCAAGATCCTGAGATCATGACCTGAATCAAAGCTAAGAGTCAGATGCTTAACTGACTGTACCCACCCAGGCACCCCTGCAATTGTATGTTTTTAATCTATTACTTGAACCTTGCTAAAATTGGTCTACTGTATGTGGTAGAGTAGCCTTTAAGAAAATATAGGGGCAGTTTCCCTCTAGTCCACTTTCAGGCTGCTTCCAGGCTAATATTTTTTAAAATACGAGTTTTATTCAAATCATTACTCAATTTTAGATATTAAAATCACCACAATTCCTGCTGCTTCAGTTATAATGTCTTTGGTCTCTATTTCAAAGTCTAGGTCTGTTGATAACCTATGATTTTATCTATTCCCAACTTTGTAGTAGAAAGAGGATATGGTTTACACGAGGCAGATAGGTTTATTCATTGGCTTTCCCCTTTATTGGCTGTACATAAATATGAACATGTTACTCTACCTCTGTGGGCCTTAGTTTTTTCACTTTAAACAGAGGATAATAATAGGATCTATCTTTTAGAATTGGCTGTTGCAATGATTAAAGAGAGCCCATTTAACATGGCAAGTAAACTGCTTGCTATAGGATATTTATATCTAGAACTTTGACAGATATGTCTAATCACAGTCACCTAAATAACATATTCTTTTTTTAACCATTCACCATTTATTCTTCTATCATTTAATTCTTTAAATGTCCTAGATGCTTAAAATATGAATGTCATACTCCCTTCCCTGTAGTAATTCACAAACTAGGATGAGAGGTAAAGACATGTAAACAAATGCATACTTAAAAATAATTGGGTAAATAAAATACCTCTTGCCTTTTTTTTCACTTGTGTGAATCCTTCCTGTCATTTAGTATTGAACTGCAATGTTTCTGTAACACCCTCAGTGTCATGATTGTATACATATTATACCATAGCATATATATTTCTTGTCCATCTCAACTATTAGATTATGAACTTCTTGAGTTCGAACAGTACTGCTGGAGTTGGCAAATTTTTTTTTTCTATAAAGGAGCAGATAGTAAATATTTAAGTTGTATGGCTGTATGGACTGTTGCAACTGCTTAACTTGTTGTAGGAGCGAAAAACAGCCATAGATAAGTTATAAACATTGCGTATGACTGTGTTCCAATAAAACTTTATTATAAGAACAGGCAGGGGGCCAGATTTGGCTTAGTTTGCTTATTCCAGCCATGTATACCTGATGCCTGGCAAATATATAGCACTCAATAAATAATAAATTAATATATAGTAAATACTTTCTGTGTTCTGAGTGTTGTTCCAAACAACTGTACGTGTATCAGTTTACTTAATCTATAAAACAACCGTCTGAGGTAGATAATGTTGTCACCATTTTAAAAATGAGGAAACTGAACCAGAAAGAAGTTAAATAACATGCTTAAGATCATACAACTAGTTAATGAAGGATTTGGGATTTGAACCTGGGCACCTGACTCCAAAGCCTGGGCTTTTAACCTACCTGATGTGTTGAATCTCAGGAGTATAATATTGATTCAGTATTAGGAAACATATTGACATAATTAACTGTAGTTATAGATGAAAGGATAAAACTATGTGATTATCTCTGGTGCTAAAAATACAATTTTCTAAAATTCAGTTGTCCCTTATAACTGTTAACGAGTAACCTAGTAAAGGGTCTCTATCAGAAGCCTATATCAAATGTCATAGTGAAATATTAGAAGCACTTTTGTAAAAAGATAGGAATATAACATTTGCCCTAAAGTCTCAGCCAATGCATTAAGAAGCAAGAAAAATAATTAACCTCTAAATAAGGGGTGTATGGGCGATAAGAGGTGAGATATATCACTGTTAGTATTTGTAGTTGATATGATTGCCTACTTAGAAAATATAAGATAGTCAACACAAAATGATTTGAGTCAAAAAGACATTTCAGTAAGCCAACTGGCTATAACTTAGAATATTCATTAGCTTTCTTCTACACTAGCAGTAGCCAACTATGAAAAATGATTATTAAAAAGGTAGAAGCCAAAATTATAAAATACTTAAGAACCTTTCAAAATATGCAACAACTACATAAAGAAAACTTTAAGAAGATCTGAATGGATGGAGAGCATACTATATTGCTGAATGTGACAACTTAATACCATAAAAATGGCAGTTCGCACCAAATGAGTCAATAGTCAGTGTAATCCTAATTAGATTATAGTAGGATTTTAAAATGAAATTTGACAAACTGATGGTTCAAGTTTTGAGATGGTGAAATGCTTAAGAATGGCCAAGTAAATTTCAAAAAGAAGCATAATTACTGTGAACATACCTATCAAAGATCCAAACATACTATAAAATTACAGTTATTAAAAAACTGAGAATTTGGAATAGGAATGAGCATGTTGATCATGGAAACAATATAGAATTCAGGAGGAACTCCATGAATAGAGAATTTCTTATGTGCAAAACTAGTAATGGAAGAGTTAGTCTGTAAATGATATGGGACAGTTGGCTATCCAATTAGTTAACCCACTTCATGGCACTATCAAAACTAAAATCTAGATGGACTAAATATAAGTAAATAAAATGGCAAAAGATTTAGAAGTGAATTTAAAAAAAAAAATTTTGGAGTAGAGAAGACCTTTCAAGTGAAACATCAAACTTAGACACCATTAAAAAAGGCAAGCAACTGAATTATCAAATAACATATTTGACATGTAATAGACAAAGTTAATATTCAAATTATACAAGGTGTGCTCTCAAATCAGTGTGGAAAAATCCAACCTGGTAGAAAATAAAGAATGTAAGTAGGAAATTCATGAAATTTAAAATATAGATAGTCTATAAAGTTTTGAAGAGTTATTCAGCCACACCAGTATTCTGAGAAATTCAAATGAAAACATCAATGAGATAGGATATTTTAAGAAACTTTTGTAATAAAATTAACAAAATCTGGACAACCGTAATATTAAGTAAAATTAAAATTAAATGTATAAAAGTATACATTTATAAAGTATTGAACAAAGTATAAGTAGCCTCATTTTTTTTTTTTAAGATTTTACTTATTTATTCATGAGAGACAGGGACAGAGTCATAGGCAGAGGGAGAAGCAGGCTTCCTGCAGGGAACCTGATCCAGGACTGGATCCTAGGACCCCAGGATTATGACCTGAGTGGAAAGTAGACACTCAACCACTAAGCCACTCAGGCACCCCTAGCCTCATTGTTTTGAGGAAAAAAGTTCAGCAATATCTATCAACATTAAAACTGCATACTTCTGAATGGAAGTTTTAATTCTGTATATCTAGAATACAGAAATACTATCATAGGTTCATATTGAATATTACATGCTTATTTCTTGCAGAGGGGGAAACGTGTGAAGAAAAAAGGAAGCAATTTCATTGTTCAGCATTAGAATAGTTAAGTTACGGGATGCCCTTGCAGTAGAATATTAGGCTACCATGAAAAAGAATGAAATAGGTATAAATGTACTTCTTTAACTATAGAAATGATCCCTGTATCTTAATGCACTTCTTTAAGAAAATAATTATTTCACATGAAAAAGAACGACACTGACCAGTACATGTCATTTCATTTACATAACAACCAAAAGCCTTAGAAAATCTTATATATACATAGGTAAGTGCCAAGAACATGTCTGAGAGGGTATCTTCCACAGTGGGTAGCTGTAGAAATTGGATTTGAGGACAGGAAGAAGAATTAAAAATGATGACTCTACATATATTCTTAAGTATGAAACATACAACTTTTGTGATAGAACAAAAATAATAAAATATAAGAGGGTCTGGATTTGGCAATTATGATTAGTCCTTATTAGAGCCATACCTTCTTGTCGGAGAGTCTTGATTTATGTCTCTTTTTCTGTGTAATTTTTAATAACACCTCTCTTCACTCATAAGCTTCCCATTGGTGTCTAAAGTCATTGGTACGTTTAAAAATAGCACTTTCAATATAGAATTGCGTCAGGAACTCTATTACTGTAGGTTAAAGAAGCAAGAATTGTAGACTAGAGATTCTCAACCTTTATAACTGTACCTGAGAAACAAGGTAATTTTAGTATACTTTCTGAAGTTCTATTATAAAAGCAGTTTTTTCAAATGTAAAATTATGATACTGAATATAGTTTTCATTTGTCTAGATATTTTTATTCTTCCCCCCTTTCAATATTAGAACTTCATATTTTAAGAAAGTTGGTTGTAAATCCTAGGATTGATGTCATTAGCTTGAGCTAAATGTAGTTTAAAAAGAAGGAAGCTTTTTAAGAAATAGGATGAAGGGATATGAGCATGTTTAGAAGCAATAATATTTAACTCAGGCTTAATAGATTTATGCATAAAGAATCTGGTTATCTCAGAAAGGGCAATGTTAAAACACTGTGTTCTACAGACAAATCTTATGGGAAATGCAGAAATCTTTCTTGTGTCTTATGATAAAATTCTCTATTTAGAAGGAAACATGTTAAATATGGTGAAGTTATAGTAAGACACTAGCTTTTGCAGGGGAATGCAAACCCTTCTGTTGTGAACCTAGATGCCAGGTGTTAACTTTGGTCAGAAAATGTTTAGAAACTACAGGTTTAGTCTTCAAAGTCATTCTGAGAGATGTTACCAAAATTTTGAAATTCTAAAAAAGCAAAGTGGATATAATATATAAGCTAGCACATTTTAAAAGGGCAATAAAATATTTGTAGATGAAAATAGAATTGTCATAGATGTAATTACTTTGGGCTCTAAAGGTAACCCAAGTGCTCTGAAAACATTCGCTAGAAATGTAAAATGGGATTTAAGACAATAACACTTAGAAAAAAAATTGTTGGTCTTAATTATATGTACACTCTCTGTCCTTAAATGGATTGGAATCGATTTCTTGGAAGCAACTCCTGCTCTCAGTTCCCATAGTTTCCTGACTAAATGTATCTTTTTGATGTCTTTTTCATCAAAAGTGCCTTTGAAGTCTTTTTAAATCAGATTTTCATGTTAATATTAAGGTATGATTTCATAGTAGAGGGACAGGGGCTATATCTCCTCACAGCCTGATTAAATTAAGTTATATGTCATTTTCTGGCAATGGAGAATAATGGTAGTGACTCTTAACCCCTCCTTTTTTTTTAAACCTCTGTTCATTTATGTGGGGTAAAAACCTGAGAGGCCCACCCATCCTATCCATTCTGCTTCTTTCATCTTTCCAGTGGACAAGAAATTGGAGAATTAGATAAGTAAGTTTGTTGCTAATGATCTGTAAAAATTGTCACTTACCTTATAAGGAAAAATACTTTGTATATGAAATATATATTTACATTTTTAGGTTAAACCATATGAAATAATGTTATTTTGATATTTTTTTCTTAAAAATGATAACTTCAACCTATTACATTATAGGATTATGCCCTACAAACACTGCCCTATGCATAAAATAGGTTATTGCACTTAACATGAAAAGTATGTTGTAAGTTACTTAAATACATAATTCATAACTAGTAGGTCACTGTTAAAATGTTACCATATAAGTCAAATTGAAAGGTTTATAAACACACCTACTTAAGCAACAAGGTTAAAGTAATAAGCCAAAAATATCGTTAATGTGTATGCATCATTGTACACTATTGGGTTAATCAACCTTCTTCAAAAACTAAATTGGACATGGGAATGGTAAAGCTAAACATGCAGTAATTTATAAATAACAGCTGTTGGATTTGAGAACCATGACAGGTTAAAGACACCACAAAAACCAAGGCAATTGAAGAGAGCACTGATGATAGGTAAATAGATAATGAAGTATCCTTCCTGCAAATTGTCAGAATCTTAACTATATTGCATAGCAGTTCAACGTCTTAGTAGAATCCTGACTTAGAGGCCCAAGTAATCTTTCAAAACATACTAATTTTACTGTACACATTTTATTAACAAATATTATTAACAAATAAGAGCTCAACTCACTCTGTAAGTTGCTAGTAAGTTAGTCTTACACAGATATAAAAGCTAAAGAATTGTGTGTCATTTGCCCAAAACATCCGTAAAAAGAACATTGATTTTTCTTTTAGTTCAGGACATATCAAGAACACACTGCCATTAGTGAACCCTGGACCATACTTTTGATATATCATGCTTTTAAAGCATGATCATTTGGTTCTTATGTGTAATAAATTCATTCACCTTTCTACTGTCCATTGTGTACATTAAAAATTAAGAGTAGTGTGGGGTGCCTGGGTGGCTTAGTTGGTTGAGGGTCCAACTCTTTGATTTTGGCTCAGGTCATGACCTGAGGGTTGTGAGATGGAGCCCCATATCAGCCTCTGCTGGGCATAGAGCCTGTTTGGAATTCTCTCTCTCCCTGTCCTTCCTTTGAGTGCACACACACACTCTCAAAAAAAGAAAAAGTAAAAAAAATAAAAAATAAAAAAAAATAAGAGTAGCAAGTTTGGTTCTCTGTCAAAAGTGAAAGGTACTGAATTTACTCTTCTGCCTGAAACAACTTAAAAAACTAGGAAAAAAAAAACTATGAAAGATGTTAGATATCAGGCAATATAAGAGTGAGAACAAGGCAAGCCCTATCGTTGGCCCTGATTACTGTATGAAGAAAGTTTTCAGGGCATAGCAGAGGGAATCCCAAGTAGGTAACAGCTGACTCTGAGCTGGTGGAGTTTGCAGTCCCAGGAGGCTAACAATGCAGGACCGAGTATCAGGAGAAAAAGAACTTCAAAGATCTGAAGAGGGGGCACCTGAATGGCTCAGTGGTTGATCATCTGCCTTCGGCTAGGGTCGTGACCCTGGGATCAAGTTCCATATCGGGCTCCCTGCAGGAACCCTGCTTCTCCCTCTGCCTGTGTCTCTGCTTCTCTGTCTCTCATGAATAAATAAATAAAACCTAAAAAAAAAAAAAATCTGGAGAGGGTCTCCCTTGATCATTTAGCAGAGTATTGGTAAATGCATATATGTAAGGAAACTACTCTGGGCTAAAAAAGAGACCCCCTAAAAGGATTCTATAAAACAGTATTCAGGCTCACACGGGGCCAGAAATAGTGCTGCTTTCCACCAGCCAGAGTAGAAAGCCTCATAATTCACAGGGTATTTGGTAGAGCACTCTGAAGGATTTTGGCTCAGTAGTGGGGAAAAAATTAACCCTAGACTAAATGTATTTCTGTTCCTGTCTAGTACAAGAACACAGTTCTGTTGTTACCTAAGGCAGAATCTAAGTCACTTAACCATATGTCAGAACAAAATTCAAAAATACTTATAGGAATACAAATATATACAGTAGCCAACAAGGTAAAATATAAAATGTCTGGCATTCAGTCAAAACTACTAAGCCTGTGAAGAAGCAAGTAATACAGGAGAAAAATCATTGGCTTAAAACTGACCCTAAAATGATATCGATGGTGGATTAGTGGTCAAGAACATTAAAACAGTTATGACTGTATTTGTTATACTAGAAGAGGTAGAGGTAAAACTGAACATGTTGAATGGAGGGGGATCTTCTAGATTAAAATTACAGTGTCAGAAGACACTTGGGATGAGATTAATGGCATGTTATATATTGCCAAAGAAAGGTGGGGACATAGCAATAGAAATTAATCCAGAATGAGGGGTGCCTGAGAGGCTCAGTTGGTTAAGTATCAGACTGTTGATCTCAGCTCATGTCTTGATCTCAGAGTTGTGAGTTCAAGCCCTTTGTTGGGCCCCATGCTGGGTATGGAGCATACATTAAAAAAAAGAAGAAGAAGAAGAAATCCAAAAAGAAACACAGAGAAAAGAGAATTGTTTAAAAGATGAACAGGGAAAAAAAATTGAATAAATAAGGGCCAAAATTTTTCTAAATTTGATGAAAGCCATTAAACCAAGAAACACCATGTAAGAAAATGAACAAAATGGCATCAAGGAACATGATAAATCACTTAAAACAAGGGACAAAGAGAAAAAAAAAGCTTAAAAGCAGCCAAAGACATTCAAATTGGCAGAGAAGTCAAACTCTCCCTCTTTGCAGATAACATGATATTGTATGTATATAGAAAACCCAAAAGACTCCACCCCAAGATTGCTAGAACTCATACAGCAATTCAGCAATGTGGTAGGATACAAAATCAATGCCCAGAAATCAGTGGCATTTGTATACACTAACAATGAGACTGAAGAAAGAGAAATTAAGGTGTCAGTCCCATTTATAATTGCATCGAAAACCATACAATACCTAGGAATAAATCTAACCAAAGAGGTAAAAGATCTATATTGTAAAAACTATAGAACACTTATGAAAGAAATCGAGGAAGACATGGAAAAACATTCTATGCTCATGGACTGGAAGAATAAATATTGTGAAAGTGTCTATGTTATCCAGAGCAATTTACACGTTCAGTGCAATCCCTATCAAAATACGATGGACTAATACTTACCTGGCAGGGGAGATACCATGATCACAAAATACGATGGACTTTCTTCACAGAGTTGGAATAAATAATCTTAAGACTTGTACGGAATCAGAAAAGACCCTGAATAGCCAAAGTAATGTTGAAAGAGAAAAACCAAAGCTGGGGGCAATACAATGCTTGACTTCAAGCTGAAGCTGTATTACAAAGCTGTGATCATCAAGACAGTGTGGTACTGGCAGAAAAACAGACACATAGATCAATGGAACAGAGTAGAGAATCCAGAAGTGGACCTTCAACTCTATGGTCAACTCATCTTCAACAAATCAGGAAAGAATATCCACTGGAAAAAAGACAGTCTTTTCAATAAATGATGTTGGGAAAATTGGATAGCCATATGCAGAAGGATGAAACTAGACCATTCTCTTACACCCTACACAAATATAAACTCAAAATGGATGAAAGACCTAAATGTGAGACAGGAATTTATCAAAATCCTAGAGGAGAGCATAGGCAGCAACCTCTTGAACTTGGCCACAGCAATTTCTTGCAAGACACGTCTATGAAGGCAAGGGAAACAAAAGCAAAAATGAACTATTGGGACTTTATCAAGTTAAAAAGCTTCTGCATAGCAAAGGAAACCATCGACGAAACTAAAAGAACCTACAGAATGGGAGAAGATATTTGCAAATGACATATCAGCTAAAGGGCTAGGACCCAAGATCTATAAAGAACTTACCAAACTTAACACCCAAGAAACAATCCAGTCATGAAATGGGCAGAAGACATGAACAGATATTTCTCCAAAGAAAACATATGCATAGCAAACAAGAACATGAAAAAATGCTCCACATCACCTGCCATCAGGAAAATACAAATCAAAACCACAATGAGATATGACTTTATACCGGTGAGAATGGCTAAAATTAACAAGAGAGGGAACAAATGTTGGTGAGGATGTAGAGAAAGGGGAACCCTCTTACACTGTTGGTGGGAATGCAAGCTGGCACAGCCACTCTGGAAAACTGTGGAGGTTCCTCAAGAAGTTAAAAATAGAGCTACCCTATGACTCAGCAATTGCACTGCTTGGGATTTACCCCAAAGATAAGATGTAGTGAAAGACCAAGACACCTGCACTCCAATGTTTATAGTAGCAATGTCCACAACAGCCAAACTGTGGAAAGAATGTCCTTCGACAGATGGATGGTTAAAGATGTGGTCTATATATACAATGGAATGTCACTCAGCCATCAGAAAGGAAGGAATACCCACCATTTGCTTCGACGTGGATGGGACTGGAGGGTATTCTGAGTGAAGTAAAGTCAGTCAGGGAAAGACAAGCATCATGGTTTCACTCATATGTGGAATATAAGAAGTAGTGAAAGAGACCAAAAGGGAAAGGAGGGAAACTAAGTGGGGAAAAATTAGGGAGACAAACCATGAAAGACTCCTAACTCTGGGAAACAGGGTTGCAGAAGGGGAGGAGGTTAGGGGATGGGGTGACTGGGTAATGGGCACCAAAGAGGGCACTTGATGGGATGAGCAATGGGTATTATACTGTATGTTGGCAAATTGAATTTAAATTTTTTTTAAAGTCCAATAAAAACTTCACTAAGCTAAAATTAAAATGTGTTGCTTCTGAAGGGTCTTGGGGAGAATCTCTTTCATTGCTGTTTTCAGCTTTTAGAGGCTACCTGCTTTTCTTGGCTTTTGGCCCCCTCCCCTTTCTTTTCCATCTTACAACCTAGCAAGAGTGGGTCTAGTCCTCATGCCATCATCATGTGGTTTCGTTCTTCTGCCTTCTTTCACTTAACAAGGACTCTTGTGGTTACTTTGGGTTTACCTGGGTAATGCAGGATAATCTCTTTATGTTATGGTTAACTGATTAGCAGCTTAATTCCATGTGTAATCTAACATAGCCACACATTTCAAGAGATGAGGATGTGAACATCATGGGGAAGAGAAGCACTCTTCTGTCTAAAAAGAGTATTTAAAGATATTCACAATATTCTATCATTTGGAAAAATACAAAATAATAAAACTTCATATGCAGTATGACCAAAAAAAAAAAAAAAAAAAATGTCAGCCAAAGAAAAACAGAACAAAGTTAAGGGTAATAGATTTCTCATCAGAAGCAATGTAAGTTAGAAGATAGTGGAGCAATATCTTTAAAACACTAAAAAAAAAAAAAAAAAAATTAATCACCTGGAACTCTTTGCCAAGCAAACACATCTTTCAAAAGCAGGCAAAATAAAGACTTTTGAAATGTGTAAAAGATGAAAGAATTATTTTCAGTCCTATACTGAAAGACATGTTAAATGGAGTCATTTAATCAGAAGGAAAATTAAATCGTAAGGATACCTGGACCTACAGAAAGGAATGAAGAGCACTGGAACTGGTAACTAATGGGTAAATAGATACGATTTTTTAAAAATTTAGGTATCTTTAAAGAACAAATGACTGTGAAATGTAAAAATGATCAGGTTTGTAAGGTTTAAAACATGTAAAAGTGAAATAGATGATAACAATAGTACAGAACTCAGAAGGGGAGAAGTTGCAGGTATGTTGTCACAAAGTTCTGATACTTATACCTGAATTAGTATAATGTTACTTGAAATTAATGTTTGGTAAGTTAAAGATGCATATTATAAGCCCTAAAGGAACAACTAAAGTGGCAAAGAATAATAGACTGTAAGCCTACAAGGGAGATAACATAACAATAATTGAAATAAAGCAGGTAAGGAAAAGGAAATAACAAAAGAAAAATAAACAAATAAGATGGTACATTTAAACCCAACCATATCAATAATCCTATTACATATGAATGGCCTAAATACTATAATTAAAAGGCAGAGATCATTGGATTAAATTTTCTTTAAAAAAAAACAAGACCCAGGGGCATCTGGGCAGCTCAGTTGGTTAAGTTTCTGCCTTCCTCTTGGGTCGTGATCCCAGGATGAACCCTGTATCAGGCTTCTTGCTCAGCAGGGCATCTGCTTCTCCCTGCCCCTCTGACCTCTGCTGGTGCTCTTTCTCTCTTACTCTCTCAGATAAATCAATAAGAAATCTTTAAAAAACAAATCAAGATCCAAATATATTTACAGGCAACCTACTTTATTTTACTTTATAAGATTTTTACTTACTTGAGAGAGAGAGCACACAAGGAGATGGAGAGGAGGAGGGAGAAGCAGACTCCTCTCTGAGCAAAGAGCCCAGTGCGGGACTCTATCTAGGACCCTGGGATCATGACCTGAGCCGAAGGTAGACGCTTAACTGACTGAGACACTCAGGTGCCCCAGGAAACCTACTTTAAATATAAAAATACATATAAGTTAAAAGTAAAATGATGCAAAAGATATGCCATGTTAACACTATCTGAAAGAAAGCTGGAGTTATTAGATCAGAAGTTAGATTTCAGAGCAAAGACTATTATTACAAGGGGTAAAGAGGGTCATTTCATAATAATGAGGGGATTAAACCATCAAGAGGGCATAATACTAAATTTTTATGCACCTAACAGAAGAGCTTTATTTTTTTTTTTTTTTTTTTTTTTTAACAGAAGAGCTTTAAATTATGTGATGGAACTGCAAAGGAAAATGTACAAGTGTGAAATTTTAGTGGAGATTCTAGTACCCCTTAATAATGGACAGAACAGGGGATCCCTGGGTGGCTCAGCAGTTTAGCGCCTGCCTTCAGCCCAGGGCATGATCCTGGGGTCCCAGGATTGAGTCCTGCATCGGGCTCCTGCATGAAGCCTGCTTCTCCCTCTGCCTGTGTCTCTGCATCTCTCTCTTTCTCTCTCTCTCTCTCATGAATAAATAAATAAAACCTTTAAAAAAATAATGGACAGAACAAGTAGAATATAAAACTTAAAATTATACAATTTCATGAAGAAAACATAGTATAAAATCTTTGTAATCTTGGATTAGGGAAAACTCTCTTAGGTACAACACCAAAAGCACTATCCATAAGTCAAAAAATTAAGATGGACTTCATAGTTAAAACTCGTGTTTTTTGAAAGATGTTGTTGAGAGAATCCAAAGAACAAGCCACAGACTAGGAGAAAATCTTCAAATTACTTAACCCAACGAGACTGGTGTCTAAAATCCATAAAGCACTATTAAAACAATAATAAAGCCTAGTAACTAAATGGGCAAAAGTATTAAAGAGCTACTTAACCAAAAAGCTATACAGATGGCAAATAAGCACTTGTTGAACATCATTATTCATAGGGAAATTCAAAGGCAGGATTACAAATAGGAAAATTTGGAGGGTGATGGATAGGTTCATTATCTTGATTGTAGTAATGGTTTCATGGGTGTATTCATGTGTCAATATTTATCAAGTTGTATACTTTAAACATGCCATTTGATAAATGTCTATTATACTTTAATAAAGTTATTTTAAAAATCTAGTTGGCACATTGTATATGCTTAATGCATGTTTGTTTAATACATTTGACCATTACTCTGCCATTTCCCAAGAACATTTGGGGAAATTTCCTTTTTTTTTTTTTTTTTTGTTTAACCTATAGAAAATAGCAATTTCAATCTGAGAAGAAAATTGATTTGGCTTGTAATATAATGATTTGACTGAAATACCCAAAGACAATTTCAAAGTCCTTATTTAAACTTCCTTACTTTAGGGATGCCTGGGTGGCTCAGAGGTTGAGCGTCTGCCTTTGGCTCAGGTTTTGATCTTGATGTCTTGGGATCAAGTCCTGCATGAGGCTCCCCACAGGGAGCCTGCTTCTCCCGCTACCTGTGTCTCTGCCTCTCTCTGTGTGTCTCTCATGAATAAATAAATAACATATTTAAAAAAAATAAAAATAAATTTGCTTACGTTACAAGTATTTTCTTTTTAAGAAAATTATTTTAATCTATTTCTAGTTTGAGAATATGAATGTATTTACATCTGAGATGGGACCTTCAAGAATGAAGTATACCTTAATATTACCAGCTTGATATCTTCATTATCAGTTAATACTTATATAAAAATTAGTGAGGCACCTGGCTGGCTCAGTCAGGAGCATACTCTTGATCTCTGGATCATTTTTTTGAGCACCATATTGGGTGTAGAGATTGATTACTTAAATAAAAATTTTAAAAATATTAGTAAAAATTAGGTTAATCTGGGAACTTACTATAAATGTGAATTTTGGGGTCTAATTCCACACTTCTCGAATCAGAAACTAGATTTGAGGCCCTGTTTAATAAGCCCTGCTGCTGATTCTGATATATGCCCAAATTTGAAAATCAGGGTCTTAAAGTTTGGAGTGGGATTAGCAGTGCAATTTTAGATACTTAGATACTGGTAGTGGTAGAATTTGTTTCAAGATACCTCACAAAATGGTATTCTTAAGATTTGTGCATTTCATCATATTGTAAATTTTGCCTTCAAATAGCTAAATATATTGAGTAGTACTTACTGAAACATGCTTGTTGTGTTTTGGGGTGAAATATACCAGTATCTACAACTTTGAGATGCATTTTTTTAAAAAAGATGGATAGAGTAATGCATGTAATAAAGAAAAATGTTAATTTTGGAACCTGCATGGCAAGTACATGCATGATGTTCACAGTTTAATTATTTCAGCTTCCATATAGCTTTGGAAATTTTCATAATAAAATATAAAATCCTCAGATTATTTCTTTTAAAATTTTTGTGCAAGACAATGAAAGATGCCCAGATGTGCTCTTAGACAAAATAATGGTGGGCGATAATGGAATTTCAGTAGCTTAATGGTAATTATAAGTAGATATAGAAGACATTGTCTCAATGCATTGTTAATATACTTATCTTAGAAATGGGCTATTTGAGATTTTTCTAGTCATTAAAATTGAGTATTAAAAATGTGATCTTACTATAATGTTCTCTAAATTACCTTCATCGATTGACCTTTCTTTTTTTTTTTTTTTTTTTCAAATTTTGAGGGGACACAAAAATGCAGTCTATTGCATCCTATTATGAGGCTGTTTCAGCTACTATTGCTGCATAATCAGTTTCCTTCAAACACAGCCACTTAAGACAAACATGCTAATATATTCATGGATTCTATGGATCAGTAATACAGAAAGGGTACAGCAAGAATGGCTTATTTATGTTTCATGATGCCTGGGGCCTCAAGATTTGAAAGCTGCAGGTGTTGCCAGTGTACTGATGACAGGGGACAGAGATCACATGAAAGTGTATTCACTCAAATGGCTAATCCCTAAATAGAAAACTAGCACTGTCCAGTAGAGCACCTATGTGTGGCTGTTCCAAATGGCTCTACTTTCTTGCAGTGTGGCTGCCTGAGGGTAGTTTAGTTTCTAACATAGTGGCTCAGGGCTCCAACTATGGGGGGTTTTAGCAAACAGGTGGGAACATTTGTCTTGTGAATCAAGTCTGATTCAGCTTTGGAAGTCACATAGAGTTACCTTCACAGTATTCTGTTACTTATAACAAGTCACAAAACCACACAGAGACAAGAGAAGTGGAAATAGTTTGCCTTGCTTGATAAATAAGCAGTCAGTTCTAGAAGAGCATTGGGATGGGCGATCATACGACTGGAGCCAGACAGATGCCCCTGCTTTTGTACTTTTAATAACCTAAGAAATGAAAAAGTGGACATTGAAGAGAGAATAAGAAGCCTGAATTAATTATAGGTCTTCTGAATCATCAAGAATTTGTTTTTCTATTTGATATTAGTCATTTAAAATCATTGATAGCTCTTTGTTTACTCTCCCTTCTCCCTCTTACTTTATGAGTGTATATTCCTTTTGTAATTAAAAAAAAACACAAATGTCCTTTATGTCTTAATGAAAGTTTACATTAAGATATGGAAATATAGGTGAACCAAAGTTCTACATTTTTTAACAACCTATTTTTAAGAGTCATTTTTCTGGAGTACAGTTTAATATCAGTGTAATTGAAGGAATTCGAGGAAAAATACAAAATAATATCTCATTGTTAAATAAAATCTGTGTAACATTTGTTAAGTTTCTGATAAGAAATGATAGGTTGATTTCACAGAGTGATTCCCATGACTTTCATCTCAGGAAATTTCACTGCAGGTGATATAAAGTGTTTTTGTGTTTTTTTTTTAATCTAATATAGTCAAGTTTAGAAAATTTAAAAATCCAAAAGTTAAAAAAATAGAGGCCTAACTTGGAAAAATACATGTTAAGAATATCAGTTTGTAAGATAAATTATTATCACAAAGTTGAAGTGCAAACAAAATTTATTGAAATTTCTTAAAGGGTCTTTTAGATGGTCGATAAGCCAAATATAACTGTAGTTGCCTAGGGCTTTTCAAGCTGACTGTTTTTAAATTGAAATTTTGATGAAAGTGGTTTAACCATACCCACATTACAAAATAATTGAGGAAATAGAGAAAAAATTACCATAATTACATCATTTTAAACAGTTGCTACTATAATATTTTAACTTAATGTTTTTTTATATGTAAACTTTCTAGTACTCCTAAATTCTAGATTTTAAGTATGATACTAAAACTCTTTGAAATAAATAATAGTCTTGTGATCTTAGATATGGCTTTAGAATCCTATAATTTTCATTGATTTAGACAAATCAAAAGACCAGAAAAATACATTGGATTTTTATTTTAAATGTACATAGTTATCCTGTGGCTCCCTCAATTACACTATGGCTAATAATCTGAGTATGATCCTGCTGTGCATTTTCCCATATACTTTTTTTTTTTAAGATTTTTTTTAATTATTCATGAGAGACACAGGCAGAGGGAGAAGCAGGCTTCATTCAGGGAGCTGCGGGACCACATCCTGAGCCGAAGGCAGATGCTCCACCGCTGAGCACCCCACGCGTCCCTCCCATACACTTTTTAAACAACTAGAGCTGAAGTTTCAAGCCCTAATTACTCATTATTATGTCTAGGCTATTGTCATAACAGCAACATCCTTAGGATAAAACAAAATTAAGCAGAATGGATGGATATGAATGAGGAGTTTGAGTAAGAAAACCTGACAATATTTGAGTAAAGACACTAAAACACATTGAGAATTATGGCAGTGACTGAGGAAGAAAGTACAGTGTGATCGTGTTTGGAAGTGGGTCCTTGGGAGTTGCTGAGGTTTTTGAGGCCATGTGGGTGGAGCCCCCATTATGGTTAGTGCACTTAGAAGAAGAGGAGGAGACCAGAGCTTTCTCTCTCTTGGCCATGTGGAGATACAGCAAGAAGGTAGCCATCTGCTGACCAGGAAGAGGGCCCTCAAGAACCTGTCCATGCTGGCACCCAGGTCTTGGACTTCTCAGCCTCCAGTACTGTGAGAAATAAAATGTAAGTTGTTTGTTCTAGCAGTTCAGTTGATCAATAAGCAGGATGCTGCTGTAACAAATTTCTAAAAATGTGGAAGTAGCTTTGGATCTGGGCAATGGGTAAAGACTGGGTAAGTTTTGAAGTGTATGCTGGAAAAAACCGAGATTACTTTTAAGGAATTGCTAATGGCAGCTGGTGAGATCTCAGAAAGAAAAGAGAATGGAAGAGAAAACCTCCATCTTCTTAGAAAACACATAATCATGAACAGAATATTGGTAGAAATATGGATGGTAAAGGCTTTTCTAATGAGGTCTCAGATGGGAATGAGGAACATTATTATTGGACAATGGAAAAAAGGTGATCCTTATTATAAAAGAGCAAAGAATTTGGCTGAGTTGTGTTCATGTTTTATGGAAGGTAGAACTTGTAAGTGATAAAAGTGGATATTTAGCTGAGGGTATTTCTAAAGCAAAGTGTTGAAGGAGTAGCTTGGCTCCTTCTCACTGCTTACAACAAAATGTGAGAGGAGAGAAATGAAGTAGGATTTGTTAAACAAAAGGGAATCAGAACTTAAAGATTTGGAAAATGATCAGTCTTCCACACTGCAAAAAATGAGAAAGCATGCTCTGAAGAGAATACCAAAAGTGTGTTTGACTAGCCAGCCATTCAATAAAGGTTTTAGTTGGGGGTGGTGTGAACCATATATCTAACCAGCATCTCAGCAGAAGCCAGAAAGAGAGATGGAATTATACCAGCAAAGCAATCCTTTAGCTGGGACTAAAGGAAACAGAAAATGGAAGTGAATGAAGGCAGGCTGTGAACATCCGTTGTCCTTCAGGAAAAGGGAAGAAAGACCCCAAAGGTGACTCCTGTCATCAGGGCGGCTACTCCCAACACAGGTCCAGTGTATACAGGCCTTAGGGTCAGGGCTGCCCCCCCATCAATTTCAAAGGGTGGGACCTCTATTCAGTAGAGCCAAATGGGTGGGGGCTTTACCAAGCCACAGGAATGTCTGTGGGCATAATGCCACCACCCTATTGGGTCTGGAGGGTAGAGCAAGAAACCAGAATTTGTTCTTGAACCTTAAGAAATTCACCTTGCTAGGTTTTGGACTTGCTTGATATAGGTTACCTTTTCTTTTTTCTTTCTTCTTTTTGGAATGGAATATACTGTGCCTGTCTCACTATTGTATTTTGGATGCGTGTAACTTACCTGGTTTCCACAGTTTCACAGCTGGGGAGAAATTTGCTTCAGGATGAATTGTACTTGAGTTCACCCAAACCTTATTTAGACGAGATATTTTAAAGTTTATGCTGAAACAAGTTAAGATTTTTTAACTGTTGGGTTGGAATGAATGTGTTTTGCATGCAAGAAAGATATGAATTTTCTTGAACCGGGGGTAGAATGTATGGATTCAGTTTGTATCCTTCCAAAGTTCATGTTGAAGTCCTATCCCCCTAAATACGGTGGCAGAAGAGATGGAAGCTTTGGGGGGTAATTAGGCTTAGATGATGTCATGAGGGTAGAACCGACATGATGAGATTAGTGCCCTTGTAATTTAAGAAGAGTAAGAGAGATCAAAACTCCCCCCCCCCAAAAAAAAAAAAAACAAAAACAAACAAACAACAAAAAAAAACTCCCTGTCTTCTGGCCATGAGAAAATAGAGCCAAGGAGGCAGGCCCTTAGCACCCAGATCTCAGACTTCCCAGCTTCCAGAACTGTGAGAAATAAATGTCTGTTGGCTAAGGCACCCAGTGTATGGTATTCTGTAGCAACCAGAGCTAAGTTTGCAAATAGTTTCTCCCATTCCCTAGGTCACTCCATTAAGTGTGTACTCTGATGCACTAAAGTTTTCAAGTTTAATATGGTCCCATATGTCTATTTTTGCTTTTGTGGCTTTTGTTTCAGGTGCCGTATCTAGGAAATCATTGCCACGCCCCATATTTTTCCCTGTTTCCTTCGAGCTTTATATAGTTTGGGTCTTATACTTAGATTTTTAATCCATTTTGAGTTAATTTTTATATATGGTAGAAGAATCCAGGTTCTTTGTTTTGTATGTGGATATGCAGTTTTCCCATCACCATTTGTTAAATAAACTGTCCTTTCCTCATTAAATGGTGTTGGCACCTTGTCAAAGATCATTTGCCTAAACACGAAAGTTTATTTCTGGGCTCTCTATTCTTTTCTGATAGTGTATTTGTCTGTTGTTATGCCAGTAAACAGGTTTTGGTTATTGTTGCTTTGTAATATGTTTTGAAATCAGGAAGTTTGAGTCTTCCAGTTTTGTTCTTTTTCAAAATTGTTTTATCTCTTTGAGATCCCTTAAGATGCTGTAGGAATTTTAGAATGAATTTTTCTATTTCTGTAAAGAAAAATACTATAGACATTTTGATAGGGATTGCAGTGACCCCTCAAGTCTCAACTTCTTAACAATATTAAATCTTCTAATCTATGAACATAGGATGCTTTTCATTTATTTGTGTCTTTTTAAATTTCTTTTAGCAATATTTTGTAGTTTTCAGTATACAAATATTCTACTTTTTAGGTTAAATTTATTCCTTAGTATTTTATTCTTTTTGATGCTACTTTAAATGGAATTGTTTTCTTAATTTCTCTTTTAGATTGTTCACGTTAATGTATAGAGAGCAACTGATTTTTCTGTGTTCATTTCCTATCACACACTTTTACTGAATTTACTAGTTCTGACAGCTTTTTAATGGACTCTTTAGGGGTTTTTTTACATATGAGATTATGTTATGTGTGAATAGAGATAGTTTTAAATTCAGATGCCTTTTATTTGTTTTTCAGGCCTAATAGCCCTGGCTAGGATTTTCAATACTATGTCCAATACTATGAATGGATTTGGTTAGAGTCAGCATCTTTTCTTTGTTCCGAGTCTTAGAGGAAAAGCTGTTAGTCTTTACTGCACATGATGTTAGCTGTGGGCTTTTCATCTGTGGCCTTTATTATGTTGAGGTAGTTTCCTCTTATTCCTAGATTGTTGAGTGTTTTTATCATCAAAGGATGGTGTATCTTCTCAGATGCTTTTTCTGTATCAATTGAGATGACCATGTGGTCGTTTTAACTTTTAAAAAGAATTTTCTTGAAGTAAATACAGAGAAGTACATACATATCAGTATACAGCTCAGTTCATAATGCGGTGGTAATTATCACATAACAGCCTCCCAAGTTAAGACATAGAACTGTACCAGTGCTTCATGCCCCTCCCAAGTTCCCATCCTTCCTCTCCTCATCCTTCTAAAGTCACCTATCCTGACTTTAAACACCATAGATTGGTTTTTATTCTGTTTTGGACTTTTTATAAAGTTGTGCTGTATGTATTTTGTGTCTATTTTTCATTCACATCGTATTTGTGAAATTTATGTGTTGTTTCCTGTTTACTAGTTCATGTAATTTTCATTGCTGTATAGTCCATTGGATGAATTAGATACAATTTACCATCTACTGTGCAGGGACATTTAAGTTGCTTATAGTCTAGGCCTAGTAAAGAATAGTGCTGCTTTATACACCTTCATGTACTTTTTTTGGTGCACATGTGCATGCATTTCTTTTTGATAGACTAGGAGTCTAATAACTGGATCATAATTGGGTTGTAGAACATTTATATGTTCAACTTTGGTAAATAATATCAAAGTAGTTTCTAAAGTGATTTTATGAATTTCCCTTCCATTCCACATGAATGTGCCAGTTGCTCCATAGCCTCCTTGATACTTAATATCGTCAGTCTTTCTCATTTTTATAATCCTTGTGAGTATATGAAGGCATTTCATTATGATTTTTAATTAGCTTTTTTCTAATAGTTAATGAGTTTGAGAATCTTCTCATATGTTTATTGTGAATTTCCACTTTTATGAAGAGCGTGTTCAAGTCTCTTGGGATTTTTCTGTTCTTTTTTTTAATCAATTTAGCAGAGGCCTGTCTAAATGCAAATGCATCACATCACTCCTCTTTTTTGCATATGTATCAAATATTACATTTTTTTAAAAGATGCATAACCTAAAACAAGTAAATGTTTGTAGTCATAAGATGAAAATGTAGGAAGTAGGATAACAGAAATAGAAGAAATTAATGGGAAAAAAATCTGACAGTGTTCTCTACACAGGAGTAAAGAAATTTTTAGGTTTCTAAATGCATCGTTTTGGTTGCATGGCTGTAGTTTCTAATTTGCAAGCTTAAATAAAACTTTTGCATATAGTGTGATGGATATAGCCATGCAAGAAAGCAATTCATAAATGAAACTTCTGATGAGTTAGAGCTTTAAAGAGAATAAAAATAGAGATAACACCTTAAGTGAAATGATGTTAAAACCTAGCATGTGGCTTCAGATCCCAATCTATAATGGTACTTTGAATTAGCTAGAGGTTCAGAAGAAATTTGTGTTGGTATTTGTAAAACTTCCAGTTCACCTCTTAAAACCAAATTAGGGTTATTATCTTCAACATTACTTTCTAAAATTCAAGTAATAATGGTGGTTTGCAGTTTTAGCTAAAGACATTACATAAAATTACAAACAATGTAATGACAAAATGAAAAGTGTTCAGTGGTTGTTATTTTTTTTTAGTTTACTAATTTTTCAAAATGAATTATCTGTAAACTTTCTCTGGTTAATTCTGTTAGCTTCCCTGAATGTTTCTTTGCCATACAAGAGGGAAAATAATACATTGACTCTTCCTGTGTTATAACTTTTTACATATTCACAGAGTGAGGGTTTTTTTTTTTATACAATTTACTCACTGATTTTCTCACTTTAAGCATACAGCAATACAGATTAAGCCAGAAGTTAGATTTGCATTTTTATGTATGTTATACATGTGTGTATGTACATATGTATATGTTTACTTGTATAATATATGTACATATTAAAACATGTATATTCGATATGTACATAATTATAACATTATCGTGTATTTAATGACATACATTGTTATGCAATAGTTAAATATAAAATAATGCATGCTGTAGTCTTCAGTGTAAAATCTTGAGGTAGATAATTGTACTGAATTTTTTAAAATCTTATAGCAATTTTTATTTATCTAAATATGTTTGTTTTTAGGTTAAATCAGCCTGTATGAGAGTTTCTGCAAAGATTCAAGATTCTAAATTAAATAACATGAATTTAATATCTTAAAAAAGTTAAACATCTTGATACTACGGAATTTTAGAATCCTTCCACCATCCAAAAATGTTTGTAATTTTGTTCTTCAGTACAAATTTGGTAAAATTTATGATTGAGCTCAGTTATGTTCAGCTTGACTTGTAATTAGCTGGCATTTTATTGGCCGATGTTGTATATGGTGGATATACCATAATTTACTTACATCAGGCCTTTTACTTTTTATCTAAGTGACACTGTGTCTGTTGTTAAAGACTTCTAAACGTATGTGCTTTTGCTGAAATGATATAGTTTATTTATTTATTTTTTTTGGCTTGTCTCTTTTTTTCTTTCATTTATTTATTTATTTATTTATTTATTTTTATTTATTTTTTATTGGTGTTCAATTTACTAACATACAGAATAACACCCAGTGCCCGTCACCCATTCACTCCCACCCCCCGCCCTCCTCCCCTTCTACCACCCCTAGTTCGTTTCCCAGAGTTAGCAGTCTTTACGTTCTGTCTCCCTTTCTGATATTTCCCACACATTTCTTCTCCCTTCCCTTATATTCCCTTTCACTATTATTTAAATTCCCCAAATGAATGAGAACATATAATGTTTGTCCTTCTCCGACTGACTTACTTCACTCAGCATAATACCCTCCAGTTCCATCCACGTTGAAGCAAATGGTGGGTATTTGTCATTTCTAATAGCTGAGTAATATTCCATTGTATACATAAACCACATCTTCTTTATCCATTCATCTTTTGTTGGACACCGAGGCTCCTTCCACAGTTTGGCTATCGTGGCCATTGCTGCTATAAACATCGGGGTGCAGGTGTCCCGGCGTTTCATTGCATTTGTATCTTTGGGGTAAATCCCCAACAGTGCAATTGCTGGGTCGTAGGGCAGGTATATTTTTAACTGTTTGAGGAACCTCCACACAGTTTTCCAGAGTGGCTGCACCAGTTCACATTCCCACCAACAGTGTAAGAGGGTTCCCTTTTCTCCGCATCCTCTCCAACATTTGTGGTTTCCTGCCTTGTTAATTTTCCCCATTCTCACTGGTGTGAGGTGGTATCTCATTGTAGTTTTGATTTGTATTTCCCTGATGGCAAGTGATGCAGAACATTTTCTCATATGCATGTTGGCCATGTCTATGTCTTCCTCTGTGAGATTTCTGTTCATGTCTTTTGCCCATTTCATGATTGGATTGTTTGTTTCTTTGGTGTTGAGTTTAATAAGTTCTTTATAGATCTTGGAAACTAGCCCTTTATCTGATATGTCATTTGCAAATTTCTTCTCCCATTCTGTAGGTTGTCTTTGAGTTTTGTTGACTGTATCCTTTGCTGTGCAAAAGCTTCTTATCTTGATGAAGTCCCAATAGTTCATTTTTGCTTTTGTTTCTTTTGCCTTTGTGGATGTATCTTGCAAGAAGTTACTATGGCCGAGTTCAAAAAGGGTGTTGCCTGTGTTCTTCTCTAGGATTTTGATGGAATCTTGTCTCACATTTAGATCTTTCATCCATTTTGAGTTTATCTTTGTGTGTGGTGAAAGAGAGTGGTCTAGTTTCATTCTTCTGCATGTGGATGTCCAATTTTCCCAGCACCATTTATTGAAGAGACTGTCTTTCTTCCAATGGATAGTCTTTCCTCCTTTATCGAATATTAGTTGCCCATAAAGTTCAGGGTCCACTTCTGGATTCTCTATTCTGTTCCACTGATCTATGTGTCTGTTTTTGTGCCAGTACCACACTGTCTTGATGACCACAGCTTTGTAGTACAACCTGAAATCTGGCATTGTGATGCCCCCAGATATGGTTTTCTTTTTTAAAATTCCCCTGGCTATTCGGGGTCTTTTCTGATTCCACACAAATCTTAAAATAATTTGTTCTAACTCTCTGAAGAAAGTCCATGGTATTTTGATAGGGATTGCATTAAACGTGTATATTGCCCTGGGTAACATTGACATTTTCACAATGTTAATTCTGCCAATCCATGAGCATGGAATATTTTTCCATCTCTTTGTGTCTTCCTCAATTTCTTTCAGAAGTGTTCTATAGTTTTGAGGGTATAGATCCTTTACATCTTTGGTTAGGTTTATTCCTAGGTATCTTATGCTTTTGGGTGCAATTGTAAATGGGATTGACTCCTTAATTTCTCTTTCTTCAGTCTCATTGTTAGTGTATAGAAATGCCACTGACTTCTGGGCATTGATTTTGTATCCTGCCACGCTACCGAAATGCTGTATGAGTTCTAGCAATCTTGGGGTGGAGACTTTTGGGTTTTCTATGTAGAGTATCATGTCATCGGCGAAGAGGGAGAGTTTGACTTCTTCTTTGCCGATTTGAATGCCTTTAATGTCTTTTTGTTGTCTGATTGCCGAGGCTAGGACTTCCAGTACTATGTTGAACAGCAGTGGTGAGAGTGGACATCCCTGTCTTGTTCCTGATCTTAGGGGAAAGGCTCCTAGTGCTTCCCCATTGAGAATGATATTTGCTGTGGGCTTTTCATAGATGGCTTTTAAGATGTCGAGGAATGTTCCCTCTATCCCTACACTCTGAAGAGTTTTGATCAGGAATGGATGCTGTATTTTGTCAAATGCTTTCTCTGCATCCAATGAGAGGATCATATGGTTCTTGGTTTTTCTCTTGCTGATATGATGAATCACATTGATTGTTTTTCGGGTGTTGAACCAGCCTTGTGTCCCAGGGATAAATCCTACTTGGTCATGGTGAATAATTTTCTTAATGTACTGTTGGATCCTATTGGCCAGTATCTTGTTGAGAATTTTTGCATCCATGTTCATCAGGGATATTGGTCTGTAATTCTCCTTTTTGGTGGGGTCTTTGTCTGGCTTTGGAATTAAGGTGATGCTGGCTTCATAGAACGAATTTGGAAGTACTCCATCTCTTTCTATCTTTCCAAACAGCTTTAGGAGAATAGGTATGATTTCTTCTTTAAACGTTTGATAAAATTCCCCTGGGAAGCCATCTGGCCCTGGACTCTTGTGTCTTGGGAGGTTTTTGATGACTGCTTCAATTTCCTCCCTGGTTATTGGCCTGTTCAGGTTTTCTATTTCTTCCTGTTCCAGTTTTGGTAGTTTGTGGCTTTCCAGGAATGCGTCCATTTCTTCTAGATTGCCTAATTTATTGGCGTATAGCTGTTCATAATATGTTTTTAAAATCGTTTGTATTTCCTTGGTGTTGGTAGTGATCTCTCCTTTCTCATTCATGATTTTATTAATTTGAGTCTTCTCTCTCTTCTTTTTAATAAGGCTGGCTAATGGTTTATCTATCTTATTAATTCTTTCAAAGAACCAACTCCTGGTTCTGTTGATCTGTTCCACAGTTCTTCTGGTCTCGATTTCGTTGAGTTCTGCTTGAATCTTTATTAACTCCCTTCTTCTCTTGGGTGTAGGATCTATTTGCTGTTTTTTCTCTAGCTCCTTTATGTGTAAGGTTAGCTTTTGTATTTGAGTTCTTTCCAGTTTTTGAATGGATGCTTGTATTGCGATGTATTTCCCCCTTAGGACTGCTTGTGCTGCATCCCAAAGATTTTGAACGGTTGTATCTTCATTCTCATTAGTTTCCATGAATCTTTTTAATTCTTCCTTAATTTCCTGGTTGACCCTTTTATCTTTTAGCAGGATGGTCCTTAACCTCCACGTGTTTGAGGTCCTTCCAAACTTCTTGTTGTGATTTAGTTCTAATTTCAAGGCATTATGGTCCGAGAATATGCAGGGGACAATCCCAATCTTTTGGTATCGGTTCAGACCCGATTTGTGTCCCAATATGTGGTGTATTCTGGAGAAAGTTCCATGTGCGCTTGAGACGAATGTGTATTCAGTTGAGTTTGGATGTAAAGTTCTGTAGATATCTGTGAAATCCATCTGGTCCAGTGTATCATTTAAAGCTCTCGTTTCTTTGGAGATGTTGTGCTTAGAAGACCTATCGAGTATAGAAAGAGCTAGATTGAAGTCACCAAGTATAAGTGTATTATTATCTAAGTATTTCTTCACTTTGGTTAATAATTGATTTATATATTTGGCAGCTCCCACATTCGGAGCATATATATTGAGGATTGTTAAGTCCTCTTGTTGAATAGATCCTTTAAGTATGATATAGTGTCCCTCTTCATCTCTCACTACAGTCTTTGGGGTAAATTTTAGTTTATCTGATATAAGGATGGCTACCCCTGCTTTCTTTTGAGGACCATTCGAATGGTAAATGGTTCTCCAACCTTTTATTTTCAGGCTGTAGGTGTCCTTCTGTCTAAAATGAGTCTCTTGTAGACAGCAAATAGATGGGTCCTGCTTTTTTATCCAGTCTGAAACCCTGCGCCTTTTGATGGGGTCATTAAGCCCGTTCACATTCAGAGTTACTATTGAGAGATATGAGTTTAGTGTCATCATGATATCTATTCAGTCTTTGTTTTTGTGGACTGTTCCACTGAATTTCTTCTTAAAGGGGAATTTTAAGAGTCCCCCTTAAAATTTCTTGCAGAGCTGGTTTGGAGGTCACATATTCTTTTAGTTGCTGCCTGTCTTGGAAGCTCTTTATCTCTCCTTCCATTTTGAATGAGAGCCTTGCTGGATAAAGTATTCTTGGTTGCATGTTCTTCTCATTTAGGACCCTGAATATATCCTGCCAGCCCTTTCTGGCCTGCCAGGTCTCTGTGGAGAGGTCTGCTGTTACCCTAATACTCCTCCCCATAAAAGTCAGGGATTTCTTGTCTCTTGCTGCTTTAAGGATCTTCTCCTTATCTTTGGAATTTGCAAGCTTCACAATTAAATGTCGAGGTGTTGAACGGTTTTTATTGATATTAGGGGGGGATCTCTCTATTTCCTGGATCTGGATGCCTGTTTCCCTTCCCAGATTAGGAAAGTTTTCAGCTAGAATTTGTTCAAATACATATTCTGGCCCTCTGTCCCTTTCGGCGCCCTCGGGAACCCCAATTAAACGTAGGTTTTTCTTCCTCAGGCTGTCGTTTATTTCCCTTAATCTATCTTCATGGTCTTTTAATTGTTTGTCTCTTTTTTCCTCAGTTTCCCTCTTTGCTATCAACTTGTCTTCTAGGTCACTCACTCGTTCTTCCACCTCGTTAACCCTCGTCGTTAGGACTTCTAGTTTGGATTGCATCTCATTCAATTGATTTTTAATTTCTGCCTGATTAGCTCTAAATTCTGCAGTCATGAAGTCTCTTGAGTCCTTTATACTTTTTTCTAGAGCCACCAGTAGCTGTATAATAGTGCTTCTGAATTGGCTTTCTGACATTGAATTGTAATCCAGATTTTGTAACTCTGTGGGAGAGAGGACTGTTTCTGATTCTTTCTTTTGAGGTGAGGTTTTCCTTCTAGTCATTTTGCTCAGTGCAGAGTGGCCAAAAGCAAGTTGTATTGGGAAAAAGAGAAAGAGGAGAGAAAGAAGGAAAGAAAAGAGAAAGAGAAAAAAAAGGGAAGAGAAAAAAAACGAAAGAAAAAAAAAGAAAAAGAGAAAAAGAAAGGAGAAAAAAAAGGGGTGGGGTGGGGGAAGGAAACAAATCAAAAAACAAAACAAAACAAAACAAAACAAAAAAACCAAAAAAAAAAAAAAAAAGAACCACAGGGGAGTATCTTCTGATTCTGTGTTCTTTAAGTCCCTTGGCTTCTCCTGGAAGTTGTCAGTCTAGCTGGTCTTCTGGGGGAGGGGCCTGTTGTGCTGATTTTCAGGTGTTAGCAGTTGGGGGAGCTGCTGTGCCCCTGCCTGGTGCAGGGCTCAGTGGGGGTTGTTTGCCCCGTGAGGCCGCAGGAGGAACAGCCCCAGTGGCGGGGCAGCTCTGGAAACCTGGATTCAGCTCCGGCAGGAACTCCGTCTGCAGGGCCTGGAGGCTCCGGGGCGGGGCCGCTGATCTGCTCGGGGCAGGAGCGTCCTTGCTGTCCTGGGCCCTCCCGGCCTCTGCCTGTCCCGGGGGACGCCGGATCCTGGGCTGTGTCCCGGCGCCCTGTGCTCCGGAGCCTGCGCTGGTGGATTCGCGCTCCCGGGCCGCGCAACCCCCTCCGCGGAGCCGCAGCCCGAGCCCCTCCGAGCTGCTCCTGGAACCGCGCAGGCCCCTCTGCACGGAGCCTCTTCCTCTGCCCGAGCCCGGCCGAGCTGCTCCCGGGGCCGCGCAGCCCCCTCCGCGCAGCCCCCTCCGCGGAGCCGCCGCCCGAGCCCCCCGAGCTGCTCCGGGTCCCGCTGGGTCCCGCCGTGCGCGCTGCAGCTCTTGGGGAGCTCGGCGCACTCTCCTGGGTGCGCAGTTGCTCTGTTACTGTCCCCGGGAGCCCGAGGGCATCCCCGCCCTCCTGGGTCCTGCTCCACCTCCCCGCGAGCCCCTTTCCCCCCGGGAAGGTCGGTGCAGCTCCTGCGTCTCCGGGACGGGGCTCTCCTGTCCTGGGGACACTCGCCCCGGCCTCAGCCCGGCTCCTCGCGGGGCCCCTCCCCCTTGGAGGCCTTTGTTTCTTTATTTCTTTTTCCCCCGTCTTCCTACCTTGATAGAAGCGCGAACTCTTCTCACTGTAGCATTCCAGCTGGTCTCTCTTTAAATCTCAGGCCGAATTCATAGATTTTCAGGATAATTTGAAGGTATTCTAGGTAGTTTGGTGGAGACAGGTGATTTGGAGACCCTACTCTTCCGCCATCTTGCTCCTCCCCCTGATATAGTTTATTTTAAAGTAGGTGTCACTAAGAATAGTAAAACTAGAATGACAGAAGACCAGTGTCGGAGCTTAAAACTTGAAACTTGAAGGGTTTTTTCCTAGTCCTGAGCAAAGTTTTCTACTGTGTTGCTCTGCCTGAGGAATCAATAACAAATCATAATTCTTGTGTAGTTTCTAGAAACTGATAAAGGGGATGAGGAGGGGATTGTGTCTTCATAATCACCTTCTCAGCTCATAGAAAAAATAGTAATAGAATTGTTCACTCAGTCATTGCATTTTACAGTCTATCCTATACTAAATATTATCTAGTATTTAGCTAGAGTAGTGGTGATTAAATAAATATTGCATAGAGATGGAAGGAATACAGACAGACATGGAATTTAAATAGAAGCTGCTCGTATATTGGTTTTATTTATTACTTTTTTAAAGATTTTATTTATCTATTTATTTATTTATTTTAGAGAACATATGAGCAAGGGAGAGGTACACAATTGGAGAGAAAGGGAAGGGGAAAGAATCTCAAGCAGACTCCTTGCTGAGTGCAGAGCTCAACACAAGGCTGGATCGCACAACCCTGAGATCGTGACCTGAGCTGAAACCAAGGGTCGAACCCTTTACTGACTGAGCTACCTAGGGCCCCATATATTGACCTTAATATATCTTAGTTTCCTACCTACACTGACTTGCAGTTGGTTAAGTTGTAAGAAATGTATTTTCTTTGACAGCAATATCTGTTTAGGTTAAAGAATGAGACAGATCTTGAATGTATTATATTTTAATGTATTTTTAAGGATGTACACAGAGATGGCTATATATTTTTGTTTTTCAGAATTGGAAGGCTATCCAGTATATTAATGTCTTATTGATAATGGCAGAACATCCACCACTACTGGATACAGCTCAGATTTTAAGTAGTGATATTTCTCTTCTCTCTGCCCCTATTGTAAGTGCAGATGGGACACAACAGGTAAGGAAACTGAAATTTTTATTTCCTTATGTCTTACATTACATGTGTATTTCTTTCAGAAGAACGCAAAATTTAAAACAATGCAACTTCACAATAGTGGATTCCTATTAATTCATCTTTTAAACTCCAGTTCAAAGTGTTGTTTTGGCTTCATAAAACAATGAAATAATGAGACTGTTTTTGAAGTTGCTTCTAAAATGTCTCACTAATTAATGTTTAAATTTCTTGTGTGTATCTTTAGTTGCCATTAAAGCTGTTTTTGTTTTGCTTTAGGCAGTGTATTAGTCCCTGGTTGGTTTTTAACTAAGTTTAGCCTTTCATTTTAATGATTATTATAAATCATTATTTCAAATCATTAAATAATCATGACTTAATTATGTGATTAAATGACTGTGTGTACATTATACAATAATAAAATTGTGTCAGACTCCCCCTCCCGAAAGCAAATACATAATTCCTGAGAGCTGATATATTTTTTCTCCAACCCATGGCTTTATAAATGTAGTTTTGTACTTACTTGATTCCTGATTCCCCCAGTAATGCTGATGGGATGGGAATGATGGGCTTTCATAAATACTTATGATGTATCAAGTACTATGTTTAATTCTCACAGCTGCCTTACATGGTGGAGATTTTAATATTATAAGTGAGGAAACATCAAGACTAAGGACATAATGAATAATAACAAGAAGATGGAACATTTTGAGTGCTCACTGTATAAAAAACGTTGTGCTAGGAACTTCATGATCTTATTCTTTGAACAATCCTCTGAGGCATATACCTGTCCCTATTTTGCAGATGAAACAAAATGAGGTTTAGATAATCTCAAGATTACACAGGGCTTTCCTAACCATTACTCCTTCTACCTCCTTGGGAAATTAAAAAAAAATTTTATTAATTTACAAACTTAGTATCTGTCTATAGTGGGCAATTATGGTTTGCTTACAAGATTAATAGGTTACTTTGTTAACTTTGCTATTGAAAAATCAAGAACAGTTGGCTTGGGTTCTGAACTTTGCTGGTTTGTATAAACGTGGCATGAAAAATATATCTTGGTTTCAGTTTTCACATGTGCTTGGATAGCTTTTAGCAGCAAGTTCATTTCACTAAACTTGCTTTTTATGGTCAAAGTTAAGTCTGTTAAGATTTTTTTTTCTGCAAAAATAATGAATGTGGCAGGTATCTATTTACTTTGAGCCTCTCAGAGTGTCTTGAGTTATCAAGCCGATCACTGGTTTCAAGTTTTTTATAACTTAATACATAAAAGAATCTATTGAGCAGTTAATTATAGTTCATTGATATAGTTGCTATAGCTTATGGTCTATAAGAGGGAAGACAACAGACTGACATAAGACCATGATGCTCCTGACTTATTTCTCTCCTTTCCCCAAAAAGAAGATTCTATTGGTAGAATTTTTCTTGAAATCTTGAGGGCACCAGAGCTACTGTGTTACAGTAGTGGTATAGATGGATTTAGAGAAACGAGTTGGGAATAGAAGAATCTACCAGAGCAGGATTTGAAGGGTTGGGGGTGGGGCTGCTCAGTGGATCTAGGGGATCTGTTTTTAGTTACTATTTGAAAAACAGGTCAGAAGGTGAAGTGAAGCCTTAGATTCTAACTAGCACAGTATGCTAGTAATGTCAAATTGTGTTAAAATTTGACGGGGAGAGAAGTAAAGATGATAGAAGGAGCACTAGACTTGACTGGTAGATTTAGATTTGATTTGGGTGACCTAAGACAAGTTGTTTAACTTCTCTGAGTATCTTTCTCTATAAAATGGAGGTAGTTAATGGCTTCTTAGAGTGGCTGTGGCTATGAAGGTGAAATGAACTTGAAGGAGCTCAGTAAATGTTTGCTGAGTCTGAACTGAAGCATTCAGTAAGTGTTTTTAAAAAGACTGAGGAAATTCTATAGATATGCCAGTCAGGAGTCAGGTCTTAAACCAGTAGAGACAGTTAATAGTGATCAAAAACTAAGAGATCAAAAAACTAAGAGTTATGAAGGATACATCCTAAGGACAGTGGACTAAAAGCTATGATTGAATGTGAGAAACTGAACAAAAAATAGGTAACAGAGGTGAAAGGTTAATAAACTTAATAAACTTGATAACAGGCAGATTTCCTTATCTTAATTCAGGAACTTAACTGGTGTGCCAAGCATGACAAGTTAGATCTTGCCTGTGGATATATGATACCACCTGGTTGGTGCCTGCTAAAAGACAGTCCTTGACAGAGGGCTAAATCATGTATGTGCGTGATCTAAAAATCAGGATAATGGAGTGCTCTATGTCTTGACTTTTTTTGGGAATATTATGCTATTTCTTGGGAATATATTATGGGATGATTTCTGTTTCATTTCTTGAGATCAAATTAATTTTCTTACAGTTGGCCCTTTAGATCACTTTGTCAATATTTTCTGGTTCTGTGTTTGGTAGTATGTCATATTATACACAGTGGGTCTTTTGGCTCATGAGCTATATTAAGAATCCCACCTGACATCACTGCTACTGATACAGCTTTTAGGGAAGTTGTAATAGACATTTATCATTCTTTTTGAGTGGCAGCATCTGAACCGTGTTTTGTGCTTGTAGAATTGTCATTCCTCCTCCCATTTTCATTAACAATTTATTTTTGTAGCAGTTTTAGGTTTAGAGAAAAATTGAGCAGAGAATTTCTTTCATACCACCTCTCCCACACAGTTTCCCCTATTAACATTTTATATTGGTGTGGTACTTTTATTACAGTTAACAAACCAATATTCATTAAGTTCCACAGTTTACATTAAGGTTCACTCTTGGTATTATACAGTTCTATGGGTTTGCAAATGTATAATGTCATATATCATCATTACATTATCATAATGAATAACTTCACTGCCCTAAAAATCTCCCTGTGTATTCATTCCTTTCTAAATCCCCCTTTTTCCAACTCCCCTAACCTTGGCAACCACTAATTTATTTATTGTTCCTATATGTTTATCTTTTCCAGAATGGCATTTAATTGGATTCATACAGGATGTAGCCTTTTCAACCAGCTTCTCTTCATTTAGCAATATGGTCTAGACAGTTTCTTTTTGTGATTTAATACTTCACTGATGAATGTACCAGTTTGTCAATCAATTCAGCTATTGAAGGACAGCTTGATTCTTTCCAGTTTTTAGAAATTATAAATAAAGCCGTTTTAAACATTCATATGTAGGGTTTGGGATGGACATAAGTTTTTAACTTAATTAGGTAAATACCTAAGAATATGATTTCTGGATTGTATGGTAAGGCTATGTTTAACTTTATTAGAAATTGCCAGCTTTTTTCCCAAAATGTGGGTGTACCATTTTGCATTCTCAAGCATGTGCTTGATTTGAGATTTTGTCTTCTACTGATAGAGAAGATAAAGCATGTGTGAGTGCTTTAGCTGCCCTGTTATAACTTCCACGTCTGTGTTAAAGAATTTGAGCTTTAAGCACCATTGAATGTCCCCAGCTCTATTCACTGTTGTTACCATCCAAAGAAAAGTTCAGGTATTTTGGTTTCTTACGTGTTTCAGCAGTTTCCTAATTTAAGTTTACCTTCTGTAATTTCTATTTATTTATCATCCAAAAGGATTGAATGCATTTAAACTTTGGGTTAAGATCTGTCAAAACTGGGATCCCTGGGTGGCACAGCGGTTTGGCGCCTGCCTTTGGCCCAGGGCGCGATCCTGGAGACCCGGGATCGAATCCCACATCGGGCTCCCGGTGCATGGAGCCTGCTTCTCCCTCTGCCTGTGTCTCTCTGTGACTGTCATAAATAAATAAAAATTAAAAAAAAAAAAAAGATCTGTCAAAACTCAGGCTGTCTGGGGTTTTCTTTCCCCCAGAATCTTTTCCATTTCATTAATCTTTTTGTTATTGCTATTTTGTAATTGTCTCACTTGTACCTGCAGGCTTTTAATTTATGGAGATGACTGGGTAATAACATGGGGAGGCTACTGCCATTGAAAGAATTTTTTTACTTATGTTGCCTAAAAGAATGGGGGCACAAAATGCTACACTAGACCACAGGGAAAGCTTCAGGTTTTCATTTGGAGGCAGAGCAAGAGAAAAGCCTAGCCCAAAAGCCATCATTGGTGTTCCTGCAGGAAAGACAAAGCAGGGTAGAGTAACAGCTTAGGATTGGCTAGTTTTAATAACTATTGCAGACAAGAAATAATAAGTGTTGGTGAGGATGCAGAGAAAAGGGAACCTCTTGTGCACTGTTGGTAGAACTATAAATTGGTCTAACCACTATGGAAAATAGTCTGGAGGTTCCTTAAAAAATTAAAAATAAAGCTACCATATGATCAGCAGTTCTACTTCTAGATATTCATCTGAAGGAAATGAAATCAGTAATTTAAAAAGTTATCTGCACCGTCATGTTCATTGCAGCATTATTTACAGCATTTATTTACAGTAGCCAAGACATGGAAACAATCTTTGAAGTGTCCTTCAATCTATGAATGGGTAAAGAAGCTGTGGTGTGGGTAGACACATATATACATACAGTATACATATATACATACAGTAGAATATTACTCTGTCATAAAAAAGAAGGAAATCCTGCCATTTGCCCCAAATGGATAGACCTTGACGGCATTATACTAAGTGAAGTAAGTCAAACAGAAAAGACAAATACTGTATCATCTCACTTAAATGTGGAATCTTAAAAAAATACACACAACTCAGATACCTTCTTTGAATATATGGTAGAACTTAATCAGTGAAGCCCTTTGGGGCCTAGAGTTTTCTCTGACTTAAGTGTAGAAATGGTGAAGTAAATCAAACTGATGCTATTAATATTTGGAAATGAGTGTTATTACTGAGATAGTCTGTATATATTTATTATTTAGCCAGTAGTGAGGTGTTTAAGAAAATTTGAATTTTATTACATTTATAAGTTTAATAAGAACTGTTTAAGCACTTAAAATTGTGATAGGCATTTGAAGTATTTAAAAGAAAATATATTAATCTTACTAATGCAGACTAAAATGTTCAAGGGGAACAGACCTGGAGAAAGAAAATATTGTAGCAATAGATCAAATAGAAAACTTGGATTAAGGTCTTATTACTAATGCATAATTTGAGACATATTAGGGAGGTAGAATTGACCAGAATTGATGAAACTGGCCATAGAACAAAACCAAAAGAGGATAAGAATTTTACCAGACTCCCTTTGAATATTTAGGTGGATGAAAAGGCCATGTTCACGAAGATAAATCTTATCAGTCAGGATAGGCAGTTACTTTGTGGTTAAAAATAGCCTGTAAACTTCAATAATTTACCAAAAGGCTATTGCTCATATTACCTGTTGTTAACAGGTTATCTGTCGCTATACTCCACATAATTTTCACTTGAGACCCAACCTCTACATAGAATGTTGCTGGTATCATGACAGAGATAATGGTGAACTACATGTTGACCTCCATCCATGTTTTATTATTCGGTGCAAGTCACATCGTCAACCATGCCATCCCTAGGGAGAAGCTGCAAATGTTTGGAAAAATAATAAAATCTTCTAGAATAAGGAAAACAGAAGTAGCAGGTTTGGTGTTTTGAGAGAATGTGAAAGATCTTCAGTTGAACTGTTTGGGGGTTATGTAAGTAAAAAATAATAAAAATAATAGCTACCATTTGAGCCCTTGCATTGTTTCAGATACAGAGCCAAGTCCTTTTCTGACCAAACTATAAACATTTAGTATACCTTAGGGGTGAGATTACTGAGATTCTAAAATAATAGCTCACACCTTTGTGACAAAAACTTGGGGCCTCAGAATTCTAATCCAGACCTTTAATCCTAAAAATTTCATGGCCCAAATTAGTTTTTTAGTTGCTCTGTAGCTTTGCCTGGCAAACAAAATGTTTGCTAAATCCTCATTCTTAAAGGTTTTTAGAAAGGTCAGGATTTAAATATTAAACCAATCCCTTCTTTCCCATTGGAGTTTGTTTCTCCTGAATGTCTGTACCATGCCACTTTTTATGATGTTACATGAGAAAGTCAAATAGTTTAAAAATTTCATTATTAATTAATGACTTTTCCCTAGAGATACAAAAAGCCATACACACTAGTTACAGATCTGAAATTTGACTATATTAACATATTTTTTATAAGCACATATTTTTAAAAACTGATAGTGTAAGCTATGCCGCACTTACAAAATCAACTCACTCCGATAGTATCTATGTGCAAAATATTATCGTGCTTGGTTCTTGTTGTAAGACATAAGATCGGATTTATAAATTGGATGTAAATTTTCAGGTAGTCCATTTAAAGAATAAAAAGCTTCCTAAAATATCAATAAAAAAAAGTTCAGAATATGTAAATGAACTAGAATTTATTTTTATATTTGGTGTAAAACAATAAAATCGTATTCTTACTGACTAGTACCAATATTTCATTTGTTCATTTTTAAAGTATATATCTCTTCCTATTTTCAAGAAAATAAAAATTGGTGGGGCGCTTAGGTGATTCAGTCAGTTAAGCATCTGCCTTCGGCTCAGGTCATGATCTCAGGGTCCTGGGATCAAGGCCTGCGTCAGGCTCCCTGCTCAGGGAACCTGCCTCTCCCTCTACCCCCCTCGCCCGCTCTCCCTCCTTGTGCTTCCTTGCTTTCTCACTCTCTCTCTCTCAAATAAATATAAAATCCTAAAAAGAAAAGAATTTAATGTTAATTACAAAGTTGGCCACATACTACCTATATACAAAGTACCTTATCTTCTTGGGGGTAATTCATGGGACTAATGAAAAGTTTTAGGGAAGAAGGGAGGTTGGAGCTATGTTTTGAAGGAGGGAATGCAAATTAAAACCTCAGTGAAGATGTGAAATATTAATAAATCTGACTGACAATATAGAAAGGCTGTAATCAGTATAATCTCTTATACACTACTGGCACAACTTTTTTGGAGGAATGATCTGTCAGTATTTAATAAAGCTGAAAAAGTGCATATCTAAAATCTAACTATAGACTTTTAGATATTTATCCTACAGAAAATCTTATACATGTATATAAGGGCACATGTACAATACAATTCATTGTATTGTTTTGTAATGAAAGATCTGGACATAATCTGTACATCCATTAGTAGAGAAATGAATAGAATTTGGAGAGTTCATACAACGGGATACTAGAATAGTATATACCAGTATTCCTTTGCATGAATTTATACTGTGGATAAATCTCAAAAGTAAAATATTGGGAAAAATAGCACATTAGAAAGGGATATGTAAAACATGCCACCAATATAAACTAAAAAAACAAACTCACAAAGTAATGCTATATACTGATAGTGGATTCAGCATATATATTAAGAATATTAAAACAAGGATAAGGAAGATATATCCCAAGTTCAGTGGAAAAAAAAGATCTGTAAACTTGTACGTCTCTTTCCTAAGAGCATTTGAAGCACATTTGGCAACATGGTAAATCTGATTGACTCCATGAAATTGATAGATAATAATACTCTCTCTTTCTCTTTGTGTTGAAAGACACAAGCTTAGACATTACAGATAGGATAGTTGATAGTTTTATTTATTTTTTAAGGTTTTATGTATTTATTCATGAGAGACACAGAGAGAGAGGCAGACACAGGCAGAAGGAGAAGCAAGCTTCCTGTAAGGGATCATGCCCTGAGCCGAAAGCAGGTGCTTAACCGATGAGCCACCCAAGCATCCCCCAATAAAGAGTTTTACATGATCTAATTTGGGATTTGAGATAATAAGCAATAGGTAGTCCATAAAGTTTACAAAGTAGATCAATGGAATGATTTTCCTTGGGAAATATTATTCTATTTAACTACACAGTTAAGTAGAATGGAGTGGGGGAATACTAGAAAAAGCATTGATGGGGATCCCTGGGTGGCTCAGTGGTTTAGCACCTGCCTTTGGCCCAGGGCATGATCCTGGAGTCCCGGGATCGAGTCCCACATCAGGCTTCCTGCACAGAGCCTGCTTCTCCCTCTGCCTGTGTCTCAGCCTCTGTCTCTCGTGAATAAATAAATAAAATCTTAAAAAAAAAAAAAAAAAAGAAAAAGCATTGACTTCTCTCTCCACTCCCATCAAGCATAAAGTAATGAGGTTTTAGAGAATACCACCTGTATAAGTAATGGGGAAAACGCCTTTTTTTTTTTTTTTATAGAAAAAGTTTCTAAACTGAAGAAAAGTTATAGGAAAACTATTCCAGTTCACATTTTTACACATGAAAAAACTAAAAGCTCACCATTAACCTAGGTTATCCAAGGTTACACATTTAGTGGCAGAGTTGACCCTAGAATCTGTCTTCTGATCCCTAGTCTAAGTCACTTTGGGTTAAGAAAGGAAGTTGAGTTTAAATTCAGAAATTGAAAACACTTAGTTCTAGGTATATGGTGATTCAGTTGATACTAATAAAGCAATTCAGAAATGGTTAGGAATGGCTTATAGGAATGGTTAGTGAATGCTTTTTCAACACTCCTTGCTTTCATTCAGTAAGACTATTCACAAGACAAATGAATCCATATGAAGTAAAGAGCACCAGTAAAAGCAACTACAAAGGTCAACCCAAAACACAGTATAAATATTTTTTATTTTTAATTCTTCTGTCTGGTTCAAAAATATGTACAATAAACAATAATTAATATACTATGTTGATTGGCTTATAATGTATAAGGATATAAATATAGCAGAAAGGAGAAGACACAGAACTGTAGAGAAGCAAAGTTTTTATATACAATTGAAATTGGAATTAATTGGATTAGATTGTTATGAATTAAGAAGTTCGTTGTAATCCCCAGGGCATTCACTAAGAAAATAAAGAAATGCAGTAAAAAGAAACAACTAAAATGGAGCACTAGAAATATTTAACACCAAAAATTAATTAATTAATAAAATAAAGGGCAGTAATGGAGGAATTGGGGAATAAAAAAGACATAATTGCATAAAGAAGACAAAGAGCGAAATGTCAGATGTAAACTCTACCTTATCAGAAATTCCATTAAATGAACTAAACAGGACAGTGAAAAGACAAAGATTGACATAATGGATAAAAACGCATGATCTGTATGTTGGATGTACAGGGGACACTCTTTAAATCAAAGACACAGGGACGCCTGGTGGCTCAGCAGTTGGGCGTCTGCCTTCAGCCCAGGTCATGATCCTGGAGTCCCAGGATCGAGTCCCACATCAGGCTCCCTGCATGGAGCCTGCTTCTCCCTCTGCCTGTGTGTCTGTCTGTCTGTCTGTCTGTCTCTCTCTGTGTCTCTCATGAACAAATAAATAAAATCTCTTAAAAAATCATAAATCAAAGACACAAATAGGTTGAAATTTAAAAGATGGAAGAAGATATACAATATAAATGGTAGCAAGGTGAATGGTTGTACTTGTATCAGACAAATAGACTTTAAAACAAAAATGTTACTAGAGACAAGGACATTTTATAACGATAAAAGAGTCACTCTCTACCTAACAACTGAGCCCTAAAATACCTGAATTAAAAATTGACAGAATTGAAGAGAGAGAGAGACAATTGAACAATAGTAATTGGAGACTTTAGACTTTCAATGGTGAATAGAACAACTAAGCAGAAGATAAGTAAATAGGAGACTGGAACAACACTGTAAACATACCAGCTCTAACAGACATCTATAGAACATTCCACTCAATAGCAGAATCTACAGCTTTCTCTAGTGCACATGGATTGCTATTCATAATAGATTATATGCTAGGCCATTGAACAAAAATCAATAAATCTTAAGAGAGAAATAATATAAAGTATATTCTATAACCAAAATAGAATAAAATTAGAAATCAATAACAGAATAGAATTGGGGAAATTAAGAAATATATGGAAATTAAGCAGTACATTCCTAAATAACCAATGGAAGAAATCAAAAGGAAAATTAGAAAATATTTTGGTATGAATGAAAACAAAAGAGCAGCCTACCAGAATTTATGGGATATAGCTAAGGCATAAGATGGAAATTTATAGCTTTAAAAGCCTATGTTAACCAAAAGATTTCAAATCAATAACCCAACCTTAAGAAACTAGGGGGTAAAAAAGACAAACTCAAAAGTTAATTCGTTGAGATCACAAAATTGCCAACCCTTTAGACCGACTGGAAAGAACAGACTCACTTTACTAAAATCAAGAATGAAAGCAGAGACATTACTACAGATCTTATATATACACAAAGCATTATTAGAGAAGAGAATACTGTGTACAATTATATGCAAATAGAACTAGGCAAATACCTAGAAAGATTCAACTACCAAGATTAACTTAAGAAAAAATACTAAAAATCTGAATAGAGCTATAGCAAGTAAAGAGATTGAATTCATAACCAAAAAAATTTCCACAAAGGAAATCCCAGACCCAGATGCCTCACTGATGAATACCACTAATTTTTTTTAAAGATTTATTTATTCATGAGACGAGAGAGAGAGAGAGAGAGAGAGAGAGAGAGGCAGAGGCAGAGGCAGAAGCAGGCTCCATGCAGGGAGCCTGATGCAGGACTCAATCCTGGACCCCGGGATCACACCCTGAGCCAAAGGCAGACGCTCAGCCACTGAGCCACCCAGGCATCCCCCGATAAATGTTTAAGGAAGAATTAGCACCAAACCTAAACCAAAGACATAAGAAAACTACTAGATCAATATTCTTTATAAATATAGATGCAAGATCTTCAAGATACTAGCAAGCCAGACCCAGCAGTGTAATGGAATGGATTATATACCACATCTAAGTAGTATTTAGTCTAGGAATGCAGAATGGGTTCAACATACATAAAGTAGTCAGTCTAATACATCTATAATAGAAAAGGGGCAAAAACAATGTAGTCATCTATTCAATAGACTCAGGAAAAGAATTTGACAAAGTTCAACCCCCTTTATGATAAAAAAATACACAGTAAACTAGATGGGGGAATTTCCTCAATCTCATAAAGGGCATCTATTAAAAAACAACAGCAGCAGCAGCAGCTGACATATTTAATGGCGAAAGACTGAATCCTTTTTCCCTAAGATCAAAAATAAGACATGAATGTCCTGCTCTCACTACTACTTTTCAACATTATGCTGGAAATTCCAGCTAAGGCAAATTAAGCAAGTAAAGGAATTAAAGGCACCCAGATTGGAAAAAGAATAAAACTTTCTTTATTCTGCAGTGACATGATGTTGTAAAAAGAAAATCCTAAAATCCGCTTAAAGACTATTAGAATTAATGAGTTCAGCAAGGCCATAGGATACAAGTTCATTATAGAAGAATCAATTGTATTTCTAAACTAGCAATGAGAAATCTGAAAATGAAATTAAGAAGACCTTTCCACTTATAATAGTACAAAAAGAAAATACATAGAAGAAATTTAACAAAAGCTGTATAAAACTTGGACACTGAAAATTGCAAAGCACTGTTGAAAGGGGGACATAAATGGAAAGAAATATCATAATCATAGAATAATGTTAAGATTGTTATGATGGCAGCTAATAGTAAGATGGCAGCACTATCTAAATTGTTCAGATTCAAGCAAAATCTTGGCTGAATATTTGTAGAGATTGACAAGTACATCCTGAAATTCATATGGAAATACAAAGGACTCAAAATAGCCATAACAGTGTTTAAAAAGAACAAAGTTGGAGGACTCAAAATTTTCTAATTTTAAAACTTGATATAATGCCACAGTAATCAAGACTGTGGTAGTGGCATAATGATAGATAGATCAGTGGAATAGAATTAAGAGTCCTGAAACAATCTTACATTTATAGTTAGTTGAATTTCACAAGGATGCCTGGATGATTCAGTGGGAAAAGAACAGACTTTTTAACAAATGGTGCTGAAACAACTGGATATCCACATGCAAAAGCATGAAGATGGACCTGTACTTCATACAGTATGCAAAAATTAAATCAAATATCTAAAATAAGCACTGAACTTTAAAACTTAAGAGTAAAATGTAGGGGCATGCCTTCATGATATTGAATTATCATGAAGTTTCACAGATAGGATACTAACAACACAAATAAAAGAAAAAGTGAAATATAGTGTACTTGCCAAAATTGAAAAATGTGGTATTTCAAGAGATACTGTCAAGAAACTGAAAAGACGACCCATAAATATTTGCAAATCCTATACCTATTTGAAAAGGAGGTCATATTGAGAATATATACAGAAGTCTTATAAGAAACCAATAAAATGACAACCCAATTTAAAAATGGGCAAAGGTTTTTTTTTTTTTTTTTTTTTTTTTTTTTTTTTTTTTTGGGCAAAGGTTTAAAATAGTAATTTCTTCAAAAAAATTATAGATGTGACCAATAAGCATATGAAGAGTTGTTCAACATCATTAATCATTAGAGAAACGCAAATCAAAACCACAGTGAGATGCCACTTCAAATTCAGTAGAATGGCTAGAATCAAAAAGTCAGATAGTAACAAGTGTTGACAAGGATGTGGAAAAATTGGAATCCTCTTACACTGCTGGTGGGAATGTAAACTGGGACTCCACTTTGGAGAATAGTCTATTCCTAAGTACATACTCAAGAGAAATAAAAACATGTCCATGTAAAAACTTGTACACCATTATTCATTCATAATAGCCAAAAGGTGGAAACAATCCAAATGTCCATCAACAGACGAATGGATAAATAAAATGTGATATATTTATACAATGAAATGTTATTTGGCCCTAAACTGAAATGAAGTAATACATGCAACTGTTGGGATGAACCTCAAAAGCTTTAGGCTAAGTAAAAGAAGCCTGTCACAAAAGTCAATAAAAATTTCTTCAAGATGATGAATAAGTTTTTAAATTTACTCTGGTGATGGTTATACAACTCTGTACTAGAAACCACTGAATTATGTCTGTCAAAGGGTAAATTTTATGGTATGTAAGTTATCTCAAAAAATATTAAAAATATATTTAAACTCATCTTCATATTTTAGGTATGTGTATATGTAATATAAATATGATTGCTAGTAATCCAGAAGTAAATTACTATTTTTTGAAGTAAATTATTACCATAAGACTGTTAACAAATCTTTGATAAATCTCTTAAGTCTATTTAAGAATTAAAGCATTGATAGGTAAATAATTTCTAACTGTATATTAAATTATCTGCATAGTGACACTGTCTACTCCCTTAGAGATATGTATCTACATATAGTATTTATAAACTATAGATAGACTGATAGAGATCCAAGAGTAAAGATCCAAGAGTAAAACTAAATAACATAACCAAAACTATAGCTTTAAAATCAAATGTATTTGGAAATAGCATACTCTTAAATTCCAACTTTTCAACTAATTTTAGACGATCCAGAAGCAGATGCTACTGCAGCTCTTTGTTAATTTAGTTGCTGTGGTAACCTGATACATTCATGTACAACAGGAAGCTAATTGTACATTGGCCAATTTGTTAGAAAGCAAGGTTTGAGGTAGGTATTGATGAGTATACAGATAATTGATTGTATCTTTAACATCCCACCTCTACACGTGTATTTTCACCACAAGCTATAAAATTCTCTAAAATGCTTCCTAGAATGGTGTTTGAAAAGGTTGATTTACTAGACTAAGGACAATCTGAGGTCCAACTTTGCAGACAAAGATTATGTTAATATTTAGTATTGGAACAAATTGGAACACCTAGAACAGAAACTGTTGACTCTTTAAGAGCAGCCTTTGGTAGTTATAATAGCAGCGGGTGAATGAGAAAATTAAAGAGAATGTAACAAGGCTAAAATCCTAAGGTTTTAAAAGTGGCTTTAGTGCTTATCTAGATGAGCATGTTTATGCTTTACCACTTCAAGATTTTATATTTTATACTTGAAACATATGTATTTATATGTTAAGGCAGTAAAGTCATGATACTTTAAAAAATACAGATTCTGATATAGAATAAAAGCAACAAACTTGGGGTGCCTGTGTGGCTCAGTCAGAAGAACATATGAATCATGGTCTTGGGGTCATGAGTTCAAGCCTCACATTGGGTGTAGAGGTCACTAAAAAATAAACTTAGAAAAATAATACCTGTTTTTTAAAGAGCTACAAACTTTTGGTTTTATGGTAAACTTAAAATTACTGACTGTGTTTGCCCTAAAATAATTTTATTAAATCTGTAGTTAACTGTATTTTTTTTTAAAAACTGTGCTTTAAATGAAAAAAATCTTACAACTCTGTAGTTAAAACTATTAGGAGACTAATATTTTAAATACGTAAATTATATATAAATGAAATTATTTTAGCCTATAGCTTCCTTTATTGTTATTTTAGTATTTACCATTAAGTTAAAATTTATGGAGTCTTTGTGACTTCTGTGTATTACTAGTAAGTCTTTATAATTTGAATATAGAATTCAGTTTATGACTGGAATGAACAAAGTACACTCTTTGTGAAATTATAACTGGAAATTTTCAGAAGGTATATTAGGAAAAAGGAAAGCTATATAGACTATTGTAAGATACTTGAAAGAAACAACTCTTTTGCAAGCACTATTAGCATTCATCTTTAAAGAGTATTCTCAGTAATCATATTTTAATTTGTTAATATTTTGAAATGACTATATTTTATACATGTACACTTTTTATGTAATTTATTGTGTTTGTTATCCATATAACATTGTCATCATAAAACTTTTGAAATTTCGAATTACTTCGGCAACTTCTTTTGACTTGGTCCTGTTGTGTTGTAAGATCTTAGGAGTTCAATACTTCTTATTATTTTAATTCTAAAACTCAGTATAAAAACTTGAGTGTTTGAGTTTTAATGGACATAATGAATTGATTTCAGTACGTTGATGCAATTCATGTAAGAAAATGTGTTCTGTGAGGAGACTGTCAGCATTTAAGGTAAACTTTATAAACTTTATTTTGAAAAGTAGTTCCTTTTCAAATGTAGGCAGTTCATACTGGGAGTATTTATGTTAAAGGAATGTATGTTATTGTTCAGGTATAATCAGTATGAAGGATCTATGCATATTTTAAACTCAGTCCTTAAATGACTAAGTGATAAGCATGAAAATACTTTAACAAAGTACAACACACAATTTTAGCTAATGATGTTATATTTATCCCCTTGGGTAATCTTGATAGCTTGGACTTATTACTTTGTATTTTCTTTAATAGCATAATTGACACACAGCGTTGCACTAGTTTCAGGTGTACAACACAGTGTGATTCAACAACTTTTATTTGTTATACTATCTTGGACTTAACTTTGAATGCCAGTTTTTTAAGAATAGTAGAAAGATTAAAAATATATGGACATGCAAACCCAAATAATGACATCTGGAAATTTGAATCAACAGTAATAGTCTATTTTAAGTTTGTATACTTTTTCTTTAGAATATTTTTATTTAATATGGAAAAATTTTAAATATGACTTTTTAATAGAACTGGCTTTAGAAACTCAAGTTTTAATTTTTGCCAGCCTTCACATATATGTTCAGTGGGATACATGGCACGCTTGTGCACATATAATCCTTTATACTAGGCTTAATAAGAAAAGATATATCTCTTTACAAGCCATTCTGAAGTAGAGGGAGAGACCACTCATTAGCTGCATATGTAGATACAGAGATGTGTATATGTGTGTATGCACACACACCTGTATATATACATATTGTGCATACATTGTCCATATATTTTTATGTATGAGACATTACCTCATGTTTTTAAGCATTGCCAGGAAATGAAATATTCCACATAATCTAGATGATTAATTAGGATTCTCTTTGTGTACTGGAGTTAAAGGAAATACTTGTTATTTTTGAGGCTCAGCTGTATGTCAGGCACTGGAGTTTTACATAAAGTGTTTCTCTTAAAATTTTCTTTTTAAAGATTTTATTTATTCATGAGACACACAGAGAGAGAGAGAGAAGAAGAAGAGACACAGGCAGAGGGAGAAGCAGGCTCCATGCAGGGAGCCCGACATGGGACTCGATCCCGGGTCTCCAGGATCACACCCTGGGCTGAAGGCGGCGCTAAACCGCTGAGCCACCGGGGCTGCCCTAAAGTGTTTCTCTTAATCCTTCAAAAGCACTGCAATTTAGAAAAGAAGGCACTAAGGTTCACAGAGTTTAAATAATTTGCCTTAAAAACCACACATTTATTTAGTTATAAAGTAGAATTTGAATATAGAAGTGCCTGATTGTAAATATCTCTGTTTTCTGTCACAGTACCTTTATTTCTAAAAAGCAGTTATGAAGACAAATGAGCCTAAACAGAAAAAAAATTACAAATATTTTCTAATTATCACATATATTATACCTTGTACTCTTCTTAGTATTATAATTGTACTGTCTCATAGATTCATCCTTGTACCCCCAACTCCACAAACTAACATATACTAGGTACTCATTAATTATTTACCAAATAAATGAATTAAGTGGGTGGATGGTTAACAGATCTCAGTTGTCTATATGATAATGTCAGGCATATATTCTTAATTAGGTTTGCAAGTTATTATCCTTCGTAAGACTAAAAACTAAACTCAATTCAGTAATTTGATAATTGTCCTTTTATTTCCAAACATCAGTCTTAGACTTTTGCTGAAATACGTTACATCAGCCAGTGTATCTACAGATTGACAGAATTTAGTGAAATGCAAATAAAGCTTGATTCAGAGGTCTTACAATCAAGTCAATTTAATGACACTTTGTAAGTAATTCAGACTTTTTTGTGAATTGATAGTATATTTAGCTGAAAAGTATTTCTCCACTTAATTTCCTGGGAAAGTCGGATAATGATTTCAAATTTAGACATAATAAGATTGAGGTGCCTACAATTTATCAAGACAAATTCAGAAAGTAGTTTGAAAAGTAATTTTGGAACTTGGCAAAATCTAGCATGGTACTGCCTAATATGGTAGCCATTAACCACTAATTTAAATTAATTAAAAGTATTTAAGATTACAAATTCAGTATCATTTTCACTAGACACATTTTAAATGCGCAGTAGCACTTGGCAGAGGCCATATATGTAGCCACATGTAGCCAGGGGCTAGCATGCCAGACAGCACATAGGACATTTCCATCATTACAGAAAGTTTGTATCAGCTAGCCCTGGTCTCAAAGCCAGAGGAAAAGATGAGGAGTTATTTAGAGATGGATAGAGCTGTTCATTCACCAAACATTTGTTCAACTTCTATGACCTCTATAACTATAAAAATAAATAGATCAAAGTCTTAGGAAGGGCTCATGTAGTGGAGGTGACAGCACGTAAACGACGAATACGGTCATATGCTAAGTGTCATACTGAGATGTGCAAAGTGCCAGGGGCCTTATTACAGGAATAACTTAACTCTGCTTCTGGGCATCAGCATCCTGAAGGCATAGGTAGAGTTGCCTGAAGAAGCCATTTCTGTTTATAGACCTAAGTCCTCAAGCACAGAGAGTCATTCTAGGAAGACATTAGTCAGCAGAAACTTAGGTCTGAATCAGGTGTCCTGCTAGAGAGTAGTCAGTAAGTCGCAGACCAGGAGATGAAAGAGAAGCCATTGACCATGGAACCCTGAGTTGAGAGTATAGCAGGTTGGTAACTGGAAAGCTGCAGGGTCTGTACAAGAGGAATGGAAAGAGGCAAGCAGTTGCCAGGCTAGTTCAGAAGTCTCTTAAACATTGTGTTGTGGGCATATTACCTGTCTTATGTGTAAATTGACCAAGTTCTTCTAGGCTGGGGGCAAGTCCTTAAAAGTGACAGTTGTACACTGTCAAAAATACTTGTAAGAACTACACCTTGGTGCTTTCAATAACAATATTCAACATGTACAGATAGTGCTTATTGTATGTCATTAATGTCTTAGGCACTTTGACATATATTACTTCACTTAGTCATCAAAACAACCCTGTGAGTATTGGGTTAATTTGGAAGCCTTCAGTCATGGATTGGGAAATTACATTGGCTAAAGATATGTTAACTATTATTCAAGGGTACAAGGCCCAAAGGATTGTCCCTTTTATTATTACTCTCAACCTCATTAAGTTGGTACTGTTGAGTAAGCGTGAAGAAGCAGCTGAATTAAAAACAAACAAACAAACAAACAAACAAAAAACAGGAAAAGGATTAGGCATTATAGAGAATTTTTCTCCTGTACTTCCTATAATCCAGGGATTGCTGTTTTGTGTTGAATTGTATGTTCCTTAGCCTTCCCCAAAAATCATATGTTCCAGTACTTCAGAATATGACTATATTTAGAGATAAGGTCTTTAAAGAGGTAGTTAAGGTAAAATGAGGTCATTAGAGCAGGCCTTCATCCAATAGAATTCTCCCTTTTACCAATGTCCTTCTAATAAGAGGATATAAGAACAAATATACCTAGAGGGAAGACTATGTGAAAACACAGGAAGAATGTAGCCATCTGCAAGCCAAAGTGAGAGCCTTCAGAAGGCTGTTACACCTGATCTTGAACTTCTAGCCTCTAGAACTATGAGAGAACAAATTTCAGTTTAAGCCCTGTTCCCTCCCAGTCTGTGGTACTTTGTTACTGCGGTTAAGCACACTAAGATGATCGCCGCGGTTAAGCACACTAAGATGATCGCCAAGATAATACATTTGTAAATATTGGAAAGCATGAATATATGTTTGACTTTTGGGTTGATTTTTTTTCTCTGTCTACTAAATCCTCTACTGGATTTCAGAAATAGAATTGTGAGGTCCTTTGTTCTTCTCAGACCTGACAGTGTCAGTCTTAATCTGCAATGAAGAATGCAATTGCGCGTCCTTTGGGGTAGAGAGTTGAAGATTAAATTATACATGCAAGATTGATTCCATCCATAAACATTCTTCTCTTTATTTTTTTAGTGATTATATTTGGTTTTATAGATCATTTTTTATGAAAATAGAGGTGAACATTTTTATAAATTAATACATCCTTAAACATTTTATATTAGGTGTATATTCTTCAAAATAAACAATTTATAAATTGTTGGAGTTTTAGAGAAACAAACTTAAAAAATACTCCTAAATTCAGAACGTTAAATGTGTGTTAACTACACAGAAGAAATCACTTATGACACCTTAGGAGTTTTTCTGTTTTTTCCTTTAGAGATTATAGAATATTAGTACCACACTTATTATTTTTTATTTTTTACGTAAGCTTTACACCTAACATGGGACTTGAATTTATGACCCCAAGATTAAGAATTTCATGCTCTCCCATCAGAGCCAGCCAGGCACCCCGCCAGCCTTTATCTTTTACTGAATCCTTTAGGTTTTAAAGTAGTGATACCTTCTGGAGTAATAAACAATAGCATGGTTTTCCTGATGGCCATCTTAGCAATTTATGAGTAATTACATTAGAAAGACTGATTATTTCCCTGGGATTCAGGCTAAGGAGAAAATCCCAGACTCTTCATCCTCTGCAGACAGAATAAATATCTATACAGTATTTTGAAATGTTCCCAGGGTGGTTTTAAGTTGTCTTTCCTCTCATCTAGTGCACATCATTTCATCTAGTACACGTTATTGGTGCTATGGAGCAGGTTTAAGATTGCTATTTTTCTTACTCTTATTTTACATATAAAGAACTTAGACTGACAGCAATTAGGTAAAATTAAAACAGATGATGGAGTTATGTATTACCTTTGAAATGGGAAAGAATATTTTCAAAGTTGTATTTAGCAATGAAATTATTAGTAACAGTTGAAATTTAAAATAGCAAGATATAATCTATACCTAGGTTTTTATGTTTTTAAAATATTACTAACTAAGGGCACCTGGGTGGCTCAGTTGGTTAAACAACTGACTTTTGATTTTGGCCTAGGTTATGATCTCCAAGTGGTGAGATCGAACCTCTGCATCAGGCTCCAGGCTCAGTGGAGAGTTTGCTTGAGATTATCTCCCTTTTCCCTTGCCCCTCCCTCTGTACTTACTTGCGTCTCTCTCTCTTTCTCTTTCTTTCAAAAAAGAAAAATCTTTAAAAAATAAATAAATAAATAAAAATATCACTCACCTATTATTGTGTTTCCTTTAGGATATATGCAGATGTTATTAATAAGTGTTTATTTCTGACATTTAAATAAAGTTTGTTTATTTAATAAAGCATCAAAAAATAAATTTTGGCACTTTAATTCATTAGTTCAGATTCCAAGATGGTACCTAAGTGCTATATTTTTCATTATAAATGCTCATTTGAATTTGCCTTGCTCTAAGTGGTTAATTGATGTAAATTGAGTAAATACACTAGCAGTTTACTGTATAATAGAACAGTTGATTGAATGGCTTTGTAAAATGCAGTAGCTTTTTCAGTAATATTAATCATCATCTCTTAGTTTAATTTTTAAAAATAAATCGGGATGGACTAAATAATATCTCAGGTCTCCTTCAGCTCCAACTTTCCTGAACTGTGTGCTCTATTTTTTTTAAGTGTTCATGTCAGACTTGCCATTGTCTAGTGTCTGTGCCCCTTTGTCCTTCTCTTTCCTTCTTCACTGAAGAGACGTCTTTCCTGCTATTCTGCTTTTTTTGAAACTTATTTCCTTCCCTAAGCAAATAATTTTATGTTGAGTCCTTTATAATTTTATTGGTCTTCCATAACTTCTTCTCCAAGCTATTCTATCTTTATTATTATCAAGGAATTTAAGGAAATGTTCTTATAGATTTTTGTGGTCTTCATTAATGAGTGTACGAGGCATATTTAGACCTTTATTCAGTGACATTCTCATTATTACCTTTTTATGTTATGTTTTAATATAACACTTTTGTAGAAATATTTGCATGAATCACCATAGCCTATTTGTAAGAATAATTTAAAAATCTATATGGTATAGCATTATCTACAATCATTGTCAGTGCTATAATCTGCCCTTTCAGTTAGGTATCTCAGCCAAAACATGTTTCAAGCATGTTTATTATTTAAGAAGTAGTGTAAATATTAGTAGAACTGAATATTTAAGTTCAGAATACACTTAACATGTTCACTAGCTCCATATGTCTTTGTTCAGAATACTGGAAATTGACCTCTTGGTGAATATTCAGATAATTGCTTTTTTCAACTGTCTATTCACCCACTGTTGACAATGTTAACTCAAGGCAGGCATTAGAAGTTCCCAGCATTTGTCCACATCACTTGGCATCAGGGAAATACAAATCAAAACCACAGTGAGATACCACCTCACACCAGTCAGGATGGCTAAAATTAAGAAGTCAGAAAATGACAAATGTTGGAGAGGATATGGAGAAAGGGGAACCCTCTGATACTGTTGGTGGTAATGCAAGCTGTTGCAACCACTCTGGAAAACAGTATGGAGGTTCCTCAAGAAGTTAAAAATAGAGCGACCTTACAACCCAGCAGTTGCACTACTCGGTATTTACCCCAAAGATACAAATGTAGTGATCCAAAGAGGCACCTGCCCCCCAATGTTTATAGCAGCAATGTCCATAATAGCCAAACTGTGGAAAGAGTTGAGATGTCCATACACAGATGAATGGATAAAGAAGATGTGGTCTGTTTATACAGTAGAATATTACTCAGCCATCAGAAAGCATGAATACTTACCTTTTACGTCGACGTGGATAGAACTGGAGGGTATTATGATTAGAGAGATAAGTCAATCAGAGAAAGACAATTATATGATTTCATTCATATGTGGACAAAAGAAACAGTGCAGAGAATCGTAGGAGAGGGAGGGAAAACTGAATGGAAAGTCATCAGAGAGGGAGAAAAACCATGAGATTCTCTTAACTATAGGAAACAAACTGAGGGTTACTGGAGGGGAGGAGGTAGTTCGAGGAGTGGGGTAGTTGAGTGATGGGTACATGATGTGATGAACACTAAGTGTTATACGCAACTGATGAATTAATTAAACCCTATATCTGAAACTAATGATGTGGGATGCCTGGGTGACCCAGTGATTGAGCATCTGCTTTTGGCTCAGGGCATGGTCCCAGAGTCCTGGGATCAAGTCCCGCATCAGGCTCCCTCAAGGAGCCTGCTTCTCCTGAAGCCAGTGTCTCTGCCTCTCTCTTTGTGTGTCTCATAAATAAATAAATAAAATCTTTTTTTAAAAAATGAAACTAATGATGTATTATATGTTGGCTAAATTGAATTTAAATTTTAAAAAACCTGTACAAAGAAATAAAAAAAAAAAAAAGAGGTTCCTAGCATTTGCACTAAAGGATGATAAAGGACAACTGGCTGGCTTATATATTGTATCAATAGAGTCTTTTGAACATGGTACCAAATCTATTATTAGGAATATAATAAGAGGTGAAAGAAACTGATTAGGGAAGAGAAACATATTTGAGTATATTTTACAAAGAGTGTAGTAAAATTATCAGGGCTAAACTCTGATTTCTTAAAGGGGTTAATGATTGAAGAACTGGCAGTGCATTTGAGAGAAGTATAAACCGAAGAGCACAATGATTTGTTTCTGTGATATTTGAAGATATTGAAGAATTTCATTGTTAAAGTCCAATAAAGTACTAATCATTTTATGATATTGTATTTGTAAAATTTGCTAAAATACCCCTTTGCAAATCGAAGTGTCCATGATCTGAATCACAAAATGATGGATAATTTACCAGGGGTCCTCACCTGTCACACTTCTAAGATTTACTTTGTTTATAAGATTTCTGTGGTCACTAAATCAGATGATATATGTTAAGCTGTGCTATTATTATGATTATGCGATTTTGTGACAATATTTTATCTCAGGTAGAATAATTGCTTTATCATTCATAGTTCTTTCTCCTTACCACATTGTAGTATTGTTTGTAATAAGGTTATGGAAAATTTGCAGTGTTTGTGCAGATGAGTATAAAGTGACATAGGAATCCAGATAATTTGAAGGTACATGAATTCTGCATTTGAAGCTGGACAAAATCTCTCTTTTTTTAAAGATTTTGTTTATTCATGAGAGACAGAGAGAGAGTGTGTCAAAGACATAGGCAGAGGGAGAAGCAGGCTCACTGAGGGGAGCCCAATTTAGGACTCAATCCCAGGACCCCAGGAACATGCCCTGAGCCTAAGGCAGATGCTCAACCGCTGAGCCACCCGGGCGTCCCATGGACAACCATATTTTGATCAGTTGTCAGAAACCTATGAGCATGCTTAGAATTCAGGCATGCATCTTTATTACAAAGAGTAGGCTTGGTTTGATCTGTGATGTTGGCAATAGTGAAGTGATTTTCAACAATTGTGTGTGTGTGTGTGTGTGTGTGTGTGTGTATAAATTTCTCCTAATCAGCCCACATTTTTTTAGACTTTTAAAAATAATTTTCTTAATTGGTATTAGTGGCATAATTTGAATCCTATAACTTTCTCTGCAATAACATGAAGGCAGATATTTTTGTCGATTTTGTTTGCTACTCATATAGAGTATACCCATTACCTAGAACAGAGCCTCACTTGGAATAAGACCTCAATAAATATTTGTCAAATGAATGAATAAATTCCACGTAACTTCTAGTTCTCACTGTTCATTTAATTCATTGAACATGATGTTTATTGAAAACCTATTAGGAGCCACGCTCTAGAGTATAGCATTTAGTAAGACAAGTCAAAACGTTGGCTTTCAGGAAGCTTTTGTTTAGTGGAATAGAAACTGCTCAGCAAACCACTAACCAAGTAACTGCACAAAATAATTTCAGATAGTGACAAGTGCTAGGTAAAAAATAAAATAGATTGATATGGCAGAAAGTATGTGAACATACCCTAGATTTGATGGTCAGGGAAAGTTTTTCTGAAGAGATGACATTTGAGATAATGGAGTAATATGGAGCTAGCCCCCTAAATAAAACCTATGTAGAGATAACTTCCTAGATTTTATAAAATGCATTTTAAAGCCATCCTCTTGCATAATCTCCCAAGGTTCAAGAATCTCCGTGGGGGGGGTGGGGGGGGGGGGGAGTCCCCCAGCCAGAAAATGTGACTAAATTACTTTTTCCTATTGAATTTTTTTCTCTTGGTTATCCTTCACTCTGATTTCTGTGGAAGCTATTTTCTTATCCTCTAGTGTTTCTTGTATTGATTCATTATTTGTTTTTTTTTTATTTTCCTTAACTCTGCCTTTTCATACTTACTTGGATATTTATTAATTTTCAGTCTTTTCTGTAGAAGTATTTAAAGGGATATGTTTCTTGATAAATACAATTTTGCCTATATTCCAGGGTTTTAACTGAAAATGTTCTAGTTACATTTCATTGCTGTTTATTTTCTATTTTTTTTGTTACGATTTCTTCCTGAACCCACAAATTACTAAAGACTTTTAAAACTTGAAAATATATTTCTAAATTACTGATTCTAATTTAAATTCATTTGGGGAATATAAATAATAGTGAAAGGGAATATAAGGGAAGGGAGAAGAAATGTGTGGGAAATATCAGAAAGGGAGACAGAACGTAAAGACTGCTAACTCTGGGAAACGAACTAGGGGTGGTAGAAGGAGAGGAGGGCGGGGGGTGGGAGTGAATGGGTGACGGGCACTGGGTGTTATTCTGTATGTTAGTAAATTGAACACCAATAAAAAAAATAAATAAATAAAAAATAAAGTAAAAAAAATAATTGTATATGGAGTATATGCAATATTGATTCTTTGAAATTTGTTAAGACTTGATTTATGGTGTTCTCTATAGTCCATTCTTTTCATTTTCATGTCAGTTCCATATGTGCTTGAAAAGAATATATATTTTCTAATTACTAGATGCAATATTCTTTACATGGCCATTAAACCAAGATTATTGACGGTGTTGCTAAGATCTTCCATATCCTTGATGATTATTGTCTACTTGTTCTGTTAATCACTGAGAAAGGTATTAAAATAGACCACCAAAATTGTGGGTTTGGCATTTTCTCTCTGACTTTTTTGCCTTTTTAAAGATTTTATTTATTCATCTGAGAAGAACAAGACAGAGAAAGAGCATAAGCAGGGTGAGGGGCAGTGAAAGAGGGAGAAGTAGACTCCCCACTAAGTGGAGCCAGACCATGGGGCTCAATCCCGGGACTCCCAGATAACAACCTTAGCCACCCAGGCACCCCCTCTCTGTAACTTTTTTAAATCTAATTTTATTTTCTCTCTTTTTAATATGCAAGCTTCGTCCATCTGTATTTATTTTATTAATATATTTGGATTATTTCTAACAATTTATTTTGTGTTTTCCATTCACCCTACTTTTCTTCTTACCTACTTCCCTTGAAGTGTAAGGGTTTTTCAGTCTGCCTGAAATATTAACCAAGGAGGTGAAAGATCTCTACACTGAAAACTACAAAACATTAATGAAAGAAATCAAAGAAGACACAAATAAATGGAAAGGTATCCCATGTTTGAGAATTGGAAGAATTAGTGTTGTTAAAATATCCATACTACCTAAAGCCATCTTTAGATTCACTGCGATCCCTATCAAAATTCCAATGGCATTTTTTATCAAAGAAAAAACACTCTGAAAATGTATATGGAACCACAAAACACCCTTGAATATCCAAAACAATCCTGAAAAAGAAGAATGAAGTGGGCAGCATCACACTTCCTGATTTCAGGCTGTATTATAAAGCTGTAGTAATCAAACAGTATGATTCTGGCACAAAAACAGAAACATAGACCAGTGGAAGAGAATCAAGAGCCCAGAAGTAAACCCATACATGTATGGTCAGCTAACATATGACAAGGGAGCCAAGAACAATGCAGAAAAAACAGTCTCTTCAATAAATGGTGCTGGGACAATTGGATATTCACATGTAAAATAATGAAAATAGACCCTCACCTTAAGCACCACTCACAAAAATTAACTGGAAATGGATCAAAGAGGAGAAAACTACATACAAATTGCTCACTTTGACATTGTTTACAATAATGGAAAAAATTGAAAGCTACCTAAATTCCTTACATTAAGAGAATGGTTAAGTAGTTTATGGTATGGCCATTTGATGAAGTACTTGGAGTGATTAATAGCATGGAAAAGTCTTTTTTTTTTTTTAATACTAAACTTCAAAAGATACCAAATTGGAGACCTTATATGTATGTTTAAGGGGGGAAATAAAGTCTATGCATAGGGAACAAGATAGGAAATTTATCAAAATGTTAACAGTGTTTAACATAGGATAAAAGGACTTCAGATGTTTTTTCCAGTTTTCTGTTTTTCAGATGTGCTAAATCTAGAATGTATGACCTATATAATGAAAAGAAAACTACTTAAAAAGGTGGGATTAATTTAACATAATTTGAAATGTCCTACTAATTCAGGTATGCTCATCTCAAGTTCTACTTATCAGTTTATTCTTTATCTTTAAAAGATGAATCTTTAGCAACTATTGAACCAAATATTCTGTGGTTTGACTCCATCTTTGTTTCAGAGTAAAGCTGATTAACTTTCCAGTAAAAGTGTGTCACTGTATTTTTTTATTCCCTTACTTTTGGCTTAAGTCTGACTCTGACCTACACAAAAGTAAAGTAATACTTTTTTAACAAATATGTAAAATATGTGTTCCTTCCTATTTTCATAAGGTTATATAGCTCAAATCTGTTCTCCTAGCAACATTTAGTATTTTGTTATACTGATTTGCCCTATTTTGATTGTTATTATTTGCTCTATTTTACTGTTTTGTTTTAATACTTCTTTCTTTCATTTTAAGGTTATTCTGGTACAAGTTAACCCAGGGGAGGCATTTACAATAAGAAGAGAAGATGGACAGTTTCAGTGCATTACAGGTAAGAATACTAATTTGTTATCCTTTGAGATGATAAAAATTTATGATACATAAAAGATTAAATGCTTATGATTTTTCTTCCTTTCTTTCTCACTACCACCCCCACACCTACCACAAACTCTGAATACCTTACAACTTGATTATTCCAATAGCATCCTAATTAGTCTCTTTTCCCTGGTTTCTTAATTAATCTTACATTCCCCTTCTCAAAAATCTATGGTGAATCCAGTTCAGGTTCCTTAGTCTTTTAAAAAAATTATTGTATCTTTTTAGTCTTGCTTTCACTTTCCCTTTAATACTGTGTCCCTTTATCTTGCTAAGTTGGCTCAGTCACTGTCTTCTTGAACTGTCTTGTACTTTTTGTACTGTTCTTATCTAGAATCTGCCCTTATCTTCACCATCCCTACCCTATCCAAATTCTACCACTGCTTCAAGACTGCATTCAGATTTTATCTGTAAAAAAATTTTTTGTAATGTCAATAGCCACCCCCACCACCACATTTATGACAAACAAAAATGTTTCCAGATACTACCATATGTCCTTTGGGAGTAAAAGCACCCAGAGTGAAGAACCACCACCCTATGTAAAAAGATCACTGACTTTGGTATTAGAAAACCTGGGTTTAGCGGATCCCTAGGTGGCTCAGCGGTTTAGCGCCTGCCTTTGGCCCAGGGTGCAATCCTGGAGTCCCGGGATCGAGTCCCACGTCGGGCTCCCAGCATGGAGCCTGCTTCTCTCTCCTCCTGTGTCTCTGCCTCTCTCTCTCTCTCTATGTCTATTTATTTATAAATAAATAAATAAATCTTAAAAAAAAAGAAAAAGAAAAAGAAAACCTGGGTTTAAATCCCAACTCTGCTAACTTACTAGTTAGAACTTCTACTTGTTATTTAGCCTCTATCAGGTACATTTCTCATCAGTAAAATTCCTTTCCTTATGAATAGTGTCTTACATGTCTTAGGATGATTGTGAGGGTTAACTAATATGCATGTCAAGGACTCCAAACCCAGCCTGGCACAAACAGTGCACTCAGCAAATGGTGGTGGTGAATTCTGTGGTGGTGTTTAATAGAAAGTGACCGTTACATCCTGTGAAACCCCTAACTAATTATTGTGCCATTCATTTAACAAGTAACTCTGTGCTTTCTTGTAGTACTTGTTCTAGTTATATTTTTTAAGCTATTTGAATTTTGTATGCTTAACTTGAAATGTTTATTCAGTCTCCAACTAAGTCATAAGCACTTTGAGGCCAGATACCATTTCTTAAATTTCTTTGTATCCCTTTTAGTTCTTGGCCTTCCACATTTTGGGTACCTAATAGTTGTTGCTTTAATTTGAAAAGAGCATGTTACAGCAGCCCGGATGGCTCAGAGGTTTAGCGCCACCTTCAGCCCAGGGTGTGATCCTGGAGACCCTGATAGAGTCCCACGTCCGACTCCCTGCATGGAGCCTGCTTCTCCCTCTACCTGTGTCTCTGCCTCTCTCTCTGTCTCTCTCTCTCTCCCGCTCTCTCTCTCTCTCTCTCTGTGTCTCTCATGAGTAAATAAATAAAATCTTAAAAAAGAAAAAAAGAGCATGTTAGAAGTAGAGTGATCATATGCTTTATCATCCAAACTGTGATACTTCTGAGAGTGAAAGAGGATCTTGGCAACTACTCTGAAACAACTGTTATCAGGCCAAGATTGTCCCAGGTAAACCAGGATTTATGGTACCCCTCCATCTTACTTGGATAGTCTAATCTATTCAATCAAAGGAGCAGTAGGCCTTAGTCCTTCCAGAGGAGTAATTAGCTCAGTAATTAAAACTAAAACTTTTAGTCTGCCATCCAAATCTTACGTGCTTTCCATTCTCTAAGTCAATTTAAATCTTCTATGTATCAATTAAGGTAACTTCACACACAAATAGGAAGAGTCCACATATTATGAGCTTAAAAGAAACTGGTAGTAGAATTTAGAAGCAATATAGTAAACTTTGCCTATCTTTACTTGCTAATTAGGTTTTTATAAACTAATTTCATTTTTATACTGGATATCTTTTAGAATGTAAGTTTCTAATAGAGCATACATCTTAGGTTTATTTGTACATTTCTTCAAAATCTTTTCAATAAATACTGTTTATGATGGAAGCATTTTAACTAACATTGGTCTTTTCAAACACATCTGCAAATGAGGATACTCATTACTGTTACAGTATGACTTAAAATACAAAAATCATTAATCGCAGTTGCATAACCAGACTTCGAATTTTAAATAAATTCTATTTTAAAAAGTTAATTTGTAACTGTAATTTGTGAATCTCTTCACTTATAAAATCAATTAAACTGATTTTTATATAGTAATTATCCCTTCAGTCAGGATCAAAAATACTAATTTACAATATGCCTATAGTATTAACAGTCTCTTAGTAGTAGGAACTGACTACCATGTGAAGTTATTTTTAAGCAGGGACACATTTCTCTGCTTTAGTAGGAAAGGGAGATTCCTCTTTGTATTATGGATTTTAAGAGTGGAGACTTTTAAAAAATTCCTGGGCAGTTTTTAAAAACACAGGATAGCATAAGGATAAAGGGAACCTGAAAGAAAGTAAAAAAACTCCCCTTTTTATGTTTTTATGGTTTGTTTTTTTTTAATTAAAAGCCGGGATGAAGGTGGAAGGGGTATTAGTGAACAGGGGACTGGGGTAAAGTTTTTGTAAAGACCAGTGTGCCCTCCCTCGAAACAAGAGAAGACAGGACGAGAAAAGACTAATGACTCCTGGAGCTCATTTTCTCCTTTTCTTTCCCTGTGCTATCACTAGTTTCTGTTATGTGGCAGACATCTTCCTGAACTAGTTCTAGAGCTAGGTAAAAGGTGAGAGTAGAAATAGAAGCAGAAGCAGAAGATAAAAAAGAGAAAATCTTAAGGGAGGAAAATCATAAGCCAGTGAAGCTCAGAGTAAAATAAGACCCTTGACTCTAATGCTATCAAGTTAGGAAAACTTTTCTCTTCACAGCCACTAGACCAAGAAAACCTCTGCAGTAAAACCTAAAAAACTTAGATAAATCCAGTGTAAATTAGTAAGCATTTGAATTAAAGACTATTCTTTTTATTTTTATTATCTGTCAAGAATTTATAAAACAAAAAGGTTAACAGAAATCACAAGGAACTTTAGAGATCTAGGTGATCCCCTTATTTTATTGGAAGTTCATAATTTCCAATTATGAATAATTTCCAATACCCAAAGAGTATTGGTCAAAGTTCAATATAATAATACTTTTAGGCAGAGTTCAATATAATACTTTTTCTACTATAGCATACTTCTTGGAGAGACAAATTGTTGTTTTTGTTTTTTCGTGAATTTACTAATTGTCTCCTGAGGTATTCAGATGTTGAGGCTTCAAAGAAAACTAAGACACACTTCCTGCCATTCAGGAACACAAAGTAGTAGAGAAGAAGGGGGGGAATTAATAGTTGTATTACAGTATGAAATGAACTACTAGAGTTACGCATAAGGTGTTGTAGAAGCATCTGTGATGCAAAGTGATATGTCATGAAGAAAACCTGTCAAGGAGAAAGTGATGTGTGATCTGTCTTTAAGGAAAATAACAGTTGGCCAAATGACAAAAGGATCTCGAAGCATTTTAGAAAGGAAACTGTATAAAAGCAACAGAAGGAAAGAATAGCTTGACTTTTTTGAATAACTGCAAACAGATCAGATTTGCAAAAATGTTGTATAAAAATCTCCATATAGATGGAGATGAATCAGAAAATGTAGACAGATCTTGAAATGACTTGACTGCCATACTAAGAACTTTAACTTTATTGCAAAGGTGAGAAAGAGCCATCGAAGGAGATTTTGCTGGAGAGTTAACATCTAGTTTACAGTTTGGTAAGATTGATGTCTTCCTTGCAATAAAATGAAACAAATACTCTTCTAAAGGCAGTGCAGAGCTTCTGTCTCTTCCTTCTACTCCTAAAAAAGAAAAAGGAAGGAAATAAATTGTTAAGAGCCAGAAACAGAACTTTTTAATATTTGTTTTTCAAAATATGTTTCATATGTTTAATGAAAAGAACGCACTTTGTTCATTGGATTCGATCATTTTTTTATTATTCCATGCCATTTTTTCTGAGTCTTATCCAGAATCTAATGTCTGTCTTCCCTTACTCTTTATCTTATTTCATGTCCTTTTAGATCCTACATTACTCTTAAATATCTAAAAGTATAGTTCCTTGCCTCTTAGAACTTTCCAGTTGCCATTCTTCTCATCGGTTAGGTTTATTTATACTGCGTGATTCTGACCCATACCTCATTTTCCCCATTCTAAACCACTATTGCTTTCAGCACAAATGCATTATTTCTTTTGAAATCAGAGTATGATCTTGACTCTTTTTTCTATTAAAAGGTATTTTGAAACTGATCTAACAATTTGATGTTTTATGTTTTCTTCATGAAATGTTTTGATTTCATTTCAACAGATTATTTTGTATGATGATAGGTATTATGAAAATTAATTCACTCTTGCCTGGTAATTGTATATAAGAAAGTAAAAATTTATTGAAAGAGTAAATCTTCAGGTTTAGTATTAATAAGTCTTTGTAATATATGCTAAAGACTGCCCATCTTAGTCTTGTTTAGTGGGGAAGTATGAAGAATAGAGAATTAGGCAAGGTTTCTGAATTTGGGTTACTGGGAAGGTCCTGGAAGCTTATTTCACAGAGAGTATGACTAGATCCCTTTGTAGAGTTGGCTTTTAATGGTGATAAATTGGTACTATCCATCAGACATCATCTGTTCTGTGAAGTGTTTGCAGACAAGGTCTTTCTTCAGTTTCTCTCCTCTCCTACTTCTGGATGCCCATACAGAAATAATTGAGGGTAGAAATTACATTTTACGTGTGTTTGTAGCCCCGGTGCCTTGCATAGCATTCAGCACATATAGAGTGTTTAATGAAGTTGAATGAGGAAGAGAAAGAACTAATGTTTCTTGACCGTTTTCTGTGTGCCAAGCAAATGGAATGTTTATAGACAATTTTTTTCTGAAAACCCTCCTTCCTGAAAGGCATCTATGGCTTGCTTTTTTGTTCTGTTTTATGACTCTTCAAAAAGAATAAATAAGGCCAAAGAATAAGAACTTATTAAATATTTAATGGCTTTGTTTTGTTATGGAACTTGTACTTTGGTGTGATTCCATGCTACTATATGCAAAAGAAAATTATGAAAAAAGCAAAAAGAATATACAAACCAGCTATGCCTAAATAGTTTTTACATACCTTGGCCCTTCAAATTATATATTTTAGGAAGATAAGCAACGATATTGATGACTGTTTCATTTTATTAACCTAATAGGGGAGTAGTTAAGCACATGGTACCTGGCTTTGAGTTCCAGCTCTATCATATTATTATGTCAGATTATATTAAGTGATTTATTATTTTTACATCTTGTCTTACACTTGTTTGTGTAAATAGGCTGTGTGTTTGTGTTCATCATGTAAAACTTGGAACATAACTAGAGATTATTATTATTAAATTATACTTTTTTTGGACATACTATTTATATCTGCACATTCCTAGAATCCAAGACCTGCATCAGACATATAACCCCTAATTATGCTGATCATGAATTAACCAGATCTACATTTTAATGAAATATTTTGCAACATTGCTTTCACAATTATATTTTAGCAGCAATGAAGACTTTTTATTCTTCATCCAGTCATTCATTATTTGTCTTTTAAGACAAAAGTCTGTAAGCTAGCACTCTTTATTTCCTCAAACTTATTTGATGGATTTTCTTATATGTCCTTACAGAAAGATGAAATTTGATCACTAACCCAATGCCAGTCTAAAGCTTTGTCTTAACATTGTATTCCAGGACTTCATCCTCTAGGGCCTTCTTTGTCTTTTTTTTGTTTCAGAAATCTTTTTTTTTTTTTTTTCTTTAAGATATTTGAGAGAGAGAGAGCATGAGCAGGGGGGAGGGATTGTGGGAGAGGGAGAAGCATACTCCCTGCCAAGCAGGCAACCCTACACAGGGCTCAACGCCAGGACCCTGGGATCATGACCTGAGCCGAAGGCAGACACTTAAACGACTGAGCCACCCAGGTACCCTGTCTTTCTTTAATCAATAGGTTTGACACAATAAATGACATGTTTATAAGATTTTCAGGTGTCAGAAAGGTACCAAGATACATCTAATAACAATAAATGTCGAGCCTAAGAAATCAGAATATATTGAAATGATAGGTCAAAACCAAGAGGATAAAATGTAATAGGAATAAATACAAAGTTTTACATTTCGGTTTGAAATTTAGGTGCACCCGCAATGTATAAATATGTATTAGAGTTCCTTTTTGAAACTGACTTCTGTCTATTAAACACAAAAGAAATTTCTTAAGATAATATTGAGACTCTTCCTCTTCTTTCCTGTATGATGGTTCAGTCTCAAAGCAATTAGGTGGTGCAGAACAATATAAACACTTGTCATAGTTCATAGGGTTGCCATAACTGTATACCAGGGATTAGGTGGCTTATAAACAACAGAAATTTATTTTTCACTATTCTGGAGTCTGGGGAAGTTTGAGGTCAGGGTGCCAGCATGATTTGGTTCTGGTGAGAGCCCTCTTTCAGAGGAAGAAGCAAGGATGCTCTCTGGGTTTTCTTTATAAGGGCACTAATCCCATTTTTGAATGCTCCACTCATGATTTCATCATCTCCCAATGGCCCTACCTCTGAATACCATCACATTGGATTAGGATTTCAACATACAAACTTTGGAGGAATACATTTAGTCTGTAGCAACACTGCATTGATGTCTGAGGGGTGAGGAGGGAGAGGAGCTGCAGTGCCCCAGAGTGGGATGTCAGAGCCTAAATTGGGCAAAGAATTCATCACATATGGGAACAGCCTAATTCAGAGAGTCAGAGCCCAGAGTGAGGAGAGAATTCACGCAAGGTATCCTGGTAAAGGGACTCAGAGTAGTCTAAGCAGACTGATGAGAGTATCAATAAGAAGGAGTGGCCTGGTGTGAGGTGTAAGAATCTCAGCAGGATAAAGAAGTAAAAAATACAGTGGGGCAGCCCAGTGTAGGGAATTGGTGCCAGGATAAGGTGAGAGTACCTACATGTGAAGGCAATCTGACATAAGGAGTCACAGCTCAAACAGATCATCTGTGTGGAGGGATAGACTGACATGTGTTGTTGGAGCTTCAGTAGGGTCAGACAATTTACTTGCTGGAGGTGGTCCTTAGGAGAGAGTTAAAGCTCAAGTCAGGTAAAAAAGACACCTACACAGAGGACAGCCTGCCGCTGAATGTGGAGGGCCTCCACAGAGGGACAGCCTGGCATGGGGTGTCATAGCCCCAGCAGAATGATGAAAGTGTCCATACAGTAGAGACAGTCATCCAGAAGAGTCAGAGCCCAAGCAGTGTGAGGGCATTCATAGGATAGGAGGGACTTGGTTTGAGGTGTCAGAGTCCAAATGAGGTGAGGAGGATATCTACATGGAAGGTAGGGGATGGGGTCCAGCAAGGAGAATCAGATCCTGAGCATGGTGAGGAGAGTATCTATCTGGCATGGCAAGATATATGAAAGCCCAAGGAAGTCTCCCTCCACACATGGGACACCCTGGATTAGAAAATGAGAACCTGAGTGGGGTGAGGAGGGCATCCCCATAGAAGAATATTCTGGAATCAATTTTCAGAGCCCAACCGGGGTAAGGAGGTAGTCCACAGTTGTGGACTGAGGGGTAGAATGGCCTCATGTGGGGAGTCAGAGCCCAAATGTGATAAAAAGTGGAGCGGGTGGTCCAGGACTGGGTGTTAGAGCTTGTGTCTGATGACATGGAGCCAAGGTGAGAAGGACATCAATGTAGGGGTTGTGGGGGGTGAGCCAGGCTCAACAGGGGGAGTTGGAGGCTTGAGTGGGATAAGGCCATCCATTCTGGGAGACAGAGTGGAGTTAGGACAACCTCTGCCAGGGCAGGAATGGTGGCAGACATAGAAGATTGATTATATACACAGGGGACTAATCAAAGAAACAGTTATATTAATGATAGCTGAGTATCTTACTATCTAAGGAGTTTTAGATGTGAAGAGGGGAGAAATTAGAATGAATCCTGTGGAAACTGAATCTGAAATATCAGACATTCTTGACTCTGGGTCGGGGACAGAGAAAGTACAAGATGAGACTATAGAACATATTAGTATTCCAAAAAGAAAGAAGTGCTCAAAATGAATGAAGACATATGTCACGTGTGCTCCATGATAATGATACATTAAGAAGAACATGATGTCACTTCTGTGATATTTCTGCCACAAATAGACTATCTGAATCCAAATGCAAAGAAATAATAGACAAACCCAAATCAAGAGACATTCTACAAAATAACCCATAATCTTCAAAAGTGAAGATTGTAAAAGTCAAGGAAAGACTGAGAAACTGTTCAGGCTGAGTGACTAAAGGAACATGCCAACTAAATGCAACATGTGATTCTGAACTAGATGCTTTTGCCTATTATTAGGACGATTGGTGAATCTTGAATGGGATTTGGAAATTAGATGGTTTATTAGTTTCTTAGGGCTGCCATAAGAAACTGAGTGGGTTAAAACAACAGAAATTTAATGTCTCATAGTTCTAGAGCTAGAAGTCTAAGATCAAGGTGTCAGCAGGATTGATTCCTTCTGAGGGAGAATTCATGCCTCTCCTAGTTGCTGGTGATGACCAGCAATTCTTTTAATTTCTTGGCTTTTAAACGTATTGCTTTAATCTGTTTCCTTCTCCACATATCATTCTCCCAGTCTCTCTGTGTCTCATATGGCTGTCTTCTTATAAGGATACCATATTGGATTAAGGGCACACTCTGCTCCAACATGACTTCGTCTTTCATCTTAACTAATTTTAATTTGCAATGACCCCATTCCCAAATAAAGTTATATTCTGAGGGTAGTGGTACTTAAGCATATCTTTTTTTAGAAGATACAATTCGGTCCATAACAGATAGTAATAAGGTAGCGGTGTTAATTTTCTGGTTTTGACGATTGTATTGTTATATCGATAATGTCCTGGTTTATAGGAAATGCATACTAACATACTCTATAACTGATGGGTCATCATGTCAGCATCTTTCTTTCAAATGGTTAGGTAAGAAAGTTCGTGTGTGTGTGCGTGTATAAAGATTTTATTTATTTATTCATGAGAGACACAGAGAGGCAGAGACATAGGCAGAGGGAGATGGGACTCGATCCCAGAACCTTGGGATCACAACCTGAGCCAAAGGCAGAAGCTCAACCACTAAGCCACCCAGGTGCCCTAGGAAGAAAGTTCTCTGTGCCAGCTGGACATGCAGCCTTTTTAAAATAAATCTATGATTGTTTCAAAATTTTTTACTATGATTAAGGAAATGATATTCTGTGTCTCTAGAATCTTTGGGAAGACTAAAGAACCAGACTCAAAGCTAAGCTTCAGGAACAGTGCCCCCCAAACCATGCTATAAAACCTGTCTGATCAGGAAGGCATCATCAATGCCAAGATTGTACCTGTGTCCTTTCTTTGCTGAGAACACAATATTACTTGCTTACAGCACAGGTGCCACTTCTGCAACAGGAATCTTGTGCTACCCACCTTCTAGGATATTAGCACCCGTAGGACCAGTGGTCTTTACCTTGCACCAAGGTGATTCCTCCAGCATACAAAGGAGTTTCATAATCTGTGCACCAAAACAAATGACAGTATCCACTACAGTACAAGAAGGGAAATCTTTATGAATAGCACTTGTTTATTTTAGTAGAACTAGAGCTAAGTATGAGTCACATATTGAATCTTGTTTGCAAAATTGAAAACAAATGAAATCTTACTGCAAGAAAATATATATATATATATATATATAGTTCAAAACAGATGGCATATTATTTTGGTTAAGTGGTATCCTTTTAACATTTTTGAAATATTGACAGAGATTGAACCCAGGTGAGTAACCAGGAGAGGGCAGTGTTAAGAAATTATTCTTGTAAAAGACTATAAAAATACTTGAAGGTTGTTTAATCCAGAAGATAGCTATGACTTGAAGATATTGTTCTCTGCACCTTTAGAGGGCAAAATTTAGACTAACAGGTAAGAGTTATAGGGAAGCAAATTTTGACAGGGAAGAACTGTCGAAAAATTATGACTCTATAAAAATGGAGTCCTTGATTTATTTTACCTGAGTCCCATCATTGTATGTGCTCGTGCACTGTTGAGTGGTATTATGGAAGTAATTCTTGCGTAAAAAAGACGATTGAGTATGTCTTGAGAGATACTGAGAGAAAGACAGAGACACAGGTAGAGGGAGAAGCAGGCTCCCTGTGGGGAGCCTGATGCAGGATTCGATCCTGGGACCCTGGGATTACAACATGAGCCTAAGGCAGATGCTCAACCGCTGAGCCACCCAGGTGTCCCTCCAATATTTATTCCAACTAAAGATTGTTTGATTCCAAAATTACCTGTTAACTAAACTAAGGTCTCTTTAGTTAATTCTGGAAATGAGTACCTTGACTGAGAGTCTTCAGTTTAACAAGTGTGTCTGTGATGGGCATATTTCATGAAGTAGTTGAGCTAATGATGGTTATTGCTCAAAACAGACCTATGAACAAGATGCCAACTAGTTAATTTATTAATCCTTATTCCTAATGAAATAAACACTTGAAAGAGACACTTTAACCTTCTGGATTTTATAGGGGCAGGAACAATGATGCTGTGTTAGTCTTGGTACATAAAATCTTATTTAACTAGTGTTCAGGGATTATTAACTTCTTCTATTTGGTTTCCTTAATGATAGAAGTTGTCTCTTTTTCATCTCTGTGCTAAAATAATGCCTTTAGGTTAGTAGGCATGCTGTCAATATTTATTGAAAATAACTGCTAAAATATCTTTACATTGGTATACTTGTTTGCCTTGTTGACTACTATATACTAAAAATACACTTTCTACTTAGAACTATTTTAGTGCATCAGAGTCTTCACTAGGAGCACCAGTTAAGATTGTAGAGTAACATGGACATGTTAACTTAAGTATGTAAATAGTGAATCAAAGATAATACTGGGATGCTGATGATTTGACCATCCTGGATTTCTGCTTGTTCCCTTATTATCTGATTCCTAGGTGTAGAAAAGGTGTCCAAGTGAATTCAAGTTCGTTTAGAGGTATTAACCTTTGCTTTCTCATATCTCACTGTAATTAGGGGAGCCAATAACATACCAGTCTCAGAGTTTGTTGATTCTGAGCCTCTTCACCCCTAGAGTTAGTATGTGACATCAGGCTCTACCTCTGAGTCCTGCTGTTTTCCTTTTTGCTTCCAAGTAGCTGTGAACAGCTTCTCAGCAGTTACTAATATTTTCTCACCATTGTTGCTACTGATGTTGCTTTCCATTCTGCATGGGAAACCCCAGTAGGGATTTATTTGACCCTTGTTGGTTTCACTGTCACCTCATCCAAGAAGTGATTAGCACCATTGCTCCTGGAGCAGTTATTACTGACACTTTGTTCCCTTTTTTCTTCTCTTGGCTGTTGCTCCTGTTCATCATTGCTTTTCTATCTTCACCCTCTCTCTTCTGCCCTTCATTCTAACTCTTCCTGCCATTATAGGAGTTTTTGAAGTAAGGAAAGGTTAGTCCCAACCAGTAAATACCACTTTGTCTTTCTCTGTGTGTTCTGGGATCATGGTGAGTATAACCAAATGTCTGTCTTCCTTGCAGTTAGTCTGCTCTTTCATATTTGTTATCTCCTTTGCAGACCATTTTTTAGCAAGTCTCCTGAACTCATCCAGATGACTTTTGAGGTCCTTAATAAATACAGTTTTTATTAAATACTTATAAGCCCTGTATCCCATTAATACCAGCTCTGTTACCCAAGAGTCATTTCTCTGACTTCCAAAAGTTGGGAGTGCCTGGCCTTGTTTTTCTCTGCTTGTCTGAATCTCTTACACTCATCACATCTAATCAAAAGCCCTTCTCTCTCAGGATGTCTTTCTGGGGGAGAGAAGAGGAAGATGGTGTTGTCATGCAAATAGGACTCCTTGTTGATTTCCTGTGATACAGCTGAAATCCCCAAGACATGTGTATACAAACTGTACCTCAGACCCCATGACTTCTTATTAGATATATTAGGAATTAGGTATTAAAAATATCTCTGTGGGCAGCCTGGGTGGCTCAGCGGTTTAGCGCCACCTTCAGCCCAGGGCCTGATCCTGGAGACCTGGGATCAAGTCCCATGTTGGGCTCCCTGCATGGAGCCTGCTTCTCCCTCTGCCTGTGTCTCTGCCTCTCTCTCTCTCCTCTCTGTGTATTCTCATGAATAAATAAATAAAATATTTTTTAAAAATTAAAAAAATAAAAATACCTCTGAAATTTATTAGAAGTTAAATGTCTATTGTTTTAGATATGGTGCAGTTATTATAAGTAGCAGCATGAAATACTGTACCTATAACTTTTTTTCCTAAATTCACAACAGTAGAACTTCAAAGAAATAAGTAACAAAAATATGTGAATGAATTAATGGTGCCTTGTAAAAGGCACAGGTCTGGGAGTAAGTCAAGCTGGGTTCTAGACCAATGGGTGGAACTTATAGGAAAACAGATTTAGCTCAGTATGAGGAAGAACTTTGTGATAAACAGAACTGTCAAAAGGGTCAGGACTAATCGGTTCCCATCCATCTTTGTAGGTGGTAATGCATATGCTGGCTCATCACTTGATGATGCTATTAGGAGTTTTAATTTCTTTCAAGTGGATGGTTGGAGTTGATGCCTTTTAAGATTTTTCACAAGTCTAAAATTTTATGATTCTGTAGCTTTGGGAAGATTACTTAAATTCTGGTCATTATTTTACACATATGGGAAATAAGAGTGGGCAAGTGCAGATTTGATTCAGTAAGTTTCCACCAGCTCTCAAGTTTGTAGTATTTTTAAGTATGCTAGTAGGCTATATTTTAAATATATTTTAGTAATAGATCAGTATTCTAAGAGTTTTTTTTAATAAGACCACGATTATCTTTGGCCCACTGACTTTCCATCACTACAGATCTGACTGAGCTTACCCAAGTTCTTTAGGTTCTGCGTAAACTACAAATAACTCAAGTAGAAACCACATGGATTCTTATCCCCATATGAGTAGGCATTATTTTACAATTTAGCAAACTAAACCATGGAAAACTTAGGGTCCTTTATATATTACTTAGAAAATATTTTCTTTTCTTTTTTTTAAGATTTTATTTATCTATTCATGAGAGACCCCCAGAGAGACAGGCAGAGACACAGGCAGAGGGGAGAAGCAGGCTCCCTACGGGGAACCCAATGCAGGACTCAATCCCAGGACTCCATGGCCTGAGTCAAAGGCAGGAACTCAACCACTGAGCCAGTATGCCCTACTTAGAAAATCTTAACCACCCTTAGAAAATGCTCTAAAGCATAGGTAACTATTTTTCATACTGGTAGAAAATCACATTATTACATTAAAGACTTTGCCCTTTATAATCCCTCCCCCCAAATACAAAACATCAGTTCTAGTAGAGAGGCTTAAAATACTAGTTTTGAAACATTATTGGGTCTTGTTTGTGAAAATGAATCATGACAGATCATCCATTCATAAATCCAGTCTATTTTAGGTTAAGTGAATGACTATGACTCATCCTGAGTACATTGCATAATAGTCCCAGGTTGTCCCTAAAAGCTATTAAGTGCTACTTTTTGAGGAAAACCATATTTATATATGACTTAGTTAAGAGAAAATTTCAACATTTCTGCTAAAAAGGAAAATATAGGCAAATTCAGTTGTCCTCAATTCTTTATGTTCCTAATGAATAAAATCACTGTTTTTCTGGAAGTAGAAAATCTAAACCAGTTTAAAAATCAGTGACAAAGGGATCCCTGGGTGGCGCAGCGGTTTGGTGCCTGCCTTTGGCCCAGGGCGCGATCCTGGAGACCCGGGATCGAATCCCACGTTGGGCTCCCGGTGCATGGAGTCTGCTTCTCCCTCTGCCTGTGTCTCTGCCTCTCTGTCTCTCTCTGTGTGACTATCATGAATAAATAAATAAAATCTTAAAAAAAAAAAAATCAGTGACAAAAATCTTGATTAAAAAATTCTTAATGAGTAATGGCAAAAAGAAATTAAGACCCAGAAATACAGATATGTGAAATAGCTTGTGTTAACTTTTCAGTGTTTATAAACCTGTTGCACTCTGATACTTTTTATTATTGGTTAGTGACTTAAGTGGACCTGTCATCTCTGAACTGGCCTCACAAAATGGCATTTTAATAAATACACAGAAATATGAATGTAAAATATTTATTTTGGGTGCAGTTCTTTCTCTTCTTCAAGTGACCCTGATTTCCTTTTTAGGAAAGAAACCACTTATTAAAGGTAGATTACGAGGTGGAAAATTATGAAGATAAGAGATTGACTTAGGATGGAAAGATTAAGCAATTTTAAGAGCAAGAATGAAAAATGAATTTGGATGCTTTAAATAATTAGAATCAGAAGTAGAAAAAGCTAAAGGATCTTTAAGCAGATTTTAAACTCTTAGAACCACATATCTAGAACAGTTTCTGTTTAGTTTGATTTTTAAAGCTGCGTTTTGAATATATAATACTAAATGGTTATAAAATAAGTATGTTTAAGTAAAAGAAAATGGTAACATGCTTTCATGAGAGAGAGGTTGGTTAGCTTTTGAAATTAAATGACCATTTATGTGATAAGTTATTTTTGTTTAAAAATAGTTATAACATTCTAGGTAATAGAAAATTAGAAATATTTTGCTTAGCATAATACTCTCTAGTTCTATCCACGTTGTAGCAAATGGCAAGCAAAATAAGTCAGTCCGAGAAAGACAATTATCATAGGATCTCACTCATATGTGGAATTTAAGAAACAAAACAGATGATCATAGAGGAAGAGAGGAAAAAAAAAAAAAAGACAAATCAGAAAGGGAGACAAACTGTAAGAGACTAATCATAGGAAAAAAACAGGATTGCTGAAGGGGAGAAAAAAGAGGGGTGGGAGATGGGGTAACTGGGATGATGGGCATTAAGGAGGGCAGGTGATGTAATGAGCACTGGGTATTATATAAGACTGATGAATCACTGACCTCTACTTCTGAAACCAATAATACATTATATGTTAATTAATTGAATTTAAATTTTAAAAAATGCTGAGAGGGCAGCCCGGTGGCTTAGCGATTTAACGCCTTTAACGCCGCCTTCAGCCCAGGGCGTGATCCTAGGGACCGAGGATCAAGTCCCACATCGGGCTCCCTACATGGAGCCTGCTTCTCCCTCTGCCTGTGTCTCTGCCTCTCTCTCTCTCTCTCTCCTCTCTGTGTATTCTCATGAATAAGTAAATAAAATCTTTTAAAAAAATGCTGAGAAACAAAATAGAAGCCTTCAAAGAGGAAAAAACTCAAAATAATGTGTATAGAAGAAAAATTTTGCTCTCTGTTCTTAATTTCTCAAATACTACTTCAACCTAAATTATTATGGTTAAATTTTTATTAAAATCAAATTTTCATTGGCCTTCTATTAGAATTAGCATCATTATTTATTCGCTTACGTTGTTAGCCCAAAAGACGTACTGTCTTTACTGAACATTCAAATTTTTTTTAATCTTAACATTTTTAACCTTTTACATATGAAACAAGGAAATACGTAGTTATAATGAATTCTATTCCGGCATAATATAGGCAGTCAGTAAATATTTGTTTGAAAAAATGACCTCAAATAATTATGTGCAACATACAGGTAGTCTCTTTTTTCTTTACTTCCCATGTTTTTCCCTGAAATACTTTCTTAAAACCCTATTTTATGATGAATCCAAAGGGATTGTGTTTGGGCTGTGTTGATTTTATTTAGCTTTGTACATCTCAGCTTGACTTTAGAATTCTCATAGCATGGAAAAATAACCCACAACAGGTAGTAACCATGGTGATTGTAAAATACTACTACCTCTAGAGAATTACTGTGTCACACTTTTGTGAAGGTCATCGGCAACCTCTGTATTGCCTATATGAGTGGGCTTCGTTCTCATCAAAGTTAACCTCTCCCTCAGGATTTGACACAGTATTTTATTCCCTCCTTGGAACATTTTTCTTTTGACTTTTCCTTTTATAGTTTACATATTCTCCTGGTTTTCCTCCTATTTCTCTGGCAATTCCTCTTCAAATCCTTTTCGATATGTATTAAGATATGAGGTTCATACCCTAGTCCTCTTGTGACTGAGGACAAATAACTGTATAAATCCTCTTAGTCAGAGTGGTAGAGACAGAAAGTAGACTAGTGATTGCTAGGGGGCCAGGAGGGAAATGAGGAGTTACTGTTTAGTGGGTACAGAGTTTCAGCTTTGAAAGATAAAGTTCTGGAGGTGGGTGGTGGTAATTTTTTTTTTCCCCTCAATGACGGTAATTATTGCACAACAGTGTTCTTTAAAAAAAAAAAAAAAAAGATTTTATTTACTTGAGAGAGAGAGCACACATTTGTACAGAGAAGGGGAGGGAGAAGCAGACCTGTGCTGAGCAGGGAGCTTGATGTGGGGGGGATGACCCAAGCCAAAGGCAGACGCTTAACTAACTGAGCCACTAGGCGCCCCACATACAAAAGTGTTCTTAATACCCCTAAGCTGTGCACTTGAAAATAGTTAATATTATCTATATTTTTAACCACAAATTTCAAAAAGGAAATACTAAAAATTTAATTTTAGTTTTTACAAAAAAAAAAGTATAAAAGATACCTGAAGGCAGAGTGTAAATGATGTGGTAGGCAGCAGAAGTCCAAGATCGCCCTCAAGGGCATTGCCCTCTATTGTACACACCATGAATAGGATGAATTTTATTTCTCTGATAAGCATATTACACAGTGCAGTTGACTTTCAAGAAAAGAGAGATGATTTGGGCTGAACCTCACCTAATCAGGTGAGCCCTTAAAAAGGGACTGGGTTCTTCTAGAAGGAAGAGATTAAGGAAAGGGCCATATAGCAAGGAAGCGGTTGGCCTCTACCTGAGAGTGGCTTCCAGATGACATCAGCAATGAAATGAGGGTCTTAGTCCTACAGCCACAGAATCTAATTCTGCCCCAACCACTTGAGGTTGGAAGAGGACTCCAGCCTCCAGATGAAAATACACCCTGGTCACCACTTTGATTTTCACCTTGTGAACCCTGAGCACAGAACCCAGTCACACTGTGCCCAGACTTCTGAACTACAGACCTGTGAACTAATAAATGGGTGTTTTTTACAACCACTAAATGTGTGCTAATGTTACACAGCAATTGAAAACTAAGGGAAATAATAAGAACTTTTTTCTCACATGAATTAGAGTTCGGAGGCAGGCAGTTAGTGCTTGTATTGAGTTCTCTGCCCCAAAGGTAGTACGGGGATCCAAATTACTTCTGTCTTGGTCTGCCATCCCTAGGATATTGTGCTCATCTGCATGAACTAAGGTGGCTTACCACCATGTCTATGTCCCAGACAAAGGGGGAAGAGAAGAAGAGATTTGAGGTACACCGTCTTTCTTTAAAGACATACCCTGGAGATTGTACAGATCACTTCTCACATTTCATTGGCCATAGCTTAGTTGTATACAATATTGGAAAGTAATGAATAAATGTCACAGAGTACAAAAAAATAATAATCTTGAAAGATCCTCCAAAAGTAATTATAGTGTTTATTTGTGAAGTGGTGGTACATGAAATGGGGAATAAGGATGGAATGAAAGTTTTCTCTCTATACTTTTTTGCATTTTTCATTTTTGAGAGCGCCGAATCCTAACCACTAGACCACCATGGATATTTTTCATTTTTGAATCTTCTAAATGTACTTCCTATTAAAAACAGCATTTCAAGTAAATAAAACAAGGGCTGTATATAAGAAACTTACACCTCTCTTCTTACCAAAAAAATACTTACTTACTTTTCCTAAGCAACATTTCACCTGTCCCTTTGGGATTAGTGTCTCACCATTCTTATTCTTTGTCCTGCAACAAAATTAGATTTTTGAGCTTTTCAGCCAATGATCTTGGCCCAAAGGAGTTATGTATGTCAGATACACACACACAGGATTAAGTTACATTAGGTATTCTTAAATGTTTGATACATTCAAATATATTTTATGGTAATTAATAGTAAAAGGTCATTCCACTTTTCTTGTCATTGCATATGCACGGTATTTTAACTACATTTTAGGCCATATCAGTTTTTATTGGTGACTATTTATAGCAGAACCTTACTATCATTCATAAAGTTGAGAGCAGTTAGTGCATTCTAGATTTGAAATATCCATCTTGACAATTCACTTGCTAGTAAGTTTAGAACTAGCTATATGAAGCAATTACCTCTTAAGTGAGATGGAGATAATGTGATTTGATCAAATCTGCCTAACTAGATGTATAAACTGGGGAAAACCATGCTTACTAACCAGACTTCATTAAAACTTGTCACAGAAATCCATTTAGGCATGTATTACACCTAAGTAGTTTTATGGCCTTTTAAGAACGTTAGTCCCAAAATGATTAGGATCCAAATTTATTTACAGAAAGATCTGTGTCATTTTTGCATGTTTATTTTTACAACTACAGAGATTGGCCTTTTTAAAACAGTACCCTTTTTTTTTTTTTTACTATGGTAAATACAAACCAAAAAACCTTGCTTCTCCTATTTTTTATAGTGCCCTTAGCCTAATTTTCGAGGCACTCTGTCCAGGTTCCAACCTTTCTTTCTAGCTTTACTTCCAGAAATCTTCTACTCCAAATATTCCAGGATTAGTAGATACCCTAGTCTCTACATATTTCTTGCCAATACCCCCTTCATATCTTTGTTCACATTGCTACTTTTTAGAAAAATCACACAGGAGCATGTACACATATATCTGCCTTCTCATCTTTTGGGGAAGAAATCTTCATCAGTTAGCTTAAGGTATTTTTGCTGAAGATTATATTAGAGTGAAAAGCTGTAAGCATAAAAGTGTGTGGTTTAAATTTGAACCTAGCGCAGGGTGTTAGCAAATACTTTTCTGATTAACTGAAAAGCAGAAAGCCTTTTTCCAAGTCATTTTACTGAAAATGTTTACAAAATAAATACGTTTAACCTTGGCAAACAGATTCATTATAAACATTAATATATTCATACTAATTGTACTGTAGTGTGGATTATGTAGAAAATTGAATTGATAAAGAAGCAAACTGAGGGTTGCTGGAGGGGATGTGGGGGCTGAGATAACTGCGTGATGATGGGCATTAAGGAGGACACATGATGTGATGAGCACTGGGTGTTATACGCAACTGGTAAATTATTGAACACTACCTCGGAAACTAAGTATGTACAACAGGTTGGCTAATTGAATTTAAATTAAAAAAAAAAAAGAAAATTGATAGTTTACCTTAGATAGAATATAGGTTGGAGGTCTTTTTAAACTCATTCTTTTATTTAGCAACTTATTATGAACTTATATGTACAGTCACTATTGCAAAACTGAAGATTTAGTGATGAGTAAGATAAATCTTATCCCTGCCCCTCACAAAGTTTACAGTCTCCTAGGTAAGACAGACAATTAAGGAATTCAATAAAATAGAGAAGTGCTGTGATGGAAAAGAACAGGAAAGGTTCTATGGAAGCTCATAGCAGGAGCACCAAAATCAGTCGTGGGATTAGGACACTCAAAGGCTGCATTCTGTTCTTTTTACCTTCCCAAATGGAATATTAAAAATTCTTGTTAATTAGTGTCTTTATTTAATGAGGATTTGAATATTGAAGGCCATTCATTTATTTGATTATACATTAAGAATATGAACAGAATTAGCTTTTTTTAATAATTAGGAAAAATGTTACTTTTAATGAATATATATCAAAAGAATTTTTGGAACATTTCTTTCAAGTGCCTGTCTCCCTGTATGGTAAGATTACAGGAGTTTTTCTTCTTTGTACTTTCTGTATAATTTGATAAATTTAATTATCAATATTATCAATTATAATATTGATAATAGTATTAATTGCTTAAATATTAATCATATAAATGATGTTTTAGCCTTTTTAAATCGTTTAGTCCAACTTTTAAAAATTTATAGATTATTTTCTTTAAAGCTGAGGTAAATGGTGGACCATATGACATATTTTGGTGCAGATAAGTGGATGTTTTAATTAGTAAAAACTAAAAAATGAAACATACCAAGTTTATAATAGTCTGACATTTTTTGAAAGGGGGTAGAAGAAAAGAAATATATACATTTGATAAATATAGAGCTGATGTAAAGAATTCTGACACTCAGAAAGACAAACCCAGGGCAAAAAGCTTTAGATGTTGAGGATTTTCTTGACCCCAAAAACATATCAGTATGAGCTAGACTGTATTTATGGAAGAAGATATATTTGTTTGGGTCCTCTCTATTTAGCCAAACCTTTCTGTGAAGGGATGCTAGGGAAAGAAACCAGTATTACTGCAGACCTACTTTGTGTTCTGCATACATTTTCCTAACCCTATGAAAGAATGAGAAAGATTACCTTTCTTATTGAATAAAAATCAGACTTTCTAAGTTAGCTTCGGTAGAAAGATCTCCTGGTGAGAAAGGCAACTGAATTACAAATACAGAGATTTACGTTAGTTTAACCTTGTAACCACACTACAATTTTGGACTCAGAAAAGTGTTAATTAAGCATTCTTAACGGCATAAACCTTTCTAATTTTTATACCCAAAGCATAGCTGGGATAAGGCAAGGCTAGGATGTTCAGAGAACATATAACATATAAAGTTATAGAGACTACCATGAATTTATATAATCTGATTTACATGCCCTTGTACCATCTGCAGAGAGTATCCCAGGAGAGAGAAAAGGTCTTTCCCGGTTCCTTTTCTTATATGACAACACGCTGAATGTGATTTTTACTATTTACCTAGATACAGAGAGATGGAAAAGCATTTTCTTCTTCCAACTTATCTAGGACCCCTCCTCAAAATATTCATTTCCTTTGTCATGGCAACCAACATAATTTCATTTCTTAGGAAAACCATTCCTGTGTCTACAAAAGTATGGCTTGTGCCCTGACTGTGATTATGGTATTATATGAAGGGACATCTAAACATAGTGTCATTAACCATCAGAGTCATGCAATAACATAATAATTGTGGTGATAGTTTTCTTGCAGGTATGTATTAATTGCTCTAGAGGCTCCAGAGGTTTGCCAGAGTCATATAATCATTTTGTCTCATCATTTAAATGTAGAATTCTGATTCTAAAATCTGATTCCACAATAATAATTTGAAAATGTTGATTCACTTTTAGAGAGTAAATTTTAATCAAATCTTGTTTTTAATTCTCAGTGGATCAAAAAGTTCTCTGTATTCAGCATTTCCTTCTGCTTCATTTTATCATACAATCTTTCATCATTTCTGGAAAATCCCTCTTATTACAATGAAAGTTCATTATTTCAATATTTTTACACTTTAAAAAATCTTAATATGTTGGATTTCCTTACCCTTTTGTACTAACTCTCTCATACTCAGACACTTACAGAACACAAAAGAGAATAACTAAATGCATATTCTTTACTTGGAAAGAGAATTTGCCCTAAATCTCTTTTGCTGTCCTCAAGGACAACTCAATTCTTGACAGCCATTTCAGAAATTTAGATCCTGCCTCACAGCTGACTAAGGGAAACGGGCAAGTAATCCACAGTTAAAACAGTAGAATATGTACTATGTTAGAATTAGGTATGCCCAAATATATAGGGGAGGCCAGAGAAGGAATACCTAATGCAGCTTGGAATAGTCATTGAGTGCTTCCAGGAAAAGTTGGTGCTTAAAGAAATAGAAAATTTAGCCACGAGGGAAAAAATAGAAAAAGTTCTTAGAGGCAGAAGGAATCACCTGTGCAAAGGCACAGTGCACAGACGTTAGAGGAGACTGAAAAGGTATTATGAGAGAGAGTTTGGAGAACATTGTACATGAAGGGGTGTCTGAAAATGAGACTAAAAATGGAAAGGGCTATGTTACAGATAGATACCATGACATATGAAGGTGGAATTACCTCGGCAATTCCACTTCTAATAATTTATCCTACAAATATACTAACATACTTATAAAATTATGTTTTTACAGGGATATTCATGCAGCATTGTTTGTAATAGTAAAAGGTTGAAAATAACTTGAATGTTTATCAGTAGAGGAATAATTAAATAAATTATGGTACACTATTACAGTGAAATGCTATGCAGCTATTATGAAGTGACGCAGCCCTACCTATACCAATATGGAAAGATCTCTAAGCTATATCATTAAGGTGCAGAACAGTGTATATAGTATACTATCATTTGTATATTTTTTTAAGATTTCATTTATTTGAGAGCATGCACCCAAGCAGGGGGGAGGGGCAGAGGGAGAGGGAGAAGCAGACTCCTCACGAAGCAGGAATGTTGATGTAGTTCTTGATCCCAGGACTCTTGAGATCATGACCTGGGCCAAAGGCAGAGACTTAACCAACTGAGCCTCCCAGGTGCCCCTATCATTTGTATATTATTATACAATTATTATTATATTATTATATATATAATTGCTTTTACAAGCACAGAATATCTCTGAAAGGATTTATAAGAAGCAAAGAATGGTTGTTTTTGGGAGAGAAACTGTATAGTTAGGAGACAAGAATGAAAAGGAAGGTCCCACACCTGCAATCTAAGTATCTCCAGAATGTCTTATGGCCACAAGCAAAAGAGCCTGGGAAAAGCTCCATCTCCTTTCTTGGCTTAACCTTATCATAAATGATCTACATAAATAAGACTCTTTACTTCCCAGTCTGGTAATGCGTGAATCTGAAGAGAATGAAAGGGATGTGAGGCCTTTATTTCTGTCTTCACTCTTGTGGGAACTTTTTCTTCTCTTCATAGTCTTTAGCAAGCCATCAACACAGTGGTTTTTTAATCTCCTTTTTTCCACTTAAGGAACGTGTTAGCTGGTGAGACTTGCCCTGAGGAGGTTAAAATGAGTAGAGTAAAACAGTGGCCAATAGCAAATGGTCAGAATATATAAATCATAACAGAAAAATAAGACCTTATAGTCTAGTCTTCTCCTGATGAAAGTTGATGTATAGTGAAAAAGTATAGCAGTGTTTTCAATTGTGAAACAGCATTTCTACTATGAATAATCTAGATTTAAAGACACCCTTCAAAAAGAACCAAAGACAACTATTTCAGTAATTTTTATGTATTCCGAATATTTCTTTCAGATGATTAATAGTTTTTAAAATGCAAACCAACCTAATAAGGGAGAGCTTTTGCTTTTCCTTCTTAAAAAAAAAAAAAAAAAAAGATTTCTCTTAGGAAACAACATGAAGGCAATGCCTGAGAGTATAGGAAAGGATTGTTGGCATGTTTTCAGGTTAGTCTGATTATGTCAGATTAAAGATGCTAGAACAAAAGGTTATTAAACTTACCTCCAGCTCTCATCTCCCTTCAGTTTTCCAGTTCTCCTGAGAAGTGATAGTCTTTGAGGAGAAAGAATGTTCGTGTTTAAATGTAGAGGCCTAATTTCTTCTCAGAGGACTATATATGAGGATGCAAACGTTCTGTGGCAGGCCTCCAGAGATAAGTTCTGTTCCTGTTAGGGGAGAGATCTCTAATTCTAGGTGGGTTAATTCAGGGAGAAGATATTTTGAGACCTCATATATAGTTATTCATAATAAACCATCTTCTCCAAACCCATCTGTAAAAAAAATTTAAAAATCGATATTTTGATGTCAGTAAAACTAAAAATAGTGAAAGCCTAAAGAAGAAGATAACAATGTAAAAGACCCTGAGGTAGCAGCGAATTGTAAGGCCACGGAATGTAGTGCTCCAAATCTAAATGTAAATGTGTTATTTGTCAGGCACAACATTTTCTATAAAAAGCTTAAAATGGTGGCATATTCTACAAAAGATCAGTCCAAAGAGTGGCTACAGAGGCTATTTTCCAGGTAACTCAGGTGGCTAGTAGAACCTTCAGACATGTTCTAAAAGGTCCAGACCTTAAATCACAGAAGCTGTGAGGAAACTTAAAGATAAATATAGAGCTGGTTATGTGGGAAATCTATCATTAAAATTAAAAACCCTAGCTATTATGTAAAAAGAACCTATCACAACCCTTTTTAACATCAGCAATTCTGATTTAATGCAGTCTGTGCATGTTGGATGACTGGTCTGCCCTGTCATGTGGGCTTTTTTTTTTTTTTTTTCCAACCTCTGTGGCCTTAATGTTTGATCCTGACAGGATTTGCGTCATTGATCCATATCACTGCCAGTGTGATGTCAGCATGTGGGTGTGCAGTTATTGAGAGATAGTTAATCTGATGTGCTGCAGTAAAACCCAAGTACTATTTCCTACTAGAATAACAAAGAATGATTCATCATTGTTCACATTAAACTGATACTAAAAATAGTGTTCACAACCTGCTGCATCCATGCACATTAATATCACAGCCTTTGTAGCTTTCTAAACAAGAGCACTAAAAATAACTACTTTAGAAACAGGTACTTGATAAATACATCTCCTACTTCAAGTTTTTTATCTGTATACAGTTCAGTTTAGTGCTAACGATAAATTCTAACCATGATACAGTCATTCTTCAAACTTCTTCTACTTGATGTGCTTATTATCACTGATAAATCTAAATGCTTAGCAATTCTAATTATAGAAATTGTCAATTAGCTGTACACAGATAAATGAAATTACCCATAATTCTGAATCACACTTAGTAGGCCCCTAATTTAAGAAGTCTACTTTATCCAACCTTAAAAAAGAATAATATATTTTCATGGAAAAAGCCCTTAAATATCTAAGCAGTGAATAATGACCTTGATCTTTTTCTTCTGTAACTCTCTGCCTTATTCTGTTCCCAAATTATGACCACCAACTTGTTAAATTCTTAGACTGAAGGCCTATGCTAATTGCCTGCCTCAAGTGAATAAATGTTAACTTTATCAACTTATCAAATGGGTATCTACTATTAATAGGGTGACTTTATTGATCCCAGTTCATACCTCTCATCGTGGTGTTTAACCAGTTTAACATTTGTTCCAGACTTTTCATTGTTTGACAGAGTATAATAGTGATTCCATTAAAATAAGCTGTGATGCATCTGGTTATCTACCATTTTGTATTTCCAGCTTCTGCCATGATCTCCTCTTGTTTTTCACTTTAACCTCTGATTAAATCTTAAAGGCAACAATCTTAAAGAGTATTGTTTCTTTTTTCTGATCCTGACCAGAAGCAAGTCAAGGATAGTAGTTAAGGTACTTAGAAGTAAAATAAAGTACTCTTAGATACAGAAGGCTAGGATCTGCTAATACCTTCTAGTCTCCTGGTGGTGGTGGCTGCTGAAGAAGTATGTGATGCTGCTGCTGCTGGCCACTTGGCATTAGGAGGCTACTGATTGAGGGTCACCAATGGGAAGCATAGGGGTTAGATAAATGTAGACTGTATGCAGGAGATAAAATCTAAATATTCCTGCCACAGAGTATATGAAAAGAAAATCTGAATGGCTTTGTCATTTATTGTATAAATCTGTAACTACTTAATATTGGCAGTGCTTTTTTTTAAATTTTGCAATAAGCCCTTTCAGTAACAGTGAGCTAAAAAGAAATTCTAAATTTGGTAAAATATTCAAAAGAATCATAGAGACAATCCAATAAGTTTTGTTTGTTAAAACTTGGAAGGTATTATAGTTCCAGTGAAAATATTTGGAGTTAAATATTTACACATTTCAAAAAGAAAAAAGAATAGAATTAAGATTATCCTCTGCTTAAGCAGAATTGGCTCCCAGTTTACCAGATGGCACCTAAGAATCAGAGTATTCTCTGAATATAAATACTGTAGTCTTAAGGTATTATAGAAAAGAGTTGAAGAGATCAATAGTTTCAAAGTTATTAACTAAAATATAACAGTTGCAGGCAGTTTTTAAAAATTAAAAATGAGGCTATATTGAAAGAAGAAAATTTTCAGTCATATACCAGCGATATGGAATAAAGACAGAGCTAACAGATTGACTAAAATACATGGATATGTACTAAAAAGATTGTTCTGTTAACACTACTTTAATATCCAGATATTCAACATAAAGAAGTCCATAAAATACCCTTTAATATACTTGCATATGTTTTTTAATAAAGCCTTTTATTTTTTAACATTTTTAATAGAACTTTTCATGTCCCTCAGTGTAAGAAAAGCAATTTGTCAATCAATAAAAGATTATTCCAAATTATATAATTTAAAAAAAAAAGGGGGGGGGATCCCTGGGTGGCGCAACGGTTTAGCGCCTGCCTTTGGCCCAGGGCGCAATCTTGGAGACCCGGGATCGAATCCCACATCAGGCTCCCGGTGCATGGAGCCTGCCTCTCCCTCTGCCTGTGTCTCTGCCTCTCTCTCTCTCTCTCTGTGACTATCATAAATAAAATAAAATAAAATAAAAGACTTCCTGCAATTTTAAAAAAAATTATATAATTTTAGTGATTTTTAAGCTGCTCCTTTACTTTCAGAAGTGTCTTAGATTAGATGATGATAATGTGGTTATCTTACCTCTACTCTATTTTCTCCCTCTTGCATCACCAGAGTTTAACCAGCCTCAAAAACAAATCTGTATTTCTCCTACTACTAAGAGTTATTCCCAAAACCTTGTCCATAGATTTAGGGACATTTAACCAGTCTAAGAAATGGGAAAAATAAGGGTATTGTAGTAGTTTTTCATTAAGCTAAATTTATTTAATTTAAAGATTTTTTTTTTAAGATTTATTTTATTTATTCATGAGAGACACAAAGAGAGAGGCTGAGACACATAGGCAGAGAGAGAAGCAGGCTCCATGCAGAGAGCCCGATGTGGGACTCGATGCGAGGACCCCGGGGTCATGGCCTGAGCCAAAAGCAGACGCTCAACCACTGAGCCACCCAGGCACCCCTAGAGACTTTTTTCTTAATTCTGAAGTTAAAGCTCTTCTATTTTGAGGTTAAAATATTCTTTATAAATGACGCGATAATATATAATAGACTTCCTTCTCTTCTTAATTTCTTCTTTCTTTTTAACGTCATAATTTGGCCTTTAAAAAGCTGATTACCTTAATGAGTCCCCAAAATTTGTTTTAAAAATTTACTGGCACATAAATCAAGTTGGGAAATACTGTGTCAGAACACAAATATATATGTCCTATTAACCAATCTCTGGCTAATATCTAGCCTCTTCATCCAGCTCATCCCCAGTCAGTCCAAAAACATAGCTGATTTTAGGATGATCCTCACATTTGCTTTCTATTGGCATGGACCACATAAAGTAAAACCTTTATTAAATTGATACCTTAGGGACACCTGGCCAAGCAAATCAGATTTAAAAGAAACAAATTTTGACTTGTGCCCACGAGTAAAGTTACAGGTTCTAATTCTTTGTTCCCCTTACCTTCGTGAGATTATCTGCATATGTCATTGTCAGTTACTCCCCAGCAAGGGATTTCTCCCATAGAGGACCTGATTACTTGCAGATGTCATTGACCTTTCCTAGGTCCCTTGACTACATGGACTTGCATCAGTTACAGTCTAAGCTGCATGAGCTTTAACACATGTTATTTAGATGCTAATTCAGGACTTGTACCCTAACACTGCTGCAAGAATCAGGATCACAGTCCTAATCAGAGTCAGTCTTTTGAAGGACTGGATATATATTTGTAGAAGAGTAGAATGAGATGTATTTCACATTCCTACTCTTAAATTCTTGTGATAATGATTTGAGCTGAATGAGTCTGCTTCTTAAATTTTCTAACATGCAAATGACCCAGACTTATTACAGTCTAAGAGCAGCCTTAATAAACAACTGATCTTGTTTGCCAGAAAGAATTTTATAAAATGAAAGTCAGCTCTTTCAACTTTTAATTTGCCTCATAGTTAGCAAGCCCTTTCTGCAAGTCAGCTGATTCAGCTGTCTTGCTATCTTAGCTGTTCATTTTGCATCTGTTTTTGAGGGTACGTTGCTTAAAGTTAGACATTTATTGATGCATTACTGAATTTTATATATGGTAGAAGTCAGTATTAGGTTATACCTGCTTTAGTTTTTTTCAAGCCAAGTAATTGGGGCTATGCTCTATGGCAATATGAGACATACTTGATCTGCAGAAGACAAGGACTATTGACAGTGGTCCGTGGTGTCCTAATTTTAATCTTATTTCAGTTCATATAAACCAGAGAGATATTATGGCCCAATTCTAGAGAGGGCATAAGACCAGCCTCATTCCTTATTTTCTATATTAATTTTCTCTTTTCTTCAGTTTGTCAGCTGCTTTGTTTTGGGTTTGGTTTTGTTATGTTGAGGATTTTTTAGTTTTTTTGTTTTTGTTGCTGTATTGCTTAAATCTCCTTTAGTTACTTTTGGGACAGGTTTGGATATTAAGTAATTCACTAACTTTCCCATATGATATTCCTCACTTACTAGAAACTCAAGGTCTTCATAAAAGTTTCAGTGAGATATATTTAGGTGCATTTTGCTTTGTTGCCATTATATGCAACTAGCAGATATTTGAGGTGTATTATGTGGGGTCTTCCATCCAAATGTTTGGTGCTTTTCTGTTTGTAGTTTAGCTGAACTTTGGTATTATTATACCAATTTTCTCATTAATTTTATAATTTTTAAGTGTTATATCCTAAACAAGAGAGGCAGTGTAATGTAAAGGACACAGATTTCAAAGCTAGACCACCTAGTTCTTTGACAGTTTTCTGGCTATGAGACCTTGCAAGTTACTTAATCTCTTTGTATCTTAGTTTTCTTACCCATAAAATGAAAATAATAGTTATTCCACTTCAGAGGATATTATACAGATGAAATGAGTTAGTATCTGTAAAGCATTTACAACAGTACCTGGTACCCAATAAATGCATATAACCAATGTCACCCAAGTGTCACCTAGTGCTTGTATTGACAAATCTACCTGAAAATCAGTAGTTCAAGAATGCTAATAGCTGATGTGTTAAAATGTTATCAAAAAGTCCAAACACTTGCTGTGGCATTTCATGCTATTGATTTAAGAGAACTCTCTGCAAATTGTTTGAGACAGAGTTGTGAAAATACAAAGCAGATGCATTTTAAGTTTGCTAGAATTCTCATGTAATCAGGTAAGGGAAAATGAAGAATATGCTCATCACCATATAATGCTTTCCTGTAATTGTAATGTTCTTGATACATCCTTTCTCTTTATTCCTCTAGGAAAATTGTTTGATGCACATTCTTGAATTAACAATGTCTTTAGGAAACATGAAATATGTCTATTTTATATTGTCCTTACTATAACTGAAAAGTTCTTGAAAGTATGAACCACATCACTAATCCTGGGCATTGGAACTCTATGGCCACTGTGAGGACAGTTGAGGATAATGTTAGAAAGGTTGAAAATACTGAAGACAGTTGAAAATAGTGAATGACCAGTAGAGCAAAGAGCTGGTGGAGGACAAGATGGAAATCAGATAAAGAGTAGAAGTCGAGAGATAGCTTTGACCTAGTGAAGGGACAGTGATATCTTCCTAGTGAAGGGAAGATACAAGAAAATAGTATCGAAATAGTTCAATTTCATGCTGACATACGTGGTTGAGGTCCGTTTTGGGGAAGTCCTTAAAAGGTGGTAGAGATCTCTGATAATCACTCTAGAAAACAAGATGGGCTATTAACCAGGGATAAATTCCTGAAAGGATTCCTGAGCAAGACTGAGTTAAAGTCGGAGATAACTAAATTACAAACGTGAGTTTGTACCATTTGATTTCTACAGTTCTAAGTCTGGTTGAAATTGGGGACGTTGTGGGGAGGGGATATAAAAGGAAGACATCCATGGGAAAGGAAATCATGCAATGAAGGCAGTGTTTGATTAGAAGGAAAGAGAAATCATTATGAGAAAGAACAAATGTTGGAGAAGAAAGAGAAAATGGAGAGATGAAAGATAGATGTGGTGGCCAGAGACTGAAACATGAATGTCTGAGTTTTCAAAGATGAGATGGTGGCATTCTAAGTGAGAAGTTCCAGGATGTATCTTTGAACATGGGTTACTAAAAACAGAATGGGAAGAGTTCAGGAAAGTTTGAGGCTACATTTTTTTGGACATTGAAGTCATCATCGTGTTGACGGAGAAAAGCAGGGTAGAGGAAAAAAACTGTGAACATGGTGCCAGAGTTCTCAATAAATGAGACCTGAGCATGATAGCAATGAGAAGGGGTAGAGGATGATCTCATATGACATGAACTCAAGGAAAAAGAAACTTCAGCATGAAACAGGAACAACAGGAGTAATGGGAAGCAGCCTTGGGGTATCTGGAGACTGCTTCAGAAGAGGAATGGGAAGCCTCTGTTCCCAGGAGCTGCTAGAAAAATTGTCCTGGGGAGGCCGAGTTTCATTTAAAGGAAATATATCAACAGGTCTTATATGAAAAGGTTAAGGATATAGGGGAATTTATAATGGGAAAGGTTCTAGTGAGCATAATGGAAAAAATTGAGGAGATCATCAATTAAAGAGTCAAGAAATGGAAACAGCTGTGTGAGGAGAAGAGTGAAAATGAGAAGGTGGGTTGCAGGGGCATGCTTTTTGTTTAAGGACTGAAGATCAGAGGCATGGTTAGGTTTGCTGAGAAGCTGAGTTGAACACTTATGAGCAGATTCCATTGACCAGGACACTCTTTACTCTCAGGCCTTGTTCTTCAGGGCAGCCTTCCCTTCCAGTAGGAGCTTCGAAATTAACAATTACCCTTTGCCACTTTTGAGAATGGCCTTTTAGTGTTTTACTTTCTCTGGGATGCCTGGCATATATTTATTGGTATCTATTGCTCCAGGTTATCTCTTGCTAGTTAGTTCTTTCCCACCTTCTTGGGGGTTTGAACATGGTTTACATGTTGTTGTTGTTAACTATAACCTTATCATTAGATAATCCTGTCTTTGCCTCATTCTATGCTCTTGGCAAGTTACTTAACTGCATTCTGCTTCAGTTTCCCTACCTCTAAAGGATGCCTATTTCAGTTATTGTGAGGGTTGAGTTAACATTTGTAAAATACTCCAAATGGTGCCTGGCACATACTCTGCAACATATAATTATTATTCTTGAAAACAGAGCAATAATAGTTACCCTTTATTGAGTGGTGCCAACCAGTGTGTACTCAGTACTTTTTTTAATTTAAATTCAATTAGCCAACATATAGTACATACTTATTCAGTACTTTAGTATATCTAATTTGATTCTCACAACAATGCTGTGAGGTTATTTTAACCTTCTTACAGAAAGAAACAACCTCAGAGAAAAGCAGTAAATTATCTTGCTAAAAAATACTGAAGCTTTTATTAAAACTTAAATCTTCTGGTACTAAAATCTGTTTTTTTCCACTGTGCAACTTTTAAACAAATCACAATCATTATCATTACCTATTCATTTGTATCAGCTATTAATAAGTTTCCTTAGCTTACATAGCATGATAAAGTAATTAAAAGACCTCCAAAAGTTCTTACACTTATAGTCTTTTTCCCCTCTGTTGTAACATCTTTGGTCTCTTTCCTCTTCTCCAGAGTTTGGGGAGAGCACTCTGATCCTGAACTGTGGCCTGTCTTTTTAAGATTTCATGAGCATGAGGGAGAATGCTGTCCACCAAGTGTCTGTATTAATTAATGTCTAGATTAAATCTTAAACATAAAACAAAATCAGAAATAAAGTAAAACCAGCACTTAAAGTGGTAGCCTTTATTAACTTGAGAGGCGAATGCCAGCCTGAAACATAAAACTCACCTTAGAGGAACACATTGATCAAGCAAATAAATATTCTATAGACAATTGTACGCTGTGGGCATTCTTTAAGGATGAGCATGGAGAGTGGATCAAGTTACAGAAGGACATTTCAGAGCGAATCTTCTAGATTAATAAATGTTATATGTATCTTACACTTTATAGATGAAAGTAGGAGCTTGGATAATGAAAACTGAATTAGAAGATAATGCCTGTAATGTTACAGGAGGGAAATGGAAACAAAGAGAACGGTTTTACATCAAATTATTTCTGGGATGGGGGGCGGGGGCGGAATCCCTGCAGGGAGCCTGGTTCTCCCTCTGCCTGTGTCTCTGCCCCTCTCTGTGTCTCTCATGAATAAGTAAAATCTTTTAAAAAAAAAAATTCTGTACGTGTATTTTGATGATCCTTTGAGTTAGTTCAGGAGGAAGTCAGAAAGATCGTCAAATTCAAGGCAGCAGCAGTAGAAACCATTTAATGATTTACTACAATCCAAACGCTGGCAGCGGGAATGTTTGCTTTTTTTTCCTTGCTGTTTTTTAACCCCCCTTCCCTTTCCGCGGGTCACTGTAAGTCACGTGGTAGGCACCACGTGACTCGGTCAAAGGATCTTTTCCTCTCACAGCTTTGCAAAAAAAAAAAAAAAAAAGCGGAACCGTTCTCCAATTAAAGCTGTTAACGTGTACTACGCTGTTTCCTTGTTGGATTTTGTTCTCTGCTGCTACTGTAAAAACAAAATGAGTGGTAAGATTTGCTGATTGTTTTTGAACATTCTTTTTATTTTCGAACAGAAGGCATCGTATTAATCTAAAGTCATGCCGTGTGTTCTTTTTCAGTAGATGCCAAATCTATCGCAGTAAAAATATTTTAAATTGTGACCATGTAGTTATAAAAAGATTAGACTCTATTTGGAGATGGACTGATTTTATATTCCATGGAATATTCCTTTCCAGTGCCTTTATTTTGCTAGGTTTTTCTTTTTACCACTAAAATCTGAATATTGGCATCAGATTATTTGGAAGCCATTGTGAAAGCTTGCTTATAAGGAGAATGTGTAGCACGTCAGCAGCCCGTTGCATTTTAAGAATTTAAAGTCAAATTTTTAGTTTTGTCAAAAAACAAATACCTTCTTAAATGTGAATGTATGCTAATAAAGAAAAAGAAGAATTTAACTTACAGTAAATGAAATACCATCTTTATTAAATCATTGATGGCACTTCTTAAGAAATGGAGGTGAGGGGCTTCTCAAATTTCTAAAGACAATTGTTGACTAGAATTGACTCCTCTTCTGTTAGGGTTTAGAATAGGAAACATGCACCTAAAAATGATTTTAATAGCTTTATGTTTTGGGGTGGATTTTGCTTACATCATGTAGATTATTAAGGAGCTACGGGGTATATCTACAGTTGTTCAGATATGGCTATTCTTGTGGCATATGTGCATTTAATGGAACAGTTTGTAACATTTGGCGTCATTACTGGGACAAAATACCTGCTCACTGCATTTAATCAAGGTTTGTAGTTAATCTTTTAGTACTTTCAATATTTTATTCCAACAATAAAAGTATTGGTGAAACTGAGGAGGTAAACAAACATTTGCATGATTAAGCAAGGTTTTAGAGGTTTGCTGCTGTAGACAGAAATAGCAACGGAAGCTGTGCTGTAAATATTGTATTCTAAATTGTATTTATTATGTTTATTTAATGGGGCTTTTATGTGTTCATTGTTGAATGTTATTTCACAACAGTATTTTAGATATTAAATATGGTATCCATGAATTGTCTTTTAAAAAAATAACCATGTACCATTTCTGCCTCAAGATAAGAAAATTTACTTGCTTGAGTGAAATGATTACTTCATAGGAAAATGAGTAAATAATATTCCGGGACTGCAACTAGTAATGTATTTACTGCTGGTTTATTTTAGGTTGAGTTTGTTTTGTTCTATTTTCAGTAGTAGAATTTTGCTCTACTAAAATATAAACTATAAAGCAGCTTTCAAACTATACGGTTTGAATTTTAATTATGTAGTATTTATATCTTTAGTAAAAGAAGCAATCCAAAAAAAAAAAAAAAGAAGCAATCCAAAGTAGTTTTGCAATTTTAAATGTAATCAGCAATAACTTTTTTTTTTCTCTGGTGGCTGAAAAACAATAAAAATCTATTCTGATGACTCAATGTAAGAATTGAACTTGACGACATGTGAAAGGAACCACAGTCCCTGGCACGTTTAGTAGAAAGTCAAAAAATATTAATTTCCTTTACTAAGATTACAAATAGGATTTTCAATGAATTTTCTTTTCTGGTTCCCAGCTAAATTTCACATGCTATGAATAGTATCTAAGCCAGTTCTCAAGATTCATACAATGAGTTTACTGTAGGTTTATATAAATTAGCTAATAGATGTAAACCAGGATTTTCTTTACACTGTTCTCGTTTTCTCTTGAGTCTGGCATAGAGAAATTAAAAGGTAAGTTTTGGGTGAAGCCTTTCTTACTTAGGGGAATAAAGCACCTCACAAGTTTTATTTTGTAAATTAATAGGTTAATGTTGCCTTAAATGTAGGAAAACTTTGTTCTTCCTTCCTCTCTTTTTGGTTAATGAAGGCTTTAATTTTCCTTAAAAGCATTGGAGCCTCAAGTTATATCAGTTGCCAGTAATGCAGAGTATTTTAATGTTTACTAATTATGTTGTAAAGATATATCCTTAAATTAAACTGCCTGATTTTGAATTCGTTTTCTACCACTAGGGCAAACTTAACCTCTCTGCCTTAATTTCCACTTCTGGAAAATGGGAGAAATAATAATACTCACCTACTAGTAGAATGATTATGAGGAGAAAAAAGAACACAAAAGGCCTAGCATATAGTACATTAATCTTAGTTATATATAATTAGCTATTTTAAGAAAATATTCTGAACAACATGTATTTGGTGGGCTTGTTTTAAATGGGAAGAGTACAATGTTGAAAAGTTTTTTTTAGGAGTACCTGGTGGCTCAGTTGGTTGTCTGCCTTCAGCTCAGGTTGTGATCTTGGGGGTCCTTCATCCGTCTCTCTGCTCCCTGTGGGGAGTCTGCTTCTCCCTCTCCATCTACCCTTCTCTGCACCTTGTTTGTTCATTCTCTGTCAAATAAATCTTTTTTAAGTTATTTTTATAGTTGTATATAGCATAATTTGGTAGTCTGCCCCCACACAGGCACACACGTGAGCTCCTTACTTCCTTGAATCCTCTTGAGTCTTTACCCTATTCTCTCTCTTCTCCCTCTCTTGTTTCCTTCCTCCCTCCCTCCCTTTTCTCTCTTCTCCTCCCCTTCTCTCCCTCCGTTCCAGGCCTCTTCACTCTTTTCACCTTTCCTACTCCTCTCTTCCCTCCCTCCTTCCCTTACCACGGTTTAGCATTTACCCTCCTGTACCCACCTTTTCCTACATCCTCTTTTCTCTTTCTTTCGCTATGTCTCACCTCTTTTCCCCTGCCCCCACCGCCAACCACTTTGTTGCTTGGTTGTCACTCCTTCCTGGGAAAGAGGAGAGTGGCTTTAATCTAGATTTGCTGTAACCCCCGTGCTTTTCATTTTGTTTTCCTGAAGTATTGTATAATGTTACCAGTGAAATTTATTTCTTTTCTGCTCTATTATTAAGCTTTTCATCCTTTTCTTTTATAGCTGATATCCATTATATGTACTCTTCAGGGTGATATTCCACATATAAAAAAACTCTTCCCCCATTACATTCTTCTTTAGATTCTTGGGTACATTTATTAAGAAATGAGTGAGGCTCTTTGAGATGGTTCAGTTTCAAGTTAATAAAAACTAATGGGTGAGGGTACAATGCAGTCTGAAGTTAGAAGGAAAAAAGGATCTGAAGGTGAGATACTCTTTTTAAAAAGTTAAATGAGGGATCCCTAGGTGGCGCAGCGGTTTGGCGCCTGCCTTCAGCCTAGGGCGCGATCCTGGAGACCCGGGATCGAATCCCACATCGGGCTCCCAGTGCATGGAGCCTGCTTCTCCCTCTGCCTGTGTCTCTGCCTCTCTCTCTCTCTCTCTCTGTGACTATCATAAATAAATAAAAATAAAAAAAATAAATAAATAAAATAAAAAGTTAAATGAAGCAAGATATTACTTACTAGAAAAAAACACGTCTTCCCAAAATGCCTATTTTATCCTACAAACATTAAGAGAATAAATGAGATAATATTTATAAAAGTTATCTGGAAAGGATAACAGTAAAAATGAAAGAAAATATAGAATAAGACAAGCTAAATTGTCCCTTTTTTCTTCTTTAGAACTTTTTAGTGTAAGAAACAGTTATTCCTTGGCTAAATATACACATATACTATTTTTCTAACTTTGTTCTCAAGGCCCCACAGACATGACTTACACATTACACAAGAGGCTTTGAACACTAACAAAGCAAATTCCAAATTTCTAATTCTTTCTCTTACTGCTCTTCCCTCATGACCTTTCTTTTTTCCTATTGGTCTTCAAAATTTTGCTTTTTTGTATTGTCATTGATTTTATATGCAAAGTTTAGTTTGATTCTCCTCTAGGTCAGTGTTCCTGGATTTGCATAATCATAAGATTCACCAGATATATTTGTAAAGTAAATATACTGACTTGAAACCCCACTGTAAGCATAATAAAGAATCTCTAGGAGAGCCTAGAAATCTGCATTTTTAAAAAAGCTCCCCCAAGTGACTGTTATGATCACCAGATAGGTTAACAAAACACAACTGTAGGTAAAGAATAATCAGTGCACTTTACAAGATAAATTTTTATGTTTTATAGCAGATGAACCATTTTAATTTATTTTCCTAGTAATACAGTTACTGTTAATTTGAATGTTTACTTTAGATGAGGATTCAAAGTGGAATTCAAATTATTTTCAACTTTAGCTTCCTAAGTAATGCTGGATTAACACATATTTCTGTGATCCATTCAGGTCCTGCTCAGGTTCCAATGATGTCCCCAAATGGTTCTGTGCCTCCTATTTATGTGCCTCCTGGATACGCCCCACAGGTATGTTTTTGTGTTATTTTTCTTCTTGTATCTATAGAATAGGGATCATAATATTATTATTTAACTTTAATTCAAATAGAAAGTACCATTTCAGAACTGAAGCTTACCTAATACAGTATATCTTTGGTTAAATCTATTTCACGTATTTTAGTACATTTTGTATATTTAGAAAGGAAGAAAAAATTTTTTTTGTATATATTTTTTTTTTATTGGAGTTCGATTTGCGAACATATAGCATAACACCCAGGGCTTATCCCCTCAAGAGCCCCCCTCAATGCCCGTCACCTAGTCACCCCAACCTCCGCCCACCTCCTTTTCCACCACCCCTTGTTCGTTTCCCAGAGTTCGGTATCTTTCATGTTCTGTCACCCTAGAAAGGAGGAAAAATTAATTGACAGGATCATTTGGCCTTGGCTTTTGAGTATTGAATTATTATAGAAAATTAATTTTAGAGCTTTATTTCCATAAATATGTGAGTAATGTAAATAATATCTTAAGATTTAAAGGTACCTACACTAACATTTTTTTAACTTAGTCGTTTGCTTGGAAGTAACCCTAGACAGTGTTGCATCTGTATTCATAAAATGTTTCACAGACACCCATAATAATTATATACCACATTGTGGTACATAGAAGAAAATTTAGACCTAAAGACCTACAGCCCTAAGAGCCAAGGGAATCAGTATCATCACATATCTATAATCCTTTCCTATGCACCACATGGGGCCCTGACTTAAAGAATGAAATACAGCTAACTTATTTGCACAGGCAAACTGAATTAAACTGTAAGGTCTCAGGTGTTCTTCTGCTATTGAGCTTCTGTGTAGTCTGCATTCATTGCCTCAAATCCTTTTTGGAAATAATTCAGTTTCTCTCTTTAGTACTGAAGTTACACTTAAATTTTGTTCAGGCTCTCCTGCTTCTTCCCTGGTTATGTCAGAATATTGATGGGATATTGTGGTAGATTCACTGCCCATCTCTCTGCAGCCCACCACTGTGAATGATAGCAAAAGACCATGTTGGTGAGGAGAATGGAAGTAATATGAGAATTAGAGTCAGTAAAGCTGGATCCGTATCTTATTTCAAGCCCTTGCTGGCTGCCTGGCCTTGGACAAATCAACTTCCTTAAGTCTCTGTATCCTGACCATAAGATGGGATAATGTTTGAAAGTATTTGTAAACTTTTCAGATGCTATCTCTACTTTTGTTTGATATTCTGACAGTCTGCATTCCATAGTATCCTACTATATCTGCTCTCTGATATGGACCAAACTCAGGCCTTTCTTCCAGCCTTACTCTTTTTGACCTCTAAACATTTGACACCATTGATATGATTTACCCCAAATTTCCTTGACATTATGCTGTCTTAATTCTTTCTACTTTTCTTGGTTGCTCCTTCCCAGACCTTTCTCCACTTCATAAAGACAATATCTGATCTTTTCTCTAGTGTAGTTCAGTTCAGCAAACATGTACTGAAGGCACTATGTACTAAGCTCTGTATTTGGTGCTACTGACAACGTATTTCAGTGCAACTGAAGAGTATCCTGCTGTTCTCACGTCTAATGGTACTTTTATTTTTATGGCAAATCCCTACCCTTCTCATTTCATTCAATCATGACCTTCTAGAAGTAGCTTTCCTTAAGTGTTTCCAGGTGTCTCTCCATTTAGGTTCTCATAGCACACTATATATGTATATATACATATATATACACATACTCACACGTATATGTATATCTTTTTTTCATTTTGTTTTATATATATATATATAAACGTGTGTGTGTGTGTGTATATATATGTATACATATATATAAAGATTTTATTTATTTATTTGAGAGAGAGCATGAGCAGGGTGTAGAGGGAGAGGGAGAAGCAGACTGCTTGCTGAGCAGGGAACCCTATGTGAGGCTCCATCCCACGACCCTGGGATCATGACCTGAGCCAAAGGCAGATGCTTAACCAACTGAACCACCCAGGTGCCCCATATATCCCTCTTTTAATGAGTTTCTCACACTGTTTAATAATTTTTCTCTCCTGAGAAGGTTATAAACTCTTCCAGTTCCTGTACTCAGCAGTATTCAACAAATAGTATTGAGTGGTCATAAATGTTAGGTAGTTTTCTAGATAATTGTGATATATCTGTGAATAAGAGGCAAAGACAACTGTTTTTCTGTAGTTAATATTCTTATGGGGAGAAGAAAACAATAAGCATATAATACATGGATAAATTATGTAGTATGTTAGGTGGTAAACGATGGGGGTGGAAAAGGAAAGAAAATAGACCTGGTTATATTTTAAAATAGGGTAGTCAGAAGAGGCCTGATTGGAAAAGTGATATTTGAACCAAGTCTTGAAGGACAAGTAGGAGTTACCCCGGGAAAGTCAGAGAAGCAACAGGGCCAAATCATATAGGAGTCTTAACTTTATTTCCTCAAGGCTGACAGCAGGGTCTGTCATATGGTAGAGACTCCATGAATGTTTGTAAGTGAATCAAGTAATCATCCAAGTTGTTGTTCTCTATCTTTAGGTCAAGAGCCACTAAAATAACCTTCCTATTTTACTTCTTTTATCTTCACATTTCTGTATTCATAAAGAGCCTTTAGTTAGCTTGTGCACTCAGTAAAGTCTAGATTTAATGACATAGAAGGTCTTACACAATTCTGCTTTAATTTGTCTTTGTACCCTTCTCTTAATATGCCTAATTGCATATCACAGTTTTGTAGCCAAACATGATTACAGGCATACCTCAGGAATATTAATGGGTTTGGTTCTAGACCACTGCAGTAAAGGAAATATTGCAATACAGGGAATCAAATTAATTGTTTGATTACCTGGTGCAATATAAAAGTTAAATTTATACTATAATATAGTCTGTTAACTGTGCAATAGCATTATGTCTAAAAAATGTACATATTTTAGTTTTAAAATACTTTATTTTTAGAAAATGCTAACTATCATCTGAGCTTTCAGTCAGTTGTAATCATTTTGCTGGTGGAGGGTCTTGCCTTGATGTTAATGGCTCATAATCAGGGAGAGGCTTGCCAAAGTTGGAGATTGGGGGTATAGCAGTTTCTTGAAATAAGACAACAGTAAAGTTTACCACATTGATTGGCTCATTTTTTCACTAACAATTTCTCTGTAGTATGTGGTGCTATTTGATAGAATTTTACCCACAGTAGAACATCTTTCAAAATTGGAGTCTGTTCTCTCAAACTCTACTACTGCTTGCTTCATCAACTAAGTGTATGTAAAATTCTGAATCCTTTGTTGTTGTTTCAACCATCTTCACAGCATCTTCCTAAGGAGTAGATTCCGTCTCAAGAAACTACTTTTTTTCTTCATCCGTAAGAAGCAGCTCCTGGTCCATTAAAATTTTATCATGAGATTGCAGCGATTTAGTCATATCTTCAGGCTCCACTTCTAATTCTCCCACGTCTTGTTTCTGCCCCTCCTGTTTCTGCCACCTCTCAGTTACTTCCTTCACTGATGTCCTGAACCCTTGAAAGTCATCTATGAGAGTTAAAATCAACTTCTTCCAAACTCTTGTTTGATGTTGATGTTTTGACCTCTTCCCGTGAATCATGAATGTTCTTTTATTTTTTGTAATCATGAGCACTCTTCATGGCATCTAGAATGGTGAGTCCTTTCCAGAAGGTTGTCAATTTACTTTGCCCAGATCCATCAAAGAAATCACTATCTATGTCAACTGTAACCATATGGAAAGTGTCTCAAATAATAAGACTTGGAAGTCAAAATTGTTCCTTGATCCATAGGATGCAGAATCGATACTGGGTTAGCACACATGAAAACAACATTAAAATCATTGCACATCTCCATCAGAGCTCTTGGGTGACCAGATGTATTGTCAGTGAGCAGTAATATTTTGAAAGGAATTATTTTTATGAGCAGTAGGTCAGTAGGTCCAAACAGTGGACTTAACATATTCAGTTAACCGTGTTGTAAGCATATGCTGTCACCAGGCTTTGTTTTTCCATTTATAGAGCACAGAAGATTTAACGTAATTCTTAAGGACCCTATGATTTCCAGAATGGTCAGTGAGCCTCGGCTTCAACTTAGTCACCAGCTACATAGCCCCTAAAAGCAAGTCAGCCCATCCTTTGAAGCCTTGAAGCTAGGCACTGACTACTGTCTAGCTGTGAAAGTCCTAGAGGACATCTTCTTCCAATAGAAGGTTGTTTCATCCACATTGAAAAGCTATTGTTTTGTTTATCCACCTTCATTAATGATCTTAGCTCATCCCTCTGAATAACTTGCTGCAGCTTCTGCATCAGTCTTTACTGCTTCACTTTTACTTTCATATAGAGATGGCTTCTTTCCTTAGAACCTCAGGAGCTAAGCTCTCCTAGCTTCAAACTTTCCTTCTGTAGCTTCCTCATTTGTTTTAGCTTTCTTAGAATTGAAGAGAAGGGCTGTGCTCTGGATTAAACTTTGGCTTAAAATGTGAGTGCTTTAAACCTTTATTCAGACATTTAAACTTTATCTCAGCAGTAAAGCTGTTTGACTTATCATTTGTGTGTTCACTGCAGGAAAACTTTTAATTTCATTCAAGAATTTTTCCCTTGCTATCACAGGTTTGCTTGTGAATGGTGGTGCAAGAAGCCTAGCTTTTAGCCTACCTTGGCTTTCAACATAATTTCCTTCCTGAGCTTAATCATTTCCATCTTTTTATTTAAAGTGAGAGATGTACAACTCTTCCTTTCACTTGAACACTTCGAGGCCATTGTAGGGTTATAATTGGCTTTATTTCAATATTGTTGTGTCTCAGGAAATAGACCTGAGAAGATGAAGCTAGATGGGGGAATAGCCATTTGGTGGAGCAGTCAGAACACGCACAACGTTTATTAGTTAGGTCCACCATCTAATACGGGTGCAGTTCATGGTCCCCAAAATAATAGCAATAACATCACAGATCACCTTAATGAATATAACAATAATGAAAATGTTTGAGGGACGCCTGGCTGGCTCAGTTGGTAGAACATGGTTCTCAATCTCAAGGTCATGAGTTCAAGCCCCAAATTGGATATGGAGCCCACAGAAAGAAAGAGAGAGAGATGGAGGGAGGGAGGAGAAGGAAATATTTGAAATATTGTGAGGATAACCAAAATGTGACACAAACACCAAATGAGCACATGCTGTTGGAAAAATGGCACCAATAGACTTGCTCAACACAAGCTTGCCACAAACTTTGAATTTTTAAAAATGCGGCATTTGCAAAGCTTAGTGTAAAGCAAAGCTCAGTAAAACAAGGTATGCCTATATCACATGTTCATTTGATGTTTTTCTCCATGGTTTTGTTAATGCTGTTATCTGGAGAATGTTACTCATTTGCTCGTTTCTGCCTTTTGAAAATCTACCCATCCTTGAGGACCTACGTCAAGTTATTTGTACCACCTCTTGGTTATATATTACATGCCACCTTGTATTATAATTGTGGAATTTCATGGGATTTTAAGCTCCTTGAGAATAGGAGCTGAGCTGCCTTTTATTTATTTTTGTTCTGTGGTAACTCAGATACAGTAGATATTCCATAAATATTTGTCAAATAAGTGGGTGAACAGTAATCTTACTGGAAGGATCATATGAGGCTAGTGGGCTACTATTATCTACCTTAACTTAAGATTAAACTATCTCTAGCAAATGTATCATTTTTAAGTACACAGGACTGACTAACCAAGAGACAAAAATCTAGTATATTTTTTTTTTTTAAGATTTTATTTATTTGACAGAGAGCATGCGAGCACAAGCAGGGAGGATGGCAGAGAAAGGGAGAAACAAACTCCCCACTGAGCAGGGAGCCCAGTGCGGGGCTCAATACCCAGGACCCTGGGACCACGACCTGAGCTGAAGGCAGATGTTTAACGGACTGAGCCACCCTGGCTCCCCTATAGTCATCATTATTGATATAATATTACGTACTCACTAAGACGATTCTAGCATTTTAATATCACTGTCAAGATAACACCCCATTTCCTAGCATACACAATTTCTAATGTTAGAAAATACTTAAGAACCAGGTTCTCTTAAGATAAGCACTTAATAATTGTCTAAAACTTGACACATAAGGAAACATAATTGTCTTAGCAAATCTAAAGCTGGGAATTGAGCCAAATGTTAAGACAAATAGATGGCTATAATAAAAGTATAGGTTGTATTTGGCTCAGCAGGAACCAAATAGCACAAATACTAAATGCATGAATATCTATCATCTGTGGTCTTCTTTAGACTTTTATGTACATCTCCCCTTGTAGCAGTGATCACCAATGAGGTGTCAAATTATATATTTGCCATATTATTGTGTAATAAAGTGCATCCTAATAGGATTCAGCAAATTTATGCATTCTAAAAAGTTAGGTCAGGTAAGCAAGGATGGCAGAAATAAAAATCCAGTGTTGGGATTGTTTAGCTCTATCACTGAGAAAATAATATGTACCTATGAGCATATTGGGGCAGAAAAGTTAAGGTTCCCAAAGATAGGTCTTAATTTAAGATTCAGATCATGATTTAATGAAAGTATCTTTAGGACAAACATAAGAAATCATGATTACCCTAGGATATAACAACCTTCAAATTTGTAATGTTTATACCAGTGGCATGCCCCTATTAAGTTTAGAAGCACTCCAGATACTAACTCATCATTAACTCATACGTATATTTTAACTTCATTTTTAAGAGCAACATTAGACAAGGACAAGGTATCAGTAACTTTAGGAGTGGTTGTTTCTGTTTTTCTTGTTTTAGATTTGTAAAACCCAAACCTTCTGTTAGTATTAAAGTTGCTAGTACTGTATTGTACTTCCGTTGCATTCTTATTCAAGAATTCTGCAATATTGTTTATTTTATAACCGTTGTATTTTATTGCTGTATACTTTAGTATTCTACTCAAAAGTAATGGGAACCTAGATTATTTTATTTTGTTGACCTTAAGTTTTGAAAAGAAGGTTGCTGTTACAAAGAGATAAAATGAGGGAAAAATTAAAAAAGATACCCTTGTCATCAGAAGGGTAGAGTTCCTAAGGACAACTTTCCCCCTTTACCACTAGTGAACAAAAATAGCTCTTAAAATAGACTTAATTTTTTTAGTTATATAACTTTTATAGCTGGATCAGAAAATGAATCATCATTTTTAGAAATTATTTTTTAAAAAAGCAATTTTTTATTAACCATGAAACTCTGGGAGTTACTATCCAATATGATAGAGAGGCCTAAAGCTAGTTAAAATGGTACATAGAAAGAAAAATTGTTCTCTAGATGCTTAAACACAAAGGAATATTAATTTTGCAAATAAGTCAATGAAAACTATATTTAATGATAAAGAACAAATATAGTGTATTTTAAATATAGTTATATATTTTTCTAATCATGATTATATAGAAAACTTGGAAAGGGTAAGAAAAGGTTAGGGAAAAAAAATGCATTGAATATTTGTAACCTAGAGATACTCTCTGTAAACATGTAGTATATTTCCCTGTAGCCTTTTGTTTAACTACAAAATTACAAACATAATTTTAGACATAATTTTAGAGAGCTTTGTTTTTGTAGTTTAATAAGAAAGGGAAGTTTGAAAAAAAAAAGGGAAGTTTGTAAGAGATTGACATGCTTTAGTAGAAGCAGGAATATGTGCCAACTGAGCTAAGATATCAAATGGGGAAAGAAAAACTGTAAAACACACACACACACACACACACACACAGAAAACAAATGCTGATAGGCATAGAAGGAACTTAATTTACTGGTAAATAATACTAACTTATAGTCCCTAAGAGCATTGCAGCACAGAATAACACTTCATATTTTAGTGATGAAGTTAATCTTTTCTTTCAGGAAAAGATTAGAGACTACCTGAATGGGACACCTGAAAAGCGGCCTCAAAAGTTCTCTCCTTCTGCCTCCCTTTAATGATTCCTCTGTTTTTTAATGGAATGTAGGTTGTTATGGTGATGAGAGGATATCTAACAGGAAGGGGATTGTAGATCTCATAATGTGAGGAAGGGAACTATATCAGCTTCAGGAAAAGTTTGAGATTATTCCTTTGAGCTGGACTTGGTATTTCATTTTGCCTTTATGTCAGTACACAGCAATGAGGTCGGTACTTCTTTCAAAAATTTCTACATACCATTCTGATCTCAGTCTTCTCTGTCTCTCCTTGGGATAACAGCCAAAAAACATGGGCAGCATTATTGTGTGTGTATGTACAGTTAGATATATAAAATAAATATCTGTTGAATGAATGGCCAGAAATTACCTATATTATTACTTAATAGCTAAAAGTAGGAATAATTTGGGGTTCAGGGTGAAGCCATAGAAGTAGGTTGCTAAAAGTTAAGCAGAAGCAAAGGTTGTAAGAATTGAGAAAATCACAGAATTCTAATATGGTGTTGTTAAGAGGGGGGGAAAGTAACATGGCATTCTAGTAGAACTAATGGAATACATTTATTTCTGGTCATATCATTGATTCAGCAATTTTCTTTGTGCATCTACCCTATGCTAGGAGTTTTCTAGGTGTTGGGAAGAAAATGGTAAGCAGGACAGATTTATTTGTCATGGAATGTATATTTTGGTGGGGAACACACACAATATAAAATGTAAGCATAACCTCTTTCTGCATCCACTTTTAGTTATGTTTATGTTCAATAAAGGAAAAAGTAGAGCTCTGCTTAATTAGAAATTGTGTGGCATATGTGGTTAGGTAGTTAGATATTTGCTGATAGCCCTGTTTAATTCTGTTTTATTGTTTTTGTTTTAATTTTTTTAACCTAGACTAATTTGGATTATATTGTATCTCTTTTTTCTTTTCACAACTTACTGATTTCATTATAATCGTCACCATTGGTGTACTCTGTTAGTATAAAATTCATTGTCTACATGGTTGGCCATTTGTCAGCAGCTGGACTTAGCAGATAGTTTTGAGGCCCGGCCCGCAGCCTCACTCTGAAGTTACTAGCTGTTCAGGTGGTTACTTAAAGTGGTACAGTTCTCCACACTTTCTTGGTCCTGGTCTGTCTCTTTTTTATTTTTTCTTAGCTTTCTTTTTTTTAATTGTAAAATATACATAACAAAAAATTTACCATTGTAACTTCCAATGTAAGTTCAGTAGCATTTAAGTATATTCGCTGTTGTACTACCTTCACTACCATCCATCTACAGAACTCTTCATTTTGCAAAACTGAAACACTGTACCTAATAACAATAACTTCCCATTCTTCCTTCCCCCAGTTTATCTTTGTTTTAAATGTTCTTTTTCAACAGAAAAGTTCTAATTTCATAAATAATTTAGCTTTTTCTTTTTAACTAGTGAGATCTCACTTGTGTTGTCACATTTAAAAAGACACTAGAGAACAGGTACCTATGGATTCTATGCCCACAAAGTAGATAAGACATGGAATTAAAGTCAAAGTGCAAGAGTTCAAATACTAGCTCCTCCACTTCCTGCCTATGTGACTGTAGCAAGTTACTTAACATCTGTATGCCTCAGTTTCCCCATCTGAGAAATGGAGATAATAATGCTATCTATTTGTAATATTGTTATGAGGATTAATAATTAATGCATGTCCCTTGAGGGGAAGTTAAGTTATAGGGGAAGACATATGCATGTGTAAAGTTAACAAATAACTACAGTGTTACAAATGTTTAACAAATGATAGAATAAATATAATAAAAATGATAGGAAGGAGAGGTCATTGAAATTGTGGTGCCCAGGATAGGGTTCATGGAAAGCTATCAAAAGAAACCTTCCACAGACCCCTAACTCCCACATTTCTACCAGCATCTGGGGTTACATGCTCTGCTGTCTCATGTCAACTCACACACTCTTCCTTTTCATCTGGAATGGAGACAGCCTTTCCTGCTCCTGTCTAGACCTGGTGCCCACATTGGGTCTTAGATCCCCTTCCGTTTTGCCTGCATTTTTCTCCTGTCTTCCACATCAATTTCTTACTGTCTGTTGGGGCATTCTCATTATTGTATCAGCATGTTGTAATTTCTCTGGCTAAAAACAACAAAATGTTTTAAAGCTTGACTCCACTACTACCAGCCACCACCTTATTTCCATATTCCCCTCAGCAGGAATAGTAGTTCCCAAAATTGGGCTATTAGCTCTCTAATTCTGTTCCCCACTTTGTCTCTTAAGCCCACTCCAGTTAGGGTTTGCCCCTATAATTACCAGAACTGTTCTCATCAAAGTCCCAGTGACTTCCACATTGCTAAATCCAGTTAGTTCTTAGTCTTCATCTTATTTGACCTTTCAGCAGCATTTGACAGGGTTGATCCTTCCTACTTGATACACTTTACCAAACTTCCAGACTCTGCACTTAGTCTACTTCCTACCTTACCTGGTTGTCCTTTTGCAATTTTTTTAGAACTGCAGACTAGTATACCTAACTACCTATTCAACATTTCCAGTTAAATGTCTTACAGACTTAACCAATTCACATGACCAAAACCTAGAACTCCAAATCTTCCTCCTCCTCCCCACCAGGTAACTTATTTTGCTTTACAGCCTTCCCCTTCACAATTGATGGAGCACCATCCTTCCTGACTTCTTTTTCTCACTTCTCCAGTCACATCATCAGCTAATCTTGTTGTTCTACCTTTAAATATATGCAGAGTACGGGCCTCTTTTTACTACCCTGGTCCAAGCCACCATCTTTTCTTGCCTAGATATTGCAGTAGCTTCCTGTTTTCGCTGGTTTCCCTGTTTTGTTTTGTTTTTTGTTTTTCCCTCCCTCGCCCTACAATCTGTTCACAACTCAGGAACCAGAATGATCCTATTAAATGTAAGGTTATATCAGCATTTCTCAACCTCAGCCCTACAGACATTTTAGGCCCAGTAATTTTTGTTGTAGGGGATTGTCTTCTGTGTTGTAGGGTATTTAGCAATATCCCTGACCTCTCTACCCACTAGATGGCAGTAGTACCTGCCCCCATTGTGACAACCAAAAATGTTTCCAAATACTGCCAAATGCCTGGTAGGGGGCAAAATCACCCCTGGCTGGACACCAGTGGCCTATATCACTCTTCTGCCTAAAACTCTGATGGTTTCCCCTTTCACTAATGTAAATGCTGAAGCCACAGATGCTTTTCTTAACTGGGAATTAATATAGTAGGTGTTTGTCTCCCTTAAAAAGGTGTTACAATTGTCCTGGTCATGTTTGTAAGAATTTTGTACCTAAATGGAATATATGGTTGATCCTAGGAATCTGGATCCAGCTTTTTCCTGCATTTCTATTTCACAGTTTATTCCCTCCCCCCACTTCCATTACATGGAAAAGGAAATTAATTCCTGTTTATTTTTTCAAAGATCTTATTTATTTGAGAGAGCGCACGTAAGCTCACACGTACACACACACACACACACACACACACACACACACACAAACGGGGAGAGGCAGAGAGACAGGGAAAAACAGACTCCCCACTGAGCAGGGAGCCCGATGAGATTTCAAGGCTCAATCCCAGGACTCTGAGATCGTGACCCAAGTGGAAGGCAGGTGCTTAACCCATTGAGCCACCCAGGCACACACCCCCCATTGTGTTTAAACCAAAAATTCCCTTGAGTATCTCATTTTTAATGCATCACTAAATGCACATAACACATACAAATAAATAGCTAATATTGTGGCTCATTGTTTACATTTTGTTTAGCTAATCTCACTTTAAGATTTATATTGCACTGCGGAAGAAAAACTACTTCATGTTGTTAATACTAATTCATATGTATCTAGTGTATTTAATAAAATCTTTTCATATTCTCTAAAGTTTCTTAATCGTATAAAAATTCCTACTCTAACCTATTTCAAAAGAATTGCTTATATCTTATAGAAGAAATGTTTAATGTTCGTTTTGTAGGTTATTGAAGACAATGGTGTTCGAAGAGTTGTTGTGGTTCCTCAGGCACCAGAGTTTCATCCTGGCAGTCACACTGTCATACACCGTTCCCCACATCCTCCCCCTCTACCTGGTTTCATTCCTGTCCCAACCATGATGCCTCCTCCACCACGCCATATGTACTCACCAGTGACTGGAGCTGGAGACATGTCAACACAGTATTTGCCACAGTATCAATCTTCTCAAGTATATGGAGATGTAGGTAAGACATCTAAAAATATTCCTGTCTTTATGGAGTTAACTCTCTTTACTTAGATATAATAAATGCTACATTATGTAAAAGAAATGACCAAACAGTAACATATCACAATCATGTTCTTTTACCTAAGGACTGTGTTAAGTATTTCATCCTCATGATTACCCCTCAAGACAAAAAAATAAACAGAAAATCAAAGAGGGAAAATAACATACTTTTCAGCGATATTTAGTGGGGACATGTTCAAACAAGAGTTTTTTTCTCTCTCCTGCCAGCTAGACACTAAGGAAAACTTTCAGCCAGGAATAATCATACTGTTAAATCCTTAAGGTTGTGCTGTCACCTACCAAAGTTGCTAGGTTCTGTAAAGGACTGGGTGGTGGGGAGAGTCAGGGAAACAAAATATAATCTTGGCCCGTGGGAAGTTAATAAATTTGTTGGGAAGGATAGACAACCAACATACACACAGAAAATAGTAATCTTATTCTTTCCTATGCATTTAAATATCATCTGTATGCTGACAGCTGTCAGATTTGTGTCTCCAGCTAAAACCTCGCCTCTGAGCTTCAGACTTCTATTTCTAACTGCCTTCTTGATAACTTCACTTAAAAGTATTATGCATATCAGTTACATTGGTTCTAAAACATAAATCTCAATTATGTAGCCTGCTTTTCTTTGTCATCTTCATCTTGATATTGGTACCACTTTCCACTCAGTTTGCTCAAGTGAAAACCACATGATCGAATTTATTCTTTCTTCTTTAACCCCCACATCAACTGCTATCAGTTTTATTTTCAGAAGCTCCAATTTTTATCTACTTTTTTCCACTACTACTCAAATCTAGTCTGCTATCAGCTCTTGTCAGGATAACTGCAGGAGCAGCTGCCTTCCAGTTGGTGTTCTGCTGTCATTGTCTCATTATAGTTAGAATAAAATCCTGAACCTTCTTCTAGACCACGATTTCTGCACATCTGCACTCTGGATGTTTGGGAACGGGTGAGTGTTTTAGAGTACAAAACTGCATTGTAGGATATTCAGGAGAAACCATGCCCTCTACCTACTAGATGCCAGTAGCATACAACTCCTCCTCACTCTCCCCTATCCTCACCCAGTTGTGACAATCAAAAATATCTCCAGACATTGCCAAATGACCCATAGGGACCAAAATGAGCCTGCTTGCCAGCCCCCTGGCCTGGACAAGACCGTGTGCCCTGTGACCTTGGACTGCTTTTTTCCCACTTATCCCTCCCCTCCCCTTCAGTTTTTCAAAACCTCCAAGCTCCTTTTGCCCCAGTGCGCTGCATACATGTCCTCTCTACCAGGGATGCTCTTTTTTCCGTGGAAGGCTCCTTTTTTTTTTCCCCTTTAGATTTCCGCTTTCAGAGGGAGCCTCTGTGACTTTACCTTATCAATCTCTCACACTGAAACCTGTTTCTTTCACAGAACTTGACACAATTTGATTTTTTTTTTTAATTCACATTTCTTTCCCCCTGACAACTAAATCTGTTTTATTCATCACTTGCACTTAGCAATACCTATCATTAATGCTTAGTAAACTTACAGAATAAATAACTCTAAATACAGAATTTTAATTATACAGCACAGCCTCTAAGTGGTAAATACATTATATATCACATCCTATATATATTTTTCAAACTTACTTCTCTTGCCCAAGTAATGCATATTGATTCTGTAGGACTGGGTAGGGTTTGGGTTTCTGCATCTCTAATAAACTCCCAAGTGAGGCTCCTACAGTGGTCCAGTCAAAACTTGAGTAGCAAGAGTTTATACTACAAATCAGTTTCATCCTCCTGTTTACTTCACTGCTCATTTTTTATGACTGACTTCTTTAAAAGGTGTTTGAGAAAATTACAAGAAAAAAACTAGATGTTATAATTACTGCTATTTCACATTGTTAAACACCCACTGTTATTCAGAGAGGATATTAAAATACATGGATATGTTTCACAGTGATGTGAAGGAAAGTGAAAAACACAAATCCACAAAGGGTACAAATCTAAAAAGCTAGCTATCCAGTGATGGAAGACAAGTCATGTTGTATTTGAGGTTATAAGCCAAAGTGTCTATCAGTAGATCCAAATAACTGACAGTAGTTTTATAACTAGTAGCAGCCTCCATGAAAAGGAAATTCTAGCTATTTCATAAAAATATATGCACAATATGAATATTTGATACAAATGTTCATACAATATGCTGTCTTTATGTCTAGCTTTTTTTTCACCTGGGCTGTTTCTTTAAGGCTTAGTTCAGAAGTGTAGCATGATCAGTACTCTATTCCTTCTTATGGCTGAAAAATATTACATTATGTGAATATAATTTTGTTTATCCTTTTGTTCATTGATGGACATTTGAGTTGTTTCCACTTTTTATCCATTTTGAATAATGATGCTTTGATAGTTGTATACAAGTTTTTGTGTAGACATGTTTTCACTTCTGCTGGCATATACCTGAGAGAATAGCTGGCTTATATAGTAATTCTGTGTTTAACTACTTGAGAAGCTGCAAAACTGTTTTCCATAGTGACTGCACCATTTTACATTCCCACCAGCAATGTGTGAGGGTCCTAATTTAATTTCTCCATATCTTTGCTTAAACTTACTACGGTCTTTTGAATCTAGCCATCCTGGTAAGTGTGAATTTGTGTTGCATTGTGGTTTTGATTTGTTTGTTTCTCGTTACTGATGTTGAATATCTTTTCATTTGCTTATTGGCTATTTTACATATCTTCTTTGGAGAGTTGTCTGTTCAAATCCCACTCCCATTTTTTTAGTTGGGTTATTTGTCTTTTTATTGTTAAGTTGTAAGAGTTTTGATATGTTATGGATTCAAGGTATATGATATAGATGTTTTCTCTTACATTGTGTTCTCACTTTATCAGTGGTGTCCTTTAACGCAGAAAAGAAAAATTTTGGTAAAATCTGATTTTTCTTTGATAGTTTATCCTTTTGGTGTCCTAAAAAACTATTATCTAAACCAAAGTCAAATGTATTTGTACCTGTGTTTCCTTCTATGAGCTTAATAGCCTTACTTCCTACATTTAGGTCTTTGATTCATTTTAAGTTTTGTATATGGTGTAAGGTAGATGTCCAGACTCACTCTTTAATGGATAGATATCCAAATTCCTGTGTTTTTTATTCTAATGTTCTTTTTTTTTTTTAAATTTTTATTTATTTATGATAGTCACACACAGAGAGAGAGGCAGAGACATAGGCAGAGGGAGAAGCAGGCTCCATGCACCAGGAGCCCGACATGGGATTCGATCCCGGGTCTCCAGGATCGCGCCCTGGGCCAAAGGCAGGCGCTAAACCGCTGCGCCACTCAGGGATCCCTATTCTAATGTTCTTGTACATATAATACTAATTTCAAAAATATTGTACTAATTTTCTTAAAACATTGATAAAACTTTACTGAGATTTTCGATTCTTTTAAAAAATATTTTTCTCATTACAGATTTTAAATTTAAAATAAAAATAAACTCTGGAACAGGTAACAATATTTATGGAGTGTATTGATTTTATTATAGTGCTTTGTGACTTTTTTTTAGAATAAATACTTTTTTATTTTTTTTTTTATTTTTTATTTTTTTTAATACTTTTTTCTAAATCACAGCCTTGAGTTTGTGATAACCGGAGATGCAGTGTTTTGTACCTTGAATCTATTCTTAGTAAACAATCCTACTTATTTCTTTGTATTAATGCCTATAACTTTATTTTTCAGTGATGGTTTGGTTTGGTGCTTTTCTTTGGTTTTGTTTTGTTTTGTTTTTAAGTCATAAGGGAATTTAGACAGGTGATGGCTTTCTGTTTACCTATTTCATATGTTTGAAGTTGAAAGAGTTGCTAAAAGTGATGGCTACAAAAAAGTAAAGAAAAAGAATTGTACATACTTCAATTCAGGTCTTACCCCACCTATGTTTATCATAACATACCACCAAGGTACTTCTGTGGAGGGTTAATAGTTAATTAAGAAAAGATGAAGAAAAGAAATGTCTCTGGAAATTTATTTGATGTATATAATTATAATCAAAAAGCTTGATTCTGTCAGTTGCTGGAGAAACAGAAATATCTTTGTTCTGCAAAATTATTTTTTGAGATACTTTATAATAGTTCTTATACAAGATAATGATAAATTGTTTTCCTCTTCCTTTTTTCATGTCATAAATGTATTTGGAATAAATGACATTTTTAAATGTTTTTATTTTTATTTCTTCCTAGATGCTCACTCTACACATGGGAGGTCCAACTTTAGAGATGAAAGATCTAGTAAGACATATGAACGTTTGCAGAAAAAATTAAAGGATCGCCAAGGAACACAGAAAGATAAAATGAGCAGTCCACCATCATCACCCCAGAAATGCCCTTCTCCCATAAATGAACATAATGGGCTTATAAAAGGGCAGAATGCTAGTGGTGCAAACGTAGGGTCAGCAAAGAATAAGTCAGGGAAAGGGAAAGGTGGTGCACAAATTGGTACAGAAATAGAAGGTAACTATTTAAAATAATATTTAAAAAACTATTCCTTTTGGTACTTTTCGTTGTTACTTAATCAACTAAAAGTATATTTTTTTCAGTTATTTCATCATGCTTCATTTAAAATGTAGATTAGCAACTCTTCCTAAATGTGTATGAAGTTTTAGAATCTCAAATGTTTCTACGGTACTTTTTACAATTTGGGAAAGCCCAATTAGTAATTTCACATAAATTGTAAATTTTACTAGCCAAGAGAAATTTCTCTCGGAAAGGAATACCCTAATAAAGTTCATCCAGATTCCTTTTCCTATCTTTCTGGGCTCTTTGACAAGGCCGTGCTCGTTTTTATCAAACTCTTTATTTCTTTCTACTTCTTTATGTATGAGTATTCTTCATTACTTTCTTCAGAAGTTCTTTTCTTTCAAAATCCCCTTATTTCCCTTGGACCTTTCTTTTTCTTTCAAAATCCCCTTATTTCCCTTGGATTTTAAAGGCTAAAAGTCATAGGCTAACCTATGACTTCCACCATATGAACTCTGAGCACTACTTCCTTTTGTTATAATTTCCATTCCCCACCAATACATTTAATGCTTTAACAGCCTCATGGTTTGTACATTAATATTTATATTTAAAATATTCTCCCATATTTTTGAGACCTTCTGATCAATATTTTTCAGTATTGATGTTAATAAGAGTTAAGCTAAAGTTTCGGGTATATCAGTTATGGATAGAAGTTATGGTCAAGTCAATTATATTTTTATCTTGGGAACCACAGTTAAGGCCTGTCAAGAAACAAACACTTGGGCGCTGGGGTGGTTCATTCAGTCAAACATCTGACTCTTAGTTTCAACTCAGGTCGTGATTTCAGAGTCGTGAGATCAACCCCCATATAAGAACGAACTCTGTTAACTTGTTAACTGTTAAGAGGTGTGAGATTGGGGCACCTAGATGGCTCAGTCCAGTGGGCCTCTGCCTTCAGCTCGAGTCATAATCCTGGAGACCTGGGATCAGGCACCACATCAGGCTCCCTGCTCAGAGCCTGCTTCTCCCTCTCACTCTGCCTGCTTGTGCACATGCGCGCTCTCTCCCTCTCTCTTCTCTCTCTGTTAAATAATCTTTAAAAAAAAAAAAGGGTAAGGTTGGGAAATGAGAATTCCAGAGAGTATTTTTTACAGCTATGAATAAAAATATACTTTCTATAAGAAAAATTTAATGACTGGTTCAGATATATAAAGCGGCATTATAATTCGGGATCACAGTTAAAATCGAAATAGAAACTGAAGCAGAAGAATCCTGAAGAGACACAAACTGCTGAATATGCACTAAAGTAAAAACTAGGAAATAAAAATCTCAGATTACCAACATGGTTTTAGAAGACATATGTGGAGGGAGAGGGATGATTGTACTTAAGTTCATTTTTTAAATATTCTTTTATTTTCTTTAAGAAAAAGATGAAGAAACTAAAGCTTTCGAAGCACTTCTTTCCAGCATTGTCAAACCAGTGGTAAGTATTGCATGTATTCTCTTGACATTTATATTAAGTATTATTTACATAGGATTTTGGTAATATTTTAATTCAGGCCTTGCTTCAAACTTGAGTATATTAGGGGCACCTGGCTGGCTCAGTCGGAAGAGCACATGCTCTTGCTCCTGTAGTCTTGAGTTCAGGCCCCCACATTGGGTGTAGAGATTACTTAAATAAATTTTTTTAAAAATTTTTAAAAACTGTAAATATGATATCAATAACGGGTCAATATAGATCTGACATAATGAGAAATATGTTGATCATTGAAGCAGAGTATTCAATCAAGAATTCATTTTTTAAACTAGGATTTAGGGGCACCTGAGTGGCTCAGTCGGTTAAGTGCCTTCCTTTGGCTTAGGTCATGATCCCAGGGTCCTGGGATCCAGCCCAAGTCAGCTCCCTGCTCAGCAAGGAGCCTGCTTCTCCTTCCTGCTGTCCCTGCTTGTGCTATCTTCTCTATCACATAAGTAAATAAAATCTTTAAAAAAAAAACAACAACTGGGATTTAATATATGCTACATGACATTGGAAATCATTAGAAAAGACAAAGATGTAATATATAGTATGGGTATGACTGATTATCAGTTTTTTAAAAATCTATTTATATGATTTCCATAAGAAATACATTCAGTTAACTCCATATGCAGAAAGAGTTAAAAACGGTAGAAGAGGTTTTTATTCCCCATATGGATGTAATAGAAAAAATAAGAAAATCAGCAAAAGGTGTGGCAGCCAAAGTGACTACATAAAATTTCCTGCTTATTTTCTATATAGCCTGTATGTATAAAGGCTATCATCTTAATTAGGAAAAACATTTGCATCAGATTTGACAAAAGATTAACTTTAAGTGCTCATACAAATTGAACTTTTTATTTTACTATTTTTTTAAGATTTTTTTTTCTTTTTTTTTTTTTTTTTTTTTTTCAGAGAGAGAGTACATAAGCAGGGGGAGGGCAGAGGGAGAAGGAGGTTTCCCACTGAGCAGGAAGCTCAGTGCTGGGCTCTATCCCAGGATTCTGAAATCATGACCTTTACCTGTCTGAGCCACCCAGGTGCCCCTAAATTGAACTTTTTAAACCCATTAAGACCCTAAAGTATTTTTACTAGTAATCAAAAGAAATATAAATTAAACTTCTCTGAAACCATGAGGTCCCATTTCTTAGTAAAAAGTTACACAAACAAAAATGGTTTTTGTAGCACTAATATTAACAATTTTTAAAATGCATAAATTGAGATATTTTTATTGAACAGAACTATATAGCCATTTAAAAATACGATTTTAGGGATCCCTGGGTGGCGCAGCAGTTTAGCGCCTGCCTTTGGCCCAGGGCGCGATCCTGGAGACGCGGGATCGAATCCCACATCGGGCTCCCGGTGCATGGAGCCTGCTTCTCCCTCTGCCTGTGTCTCTGCCTCTCACTCTCTCTCTCTGTATGACTATCATAAATAAATAAAAATCTAAAAAAAAATACGATTTTAAAGGCTAAAAACATGCAAAGATGCTTTTGTAGGGAAAAGTACTAGTGATCAAACTATTTGGACACCATGATTACAGTCTTGTAAAGGAAGGACTTCAGGGGCAGCCTGGGTGGCTCAGCGGTTTAGCGCCACCTTCAGCCCAGGGCGTGATCCTGGAGACCTGGGATCGAGTCCCATGTCGGGTTCCCAGGATGGAGCCTCCTGTCTCTGCCCCCCCCCCCCATGAATAAATAAATAAAATCTTTCTTTTTTTTTTAAACGAAGGACTTTAGAAAAAAGGAAACTAGAAGGAAAAACCAAAATGTCACAGTTGTACAGATTAGTAATTTTCTTTTTCTGTTTTTTGTAAAAGCTATATCTTCACTCCATTTTAAAAGTAAGCTAATAGATCTGCCAGTGATTAAGATTGAATTTTTATTTTATTATATGTGAAATCTTTTATGGTAAAATATGAATATAGTAACTAGAAATAAATTCCTTTTTCCCACTCCTCTGATTTAGCCACACCTAACAGTTTGGGTTTCTGATTTCACTTCATTTTTATGTGCTCATCCACCAAAATATATTCTTTTCTATTGTCTTTTTATGAAAAAAAGGATCATGCTGTACCCTGTTGTTCTATGGCACATTTTTTTCACTGTGCTATGCCTTACCAATCTGTGTTATTACATTATTCTTTTAAGAACTAGATTTTCAGTCAGTCAAAATATTGGCATGATAACCAATCACAAATACTTATTGAGACCTTACTATCAATAATAAAAGGAAATGTAAAAAGAGCCTTTACAGAAATAAAGGTAATGTGATGCATTACTGAGGCGAGGGGAATTAAATACAGCAATCAGGAAAACCTTCTCTGAGCTGAAGAGTTAGAAAGGTTACAAGAGTTAGAAGGGATGGGAGAGGGAAAGCAGGAATAATATGGGCAAGTTTACCAGATGGAAAGAACCATTCTCATTGGAGTGTAGTGAAATGGAGGAAAGAGAAGTATAAGTAGTGGTGGAAGTAGACTACAGGGCTTTCTCAGCCAGGATAAGGCCATTTATTAAACATTGATAAAAATATTTCTTGATTTACAAAACAAAAACTTCTATCTCTTCTTTGTAAAAAAAAAAAAAAAAAAAAATCCATGGCAATATAACTTTGTGCTAAGTTACCAAAAAAATATTTAATTTTATTTTTGTAGGGAAACAGATTAGAAAAATTGTTGTTACTCTCTTCACCCCCTCTCCACAAAAGCTTACCTTTTAATTTTACCAAACCATTTTAGGATGTTTGAGTAAGCCACTTATCTAATAAACTATAGTCCTACTTTTTCTGACAACTCTAAATAATAGATTTGGATGCTCTGGTTTTCTTTCATTCTAATTTAGGTTCTCTGAAAAAATTGAGCTTATTCATGTAAAGTAAGGTAAACATACACAGATTTCATAATAGCTAACACAAGTTTACTAATGTCAAACTCTGTTTAAAGTACTTTGAAAACAAAAGAAAAAAAAAGTACTTTGAAAACATACGCTTTATATAATTCCTAGAACAACCTTCTTTGTATTCTTTTTCCTAGTTTACAAATAAGGAAACTGAAGTGAGAGGAAGTTTAATAAGAAATTCAGTCAATATGTATATCCATATGTATATCGCTAAATTAATTAAAAAGGAATTTGCATGTCTTAATAGAATCAGTATATGAATGAAATAATAGCTAATAGTAGCAGCATTTACTTGGTACCGTATATAATAAAAGTATAATTTTTCAGGCCATCAATCTTGAAACAGTTCTTTTAAAGAAGTTTTGCCCAATATTATGAGGAAGATGTAATTTTGTAAAAGAAGTCCTGTATCTTAGAAAGAAAGTAATGCTGATGGTTTGGTTTGGTTTGGTTTTTGTTTCTTTTTATAGCTTAGGTAACGATAGCCGTTTTACTAAATTACTTGTGAGCTGCGAAGTATAGGTCGGGTGTGGGTGTGTGTGTAGCTGTTTTTGCATACTCTGGTTCATTTAGAGCGCCAAACTAAATGTATTCACTTACTCCATAAATATTTGACCACTAATAAAATGCTACAAGCTGTGCTAAAAGCTGGAGATGGAATGAAAAGCAAAGGACAGGCATGGCCCTTGCCCTCAGAACTTAGGTTAGTAGATTAAATCATGCAATAAATATAAAATTATATCTGTGGAGTACCAGAACAGAGATATAGTTCTGTAAGAATATATAATAGAGGGACTAGGCCTTGACAGGGGTGTCAAAAGAAGTATCACTAAGGAAAGATGATGAACTGAAATTTAAAGAAAAAGTACCCACCACTGTGAACTGTGGGTGGGGGTGGGAGTTAGTGTGGGGACAGTATTGCAGAATAACCAATATTTGAAATACAATACCATTTTACTTTATTTTATGGAAAAAGAAATAGATTCAGAAAGGTTGGGTGACTTGTCCAGTCAGGAAAGAATTCTTGAGTCGTCTTGGTGCAAAAAAGGTAGTTTTATTAAAGCACAGGGACAGGACCCCTTGGCAGAAAGAGCTACACTGGGATTCTGAAGAGTGACTGGTTATATACTCTCAAGTTGGGAGAGAGTTAGGGATAGTGTGAGTCTCTAAGGAATTAGACATTGTTCAGATTGCACTCATTCTCCTTGGCCTCCCTGCAGTATTTGACACCGTTGATCACTTACTATCTCAAAACCATTACCGTTGTCTTTCAAGACATGACTCTCTTCCTCTCTCCTCACTCCTCTTACTGGTCCTTTATGTTTTTCTTTTCCCCCTAAACTGTGATTCTCATGGGAGTGAAATTACTAGAGAGCTTTTCAGAATACGTACTCATACATATAACTTGGACAACCAGCTTATAAGGCATAAGCTTAGGAAAAGAAATTACTCATTCTTGTAAAAATTATCCATTTCTTTTCTATCAAATTATATTCCATCCCAAGTCCTTTAAATTTTTATTTAAAATCCACTTCTCATGAAGTTTTCCACACCAACTCAGTGTAATTACTCCTTTTTTGTGCCTTAACATTTATGTGCAAGTAATAAAATACCTTTTTAATAGACTGAGTTGGGACCAATACTTTATCTGTAAAAGCAAATTATCTAGAAAAGTTGAACTTAGTGTGTCTTAATTTTTTTAACTATTTTTTCTAAATTCAGCATACTATCCTGGAAGTCCATTTAGTTAAATGTTTATAGATTAGTTAAAAATTTAGTAAATATTCTACCATTGTTATTTCTTAGTTTTGACAAAAATGCATTATTATGTAAGATGTTAACAATAGAGAAAGCTGGGCAACAAGTATACAAGCACTCTGTATACTTGTCATCCCAACTTTTCTGTAATTTTAGATTTATTCCAAAATAAAAACCTTTTTAAAAATACTATATTTGATTAGTTATGGTAAATAGATCATCTCACTCAACCACTCCCTTTTATAAGTGTGACCTGGGATCCTAAATGTTTGAAAGTTCAGTATCACCAATCAAATTAGCGACAGGTCTTTTGCCTTCCTACTTAGGGTCATCTCTACCACCTATAACTCTTCATGATGTAGTCAGTCCCCACGAAGCCTGATAAAGTAAGCTTCAAAAAGTGGATGCCAGTTAATGCTATTGACTGACCTGCCTTCAGAGTATTTTTCACTTAACTACTCTCACAGTTTACCACAGGATCATCTCATAAAATCAAGACATTCTGAAGATGGTACATATATGTACGTTAACACTGTTTAAGAGAAAAAAAACTTGCACAGTTACAAATTAATAGCAGATGGACTTAGGTTAAAACAAGGAACCATCTTTAAGCCCATTATAGTACTAAGACTTTTTTAAGGTAGTATGACAGTAGGTAGAATATATTTCTGTGGTTTGACAGCAGAATATATACACTAATAGCCTTCTAAATTTATTCAGGCTTTGAGAACTTTGAAAATGGGAAAATGTTAGGCTTGTGGAGAAACCGTTTATTCTGCCAAATTCAAAACAGGGGTGGTCTTCATCCTAGTGGTTAGTGGTTTTATCTTAGATTTAGAAACACTACTATAGGGGCACCTGGGTGGCTCAGTTGGTTAAGCGGCTGCCTTCGGCTCAGATCATGATCCCAAGGTCCTGAGATGGAACCCCATGTCGGGCTCCCTGGTTGGTGGGGAGCCTGCTTCTCCCTCTACCTCCGCTGCTCCACTGGCTTGTGCAAGATAGGACAGTCATTAAATATAGATAATTTTAAAGCAAGCCTTTACATTAGAGTCTGGCTGTGATCTGATAACCTTTGTTACCAATCTTTAGTTTAGTCTCTAGACTTTTTTTCCCTCTTTATTACACTTTTATTATAAAAGAGTACATACAATAAATTATTCCAGTAATCCAAAATGTACAAAACCTTCTGTTTTTTTCTTACAATTCTCCCTGCATCCCACCACATATATGTACAGAATCCCCAGAGGTAAGGATTAGTACATTTGTATGGTATATTTTCAGGTATTTTTGTGCGTTTTTAAATTTTTTTAAAACACCTGAGATCATAGCATATATACTACCTTGTAGCTTTCCTTTTTTGCCCTGTTACATAGCATTAGTATATTAAGGACATGTTTTAGATGTCAGCACATACATAACTACCTCATTGTTTTTTGAACACCTGCATAGTAGCATGTTAAAAGACTGTACCAGTATTTCCAATTTCCTGCCATTAGTAATGGTGCTGCAATAAATATTCTTAACTATATGTATTTACGTACTTTTTTGTAACTTTGTAGGATATTTTCCTGAAAAAAGTTCCTAGGAATTGAATTATTGAACTACAAAGTAAGCACATAGTAAATGTTTATGAACGTTCCCAAGTAGCTCTACACAGGGATCATACCCATACATATTCTTAAATACATTTAAGAGAGTGCCCCTATCTCCAAACCCTTAATACAATGGATATTACTAGCTTTTAATCTTCCCAATGTGTTAGTTGAAAGTTGATACCTTGTTTTAGTTCACATTTATTTAATAATGAAAGCAATTACACAAAAATAAACTCAAAATGGATAAAAGATCTAAATTTGAGACCTGAAAACATAAAACTCCTAGAAGAAAACATGGGCAGCAGTTCCTTTGACATAGGCTGTAGAACATTTTTCTACATATGTCTCCTTAGGCAAGGGAAATAAAAGCAAAATTAAACTATTGGGACTACATCAATATGAGATACCATTTTACATCTGTCAGAATGGCTAAAATTAAAAAGACAGGAAATAACAAGCATTGACAAGGGTGTGGAGAAAAGGGAACCTCTGTACACTTTGGTGGGAATGCAAATTGGTGCAGCCACTGTGCCAAACAATATGGAGGTTTCTCAAAAAATCAAAAACAGAACTACCATATGATCCAGTAATTCCATTACTGGGTATTTACTGAAAGAAAGCTAAATCACGAATTCAAAAAGATACATGCACTCCTTTGTTATAGCATTATTTATAATAGCTAAGATACGGAAACAGCCCAAGTATCCATCCACAGATGAATGAATAAAGATGTGGTACATATACCATATACACAACAGAATATTACTCAGCCAGAGGAAAAAAGAATGAAATGTCACCATTTGCAACAACATGAATAGACCTAGAGGGTATAATGCTAAGTGAAATAAGTCAGAGAAAGAGAGATATCATGATCTCATTCGTATGTAGAGTTTAGAAACAAAACCAATGAGCAAAGAAGAAAACCAAAAATCCGACTCTTAAATACAGAGAACAAACTGGTGGTTGCCAGAGGTGAAATTAGTGTGGGGATAGATAGATAGATAGATAGATAGATAGATAGATAGATAGATAGATAGATAGATAAAGGGGATTAAGAATACACCTATGGGGGGAAAAAAAAAAGAATACACCTATGGGGGCAGCTGGGTGGCTCTTGACTTGAGCATGGAGCCTGCTTAAGATTCTCTCCCTCTCCTTCTGCCGCTCTCCCTTCCCCTTTTCCCCTCTCCTCCTCTCTTCTTCCTTCCCTCTCCTTCTCTAAAAACAAAATAAAACAAAAAGAATACACTTATCATGGTGAGCACTGAGAAGTATATAGAATTTTTGAATCATGGTGTTGTACACCTGAAAGTAATGTAATACTGTATGTTAAGTATACTTCAACCTATTTCTCCAAACCTTTACCTTAACACAATGAAGATAATACTAGCTTTTTATTTTATTTTATTTTTTTTAATACTAGCTTTTTAATCTTCCAATCTGTTAGATGAAAAGTGGTACTTTGGGCAACCCAGGTGGCTCAGTGGTTTAGTGCCGCTGTTGGCTCAGGGCGTGATCCTGGAGATCCAGGATCAAATCGGGCTCCCTGCATGGAGCCTGCTTCTCCCTCTGTGTCTCTGCCTCTCTCTCTCTCTCTCTCTCTCTCTCTCTGTCTCTCATGAATAAATAAAAAAAATTCCCAACTTAAAAAAAAGAAAGAAAAGTGGTATTTTGTTTTAGTTTACATTTATTTAATTATAAATGCATTTACACATCATTTCTTACATTTTCCTTTTATGTTTATATTTCTTTGGTCAGTCCATGTCCTTTGCTCATTTTTCTCCTTTTTATCTTCTTATTATAAGACACTTTCTAAATTGAGGAAATGAACCTTTTTAAATAAAAGTGGACTTTTTTTTTTCCATTCTTTTTACCTGTATATGGTGTTGACACTAATAGTTGTGAATGGCCTATAATGGCTTTTAGATTTAAAGACCTTTAGTATTGAACTCATCTGCCCTTTCACAACAAATTACATCTCATCTACAAATGGACCGGTTTCTATTTGTGAGCCATCTTATATAGGTAGATAACAGATATATTTTATGTAATCTTGAAATCTCATTGGATTTTCACTGTTCATTACGCACATTTACATTTGTTTCAAAGAGCTTTTAAATACTGTGTTTTTGCAGGCCTCAGATATCCAGTCAAGGACAGTAGTGCTTACCTGGTCACCTCCTTCCAGCTTCATTAATGGCGAAACAGATGAGACTACTGTACCAGAGCTCTATAGTTATGAAATTCTGGTCTCAAGTACTGGAAAAGATGGGAAATATAGAAGTGTTTATGTGTAAGTATTTGTTTTTCCCTCCCCCGCCATTTTGTAAGTCAGTGGATTATAATATAAAAGTGTTTATGTGTAAGTATTTGTTTATCCCTCCCCCGCCATTTTGTAAGTCAGTGGATTAAAGAGTTTAATGCAAATTTTGTTGTTTTTCCCTCTAAATGCTTTTATTTTGAATCTATATAAATTGACAGGTGATATTGATTTCAATGTATGTAGTACAAATGCCAGCTGGTACATATCTGTCTACACTACTTTGGAATAATTGCTTTCATTGGCCACATTCAACTTTAGTATTTTTCAGTAGGCTTTCTGTAGATGTTTCCACTCTTCACGTATTCCGAAGACATAACTTGTCATATATAGAAGCCCAGAACAGAAATAGAGAACTGTTCGATTATGAACTCGTGAAAAGTGGTAATGCTCCTCTAAGGAGTTGGATTTAATTCTTTAATGTCAAGCTATTGCCCTATTGTAAAATGAATTTAGTACCAACATTACCCATTTGTATGTTGGTATGTTAATAATCATATTTTTAAGAATCTATCATAGTTCTCTTTCCTTGGTTCAAGTGTCATTATACACCAAAAACCTTACAAAGAGTCAGTGGCTAAAACTGTGACATTTATGACTGACAGTTGTAAAATAATTTTTGTCCTTATTAACATAGAAGTTGCTTATTCTAATGAAAAAGTAAAGTTGGTTATTAATAATTTAAATATTGGGAAGATTGTAAAGAAAGTGGTTAGTCATTTGAATGATCATAATTTACATAGAACACTGGACACATCAGCCTTCTTGGTATCTTTAAAAAAAAAAAAGCTAATATAAGGAAGAAAGGAAAGTGAAACTACTGCAGTATCTGTTATCTAGTCCTCATGTTTATTCTATTCGTATTTCTTAAAAGAGACAAAGCTACCTGGGAGATAAATAGGAAGATAAAGGACCATCAACATAAAGTTTCTTTTTGTGTTAATGACTAGAAGATATGGCTGCTTGCTAAGTAGAAGCATTTATCTCCATTTGCAGCCCTATCAGAGAGCACAAGAGGAACATTAGTCATCTTCTTTACACCAATTAAGGTCTTTCTCTGAGGATGCTACTTGCACCTGCCCAATTCATTAAAATGTACTTTCCTCAGTGGATTGTATTTTCCTTATCATATTTCCTGGTTTTGATTTGAGAAATGGGGTGGGAGGAAGGGAGGTCCATAACGTGAGAGGAGAGAAACTTGGCTGAAGAAAATTTGGCAGAGAATAGTGATTTTTTTAAAAAATAAATAGAAAATAGGCTGGGTTTTTTGGCCACATATATTAGTAAAAGTTGTGTCAAATGACTATTTTAAGAAAATGTATTCTGTTATATTTGAAAATGTGAAAATGTAACAGTGGCCATGAGTGAAATGCTTCACTTCAGATTATTCACTTTTTTTAATGATCTGCTCATTCAACTGTAGTATTTTAAATAAGATTCCATGTTATACTCTAATAAAAGGCAGAAATAGCACATTCCTTGTAAAAAAAAATAGGTGGTTTTGATTTTGACAGTACATAGGGTTTATTCGTTTTAATTGTGCAAAATGAATTTTTAAATAATTGAAACTATTTTTTTCTTTAATAAGCTAAATGTCTTCCCTGTCTACGCTAAAAAAAAAAAAAAAAGAAGAAGAAGATTGGTTGATCTGCTTAGGATACCTTTTGTTTTTTGTTTTTATCTTATTTATTTAGTGATTCATCACTTATATACAACACCGAGTGCTGATCATAATAAGTGCCTTTAATACCTGTCACCCATTTAGCCCATACCCCCATCAACCCTCATTTTGTTCTCTGTCCTTAAGAGTCTCTTATGGTTTGCTTCCCTCTCTTTTTTTTCCTTCCCATGTGTTCGTTTTGTTTCTTAAATTCTATATATGAGTGAAATCATATGGTATTTGTCTTTCTCTGACTGACTTATTTCACTTAGCATAATATACTCTAGCTCCATCCACATTGTTGCAAGTGGCAAGATTTCATTCTTTTTGATGGCTGTGTGTGTGTGTGTGTGTGTGTGTGTGTACATACAGCACATCTTCTTTATCCATTCATCAGTTAATGGATATTTGGACTGTTTCCATAGTTTGGCTATTGTTGATAATGGTGCTGTAAACATCAGAGTGCATGTACCCGCTTCAGATCTGTATTTTTGTACCCTTTGAGTAAATAGCGGTGTGATTGATGGATCATAGAGTAGTTTTATTTTTAGCTTTTTGAGGAACCTCCATACTGTTTTCCAGAGTGGCTGCATCAGTTTGCATTCCCATCAGCAGTGTGAGAGGGTTCCCCTTTCTCTGCACCCTCGCCAACATCTTTTGTTCCTTGTGTTGTTAATTTTAGCCATTCTAACAGGTGTGAGGTGGTACCTCATTGTGGTTTTAATTTTTCTGTTCCCTGATTATGAGTGATGTTGAGCATGTTTTCATGTGTCTCTTAGCCATCTGGATGTCTTTAGAAAAATGCCTACTCACATCTTCTACCTATTTTTTAACTGGATTATTTGCTTTTGGAATGTTGATTTTGGTAAGTTCTTTATAGATTTTGGATACTAACCCTTTATCAGATAATGCATTTGCAAATATCTTTTCCCATTCCATAGGTTGCCTTTTCATCTTATTGACTGTTTCCTTCACTGTGCAGAAGCTTTTTATCTTGATGAAGTCCCAGTAATTCATGTTTGCTTTTGTTTCCCTTGCCTTCAGCAACGTTTCTAGTAAGAAATTGCTATGGCTTAAGTCAAAGAGGTTGCTGCCTGTGTTCCTCTCTAGGATTTTGATGTTTTCCTATCTGACATTTAGGTCTTTCATCCATTTTGAATTCAATTTTGTGTATAGTATAAAATGTGGTTTAGTTTCATTCTTACACATGTGGCTGTCGAGTTTTCCCAACACCACTGAGATTTTTCCCATTGAATATTCTTTCCTGCTTGTCCAAGATTAGTTGAGCATATAGTCGTGAGTCTATTTCTGGGTTTTCTCCTCTATTCCATAGATCTGCGTGTCTGTTGATTTTTCTGCCAGTACCATACTGTCTCAATGACTACAGCTTTGTAGTAAAGCTTGAAGTCCAGATTCCTGGTGCCTCCAGCTTTGGTTTTCTTTTTCAACATTCCTTTGGCTATTTGTGGTCTTTTGTGGTTCCATACAAATTTTAGGGTTGGTTGTTCTAGCTCTGTGACAGATGCTGGAGTTACTTTGATAGGAATTACATTAAATGTGTAGATTGTTTTAGGTCGTATAGACATTTTAACAATGTTTGTTCCTCAATCTATGAACATGGAATTGTTTTGCCATTTCTTTGTGTCCTCTTCAATTTCTTTCATAAGTGTTCTATATTGTCAGAGTATAGGTCTTTTACCTCTTTGGTTAGGTTTATTCCTAGGTGTCTTATGGGTTTTGGTGCAATTGTAAATGGGATGAATTCCTTGATTTCTTTTTCTGCTGCTTCATTATTGGTGAATAGAAATGCAATAGATTTCTCTATTTTGGTTTTATATCCTGTAACTTTGTTGGATTCATATTCAGTTGTTCAATGGAGTGTTTGGGATTCCTACAGAGTATCACGTTGTATGCAAATAGTGAAAGGACTTCTTCCTTGCCAATTTAGATGCCTTTTATTTCTTTCTGTTGATTGACTTCCAATAGTGTGTTAAATAGTACTGGTGAGCATGGACATCCTTGTGTTGTTCCTGACTAGAGGAAAAGCTCTGTTTTTCCCCATTGAGGTTGATATTAGCTATGGGTCTTTTGTATTTGGCCTTTATGATGTTGACGTTATGTTCCATGTATACCTACTTTGTTGAGAATTTTTATCAAGAATGGATGTTGCATTTTGTCAGATGCTTTTTCTGCATCTGTTAAGATAATCGTGTGGTTCTTCTCCTTTCTTTTATTAATGTGGTGTGTCACATTGATTGGTCTGTGAATGTTGAACCACCCCTGCAGCCCTAGGAATAAATAAATAAATCCCACTTGATTGTGGTGAATAACTCTTTTAATATGCTGTTGGATTTGATTTGATAGTATTTTGTTGAGAATTTTTATATCCATGTTCATCAGGAATACTGGTCTATAATTCTTTTTAGTGGGGTCTTTGGTTTTGGAATCAGGTAATACAGGCACCATAGAATGAGTTTGGAAGTTTTCCTTCCATTTCTGTTTTTTGGTACAGTTTGTGAGAAGAATAGGTATCAGCTCTTCTTTAAATGTCTGATAGAGGGGATCCCTGGGTGGCTTAGTGGTTTAGTGCCTGCCTTTGGCCCAGGGTGTGATCCTGGAGACCCGGGATCGAGTCCCGCATTGGGCTTCATGCATGGAGCCTGCTTCTCCCTCTGCCTTTGTCTCTGCCTCTCTCTGTGTGTGTCTCTCATGAATAAACAAATAAAATGTTATAAATAAATAAATAAATAAATAAATAAATAAATAAATAAATAAATAAATATCTGATAGGATCCCCTCGTAGCCATCTGGCCCTGGGCTTTTGTTTGTTGGGAGAGTTTTGATTACAGATTCAGTTTCCTTGATGGTTCTGGCTCAGTTCAAATTTTCTATTTCTTTTTCTTTCAGTTTTGGTAGTTTGTATGTTTCTAGGAATTTGTCCCTTTCTTCAGTTGCTCAGTTTGATGGCATAGAATTTTTCATAATCTCTTATAATTGTTTGTATTTCTGTGTTATTGGTTGTGATCTATTTCATTTGTGATTTTTTTTTGAGGTCCTTTCTCCTTTTTGATAAATCTGGCCTAGTGATTTAGCTATTTCATTAATTATTTCAAAGAACCAGCTCTTGTTTCACTAATCTGTTCTACTGGGTTTTTTTGTTTCTATATAATTTATTTCTGCTCTAATTTTCATTATTTTCCTTCTTCTGTCAGCTTAGGCTTTATTTGCTCTTCCTTTCCTAGCTCTTTTAGGTATAAAGTTAGGTTGTGTATCTGAGACTTTCCTTACTTTTTTTTTTTTTTTTTAAAGATTTTATTTATTTATTCATGAGAGACACAGAGAGAGAGGCAGAGACACAGGCAGAGCGAGAAGCAGGCTCCATGCAGGGAGCCCGATGCGGGAATCAATCCCGGGACTCCAGAATCAGGCCCTGGGCCGAAGGCAGGAGCTCAACCGCTGAGCCACCCAGGGATCCCCTTTCCTTGCTTTTTGGGATAGGCCTGTATTTCAAGGACCTCTTAGGTCCACTTAGGACCGCCTTTGCTGCATCCTAAAGGTTTTGGACTGTCTTGTTTTCATTTTCATTTCATTTCATTATATTTTTATTTTTTTTCTTTAATTTCCTGGTTAACCCATTCACTCTTTGATAGAATGTTCTTTAACCTCCATGTGTTCATCATGGTCTTTCCAAATTTTTTCTTGTGATTGACTTCAAGTTTCATAGCATTGTGGTCTAAAAATACACACAGTATGATCCCAATCTTTTTGCACTGGTTTGAGGCCTAATTTGTGACCTAGTATGTGATCTTTTCTGGAAACTGTTCCATGTCCACTTGAATGTGTATTCTGCTGTTGTAGGATGAAATACTCTGAATATCAATCTGTTAAGTCCATCTGGTCCAGTGTGTCATTCAAAACCATTGTTTCCTTGTTAATCTTCTGCTTAGATATTCTGTCCATGGCTGTAAGTGGAGTGTTAAAGTCCCCTACTATTGTATTATCAATGGATTTCTTTTAAGTGTTACTGATTTATATAATTGGGTGCTCCCAAGTTGAGGGCATAAATAATTACAATGTTAGATCTTCTTCATGGACAGACTCCTTAATTGTGATATAATCCCTTTCTTCATCTCTTATTACAGTCTTTGGTTTAAAATCTAGTTTGTCTGAGGGGAGGTGGGTGGGGGAATGGGGTAACTGGGTGATGGGCACTAAGGAGGGCACTAGATAGGATTACCACTGGGTGTTATTCTATATGTTGGTAAATTGAATTTAAATTTTAAAAAATAAAATAAAATCTAGTTTGTCTGACATAAGTAGGGCTACTTCAACTTTCTTTTGATGTCCATTAGCATGATAGATGGCTCTCTATCCCCTCACTTTCAATCTGCAGATATCTTTAGGTCTAAAGTGAATGTCTTATAGGCAGCACATAAATAGGTCTTACTTTTTTATCCTTTCTGATACCTTTTGTCTTTTGATTGGAGCATTTAGTCTGTTTACATTCAGAGTGATTATTGATAGGAATTTAGTGCCATTGTGTTACCTGTAAAGTTGGTGTTTACAGTGATATATTCTCTGTTCCTTCCTAGTCTTTGTTGCTTTTGGTCTTTTTTTTTCCTCATTCAAAGAGTTCCCTTTAATATCTCTTGCAAGGCTGGTTTAGTGGACACAAACTCCTTTAGTTTGTTTGGGAAACTGTTTATCTCTCCTTCTATTGTGAATGAGAGGCTTGCTGGATAAAGTGTTCTTGGCTACATATTTTTCCCATTCAGCATGTTGAATATATCTTGCCATTCTGTTCTGGCTTGCCAAGTTGCTGTGGACAGGTCTGTTGCAAACCTGATCTGTCTTCCCTTGTAGGTTAAGGACTTTTTCTGGTTTCAGGATTCTTTCCTTTTCTGTGGTTTTTTTTTTTTTTTTTTTTTTTGAATTTAACTGTGGTAAATGTTAGTGATGACTGGGTTTTGTTGAATTTAATGGGAGTTCTCTGCGCTTCTTGGATTTCAATGTCTGTTTCCTTCCCTAGATTAAGGAAGTTTTCACCTATAATTTGCTCATATAAAATCTTCTGCTCCTTTTGCCTCTCACTACTTCTTCTGGGACTCCTGTGATCAACTGTTAGTATGCTTTAAGGAGTCACTGAGTACCTTAACTCTAAGTTCGTGATCTTCTATGTTTCTTTTCCTCTTCTTTTCAGCATCATTATTTTCCATAATTTTATCTTCTGTATCTATAGCCTCTGCTTCGTCCATCCTCAGTATCATTGCATCCAGTTGGTTTTGTATCTTGGTTATTGCATTTTTTATCTTAGCTTGACTAGCTTTTAGTTCTTTTATCTCCACAGTTAAGGATTCTCTAGTATCTTCTATGCTTTTCTCAAACACAGCTAGTATCTTTACAATTGTTACTTTATTTAAATTCTTGTTCTGGCATCTTACTTATATCCATATTGATTAAGTCCCTGGCCATTACTTCTTCCTGTTCTTTCTTTTGGGGTGAATTCCTCCATCTTGCCATTTTGTCTAGGTCACCATTTTTTTGTGTGACTGTTAGAAAAGCCTGTTATATCCCTGCTCCTGACAGCAATGGCTATATTAAGAAAAGGTCCTATACTGTCTTGGGCCTGGTAATTCAGGAGATGTTTCAGAGTATGTGCTCTGCTGTTTTGTTTTAGCTGCTTCTCTCAGGTCAGTCCTCTGTAGGGTTTCTCCTTGCCTGCAATGGGGGATGTTTAGACCTTGTCCACTATATAGCAGGTTTGAACTATGTGTGTTTTGGTCTGCTTGTTAAAAGAAGCTGGATCCCACCGCCCCCCACCACCCCAAAAGAAATGAGATTCTATTTCCCTAGAGCTAAAGCTTTACAACTCTCTTATGATCAGTAGGCTTGGTGTGTGTGAGGTTGTGTGCTGGTGTTCTGAGGGATGGGCCTGCTACCCAGATTCTCAGGCCGACTTGCCCTTGTGGAGATGCACTTGCGGGGGGGCGAAGGGGGGGTGCCTGGTGTAAGCAGCTCTGACCTCCACTGGGGGGTGCTGTGTTGTTCACGGACGTTGGTCAGTGCTGATACATGGGGGGAAATGGTGTCACCCCACTCTCCTCCCTGGACTGAGGAGTTCGCAGCCACCACTCTTCAGGAAACCCTCACAGAAGAGCAAGCAGCCGCTCCTCTTGTGCCCCCAGCTTCTGTCAGACTCCTGCCTCACCCTGTCTCTGCCAACTGGTGCAGTGTTTTATCTCAGGCATGGAGCTAGCTTTCAAAACTCCCAGTTTTACGGACTCACACTAATCTGGGGGAGGGTCTTGTTGCACTATGGCTGCTATAGGTTTGTCCCAGAAAAGCAGTCACATAGTTGCACAGTAGTTCAGAGTTAATGGTAAAGTGCAGCAAAAACTGGCAACATGGCTTGCTGCCCTCAGCCAATCAGTACCTGTTCCCATGCTAGTGAACAGATACACATCAGTGCCACCAGTCCTTTTGTCCCCTGAGAGACCATGCCACCATTCCCAAATGCACTGCAAGAAGGGGAACTGTTTCTCCCCATGTGACCCAGGGGATCCTCAGACCACAGTGTGCTGCCTACTTCTGGGTCTCTGCCCTCCTTCCCTATCAGAGCACTGCTGAGCCTGCCAGGCACAACTCCAGCAGTGGTACAGACTTGGAAAACAAGACTCTGAGCTCCACTGCTTATGAAAATTTGCCATAGTTAGCCTCTTTCCCTTTCTCAGTTGTTGGTTTTGGGGAAGATTTTTTCTTGTCTGGTCCCCTGCTCTTCTCTCCCCCCAAATCCACCCTCTCCACAGCTCCTGCCTACCACGAGGTGGCCATTTTTTCTACCTATAGATGTGCAGCTTTGTTCTCTCAGTTCTCAGATCAATTTCTTGGGTGTTTAGAATGCTTTGATATTTATCTAGCTATATTGGAGGGACGAGGCAAACTGAGAGGCCCCCCTGCTCCTCCACTGTCTTAACAGGCTCTCCGTCCCAGTGTGTGGACACCTTTTTGTTTTAAAATGGTATGTAGACACATGACTTAAGTTTGCCACGTATCCTTATTACACAAATTCCATATTGGTGGAATCTGAATATGGTTACAATTGATAAGGTAGCAGTATAATTTCATAAACTGCCACAAACTGAAGTGTACATAATATAAGTCCTCTAGAAATGCTTGTGTATCAGACAGTGAAATGTTTCTTTTTTTCCCCCCAGAGGAGAAGAAACAAGTGTCACTTTAAATGATCTCAAACCAGCTACAGATTACCATGCAAAGTAAGGAATTCCTACATGTTGGTTTAATATGATAGAGCATAGGTATTTTTTAATAATTTAATTAAAAGCCTAGAATATACTTTATTAATTTTGGATTAAAAACATGGAATTTGTGGACTTCGGTTTTCTTTTGGTACATTTGTCAACACAATCCCAAAAAAAAAACTCAAAAACATTTCACTGAAGTGTATGTTGAATGGTTAATCATCCTGTTTGTAGGACCTTGGGATTGGAATGAATATACAGATAGTAAGTGTAATATATCTGCATATCTAATTTATTAGCACATGGAAAACTTTTGAAATTTTTACAAAACAGAAGCATAAATAGTAGTTGGTTTGTACTAATATATTTTTACTACATCATGTTCCAGAAAGAGTTTGAGATACTAAAACTTTTAAAATTTCACACCATTTAGGGGCCCCTGGCTCGCTCAGTCAGTGCATACAACTCTTGATCTTGAGGTTGTGAGTTGAAGCCCCACATTGGGTGTAGAGATTACTTAAAATAAAACCTTTAAAAAAATTCATATTTAACTGAGGCAACTTAGATACTGTTTTTTTCTGTGTAGTTCTATTATAATTTACCAACATTTTACAAACTAAAGTCTCCCCAGCTGGGACTCATTAATCTGTTACTTGGTTAATCACCTCCATTTTTAAAAAGAGCATTTGTGGTTGGGATTACTCCTATTAAACTATTAAATTAAGTCTTCATGAGGATCCCTGGGTAGCTCAGTGGTTTAGCACCTGCCTTCGGCCCAGGGCGTGATCCTAGGGTCCCAGGATCGAGTCCCACATTGGGCTCTCTGCATGGAGCCTGCTTCTCCCTCTGCCTCTGTCTCTGCCCCTCTCTCTGTCTCTCTCTCTCCTTGTCTCTCTCTCTCTCATTAATAAATAAAATCTTAAAAAAAAAACTATTAAATTAAGTCTTCGGTTATACTTTCTGTGGATGAACCCAAAGTATTATACAACTTAGCATTTTTCAAATGGTGGAGACTGCAACCATTATCGAACCATGGACTTTTGTGGGTTACATTTAGCATTTTTTAGTTAAATAAACAAATGGCATAGAAAGTATATTACCCTTATAGATATTGTTTCCAGATACTTTTCTTTGTTGTGTGTGTGTATGAGCAAGTACATACGACACAGATAGTTGTCACAACTTAAAATGTGGTACAGTCAAAATAAAAAGGATGAAAGCCACTAGTCTATTCTATATTTCTTTTTTTAAGAACCATCCTTCTAATGTGCATAATTTTCTTTTTTTTTTTCTTTTAAAGACTTTATTTTTAAGTAATCTCTACACCCACTGTGGGGCTTGAACTCACAACCTGAAGATCAAGAGTCACGTACTCTACCAACTGAGCTAGCCAGGTGCCCCACCCTTGTTTTCTTGATAGAACATGAGAGGGCACATTACTAATTTCAAGTATTGAAAGTTGTTGGCATTGAAGGCAGAATACAATGATTCTGCTAATTAAAACTGTGTATTATCACCAGAGTCCAGGCTGAATACAATTCTGTGAAGGGAACTCCTTCAGAAGCTGAAAGCTTTACCACCTTAAGCTGTGAACCTGACATACCTAATCCACCCAGGATAGCCAATCGCACCAAAAATTCACTCACTTTGCAATGGAAGGTAAGAATATTCTTCAGAGTATTTTCTAACTGGACATTTACTCCCTCCTCTCCCCCGCTAATATTAAATTTCAGTCATTTGTACTTGGAGACAAAAAGGAACTTTAAGCTAACTTGTTCTTCTTTACATATATTAAATGGGCACTTGTTATATCTTGAATTAATATTCGTAGTGGTTTTCTTACTTTATGTAAAAATAGCAGAAAAGACTGATACATAATTAGCAGTCCTTATTATACTGGACATGGGATGACATTGAGAGTCTCAGCAATGTTTCTCAAGTTCATTACAATGCCTATATCCTGAATTTTATCATAAAACAAGAGTTCATAATAACTAGACTTATAGTCTTAAAAATACAATATGACATCTTAAAGGAATATTCCATTAAATACTCTGTTTTAATAGAATAATATATATGCTAATATATAAATCTTTGTGTCCAGTTACACAAGAATATATAATAAAGTGGACTGACAACACAGATAGAATTGGTAATTCAGATAGTACAGACAGCACTGTCATTGGAGACATGATTTACTAAAATGATACATGAGTCTTGGTAAATTTCTGAACAAATTAAGTACAGTCTTTCTCAAATTGCAGAGTAGTTTCCTTTTGGAAAAATCCATTAACTTAAAACTATAGAAGGGGCGCCTGGGTGGCTCAGTCGGTTGTGTCTACATTCGGCTCAGGTCATGATCTCAGGGTCCTCGGATCCAGCCCTGCATCGGATCGGGCTCCCTACTCTGCCAGGAGTCTGCTTCTCCCTCTGCCCCCCTCTCTCTCTTTCTCTCATAAATAAATGAATAAAACATTCTAAAAAAATACCTTATAAAGTGAAATTAGGTTCTAGGCTCTGATAATGATAAACAGATATTTCACCTACATGGATGCCCAGGAGGACATTCAAAAATCCTAGAGAAAGAACAATGTCTCTCACTATATAGAATTATTAGCATCCTTCATCCTCACCTGTAAAAGTTAACCTTTCTTCCCTTGCCATAATTGTGATGGTCAGAAATATCCGCAACAAAATCTCTAAACATCCACTGCAAGGGAATACCACCCCTGTTAGCAATTGTTGATATGCAGTAAGAAAATAACTACTAGTCTGGATTTAATTATCTAATCTTACCCAAGAACAAAACTCAGAGCTAGCTTTCTCTATGAAAGCTTTTGATAATATGAAACTTACTACTTATTGGGGCTTATTAGTTCCTAGTTCTTCTAAGGATGTTAGATGCTTTATGCAGTTAAAAAGTACTATTAGCACACGTAAATCAGACAAGTATGTACATACATACATTTTTGTATGTGATAAGTATGACTAATTTTATTTCATGTCACTTAAGAGCAATTTGGTGGGGCCAATAGAGTCACAGCCTAGTACCCTTAATGTAGGTTGAGATCTCAGTAGAGCAGTGCTCTTTATTCTGAAGATAAATTAAAACTGAGTTTTGAAATTTGACTTTAGCAATATTGCAACAAGTCTGTGTAAGATATAAATAGTGCTGCCTCTTAGTTGCCCACACAGGTCACCCATGCTCTTCCTAGAAATGATCTATATACACATGGTATTAGCATGATTGAGGAAAGAGATAATCATTTTTACTGTTACTTGGAATAGTATTATCAGATAATATCTGTATAGCCCATAGCACAATGCCTGGCACATAATAAGCATAATGGCTATTGTTGCTATTTGATGTTAAAATTGAAGAAAACTGGCTTAGTGTACTTTAGTGACTTAAATATCAATTATGATAATAGTACTACAAAGTTGATAGGAGGATTAAATGAGGTAGGTAAAACACTTTATATATAGTAGTTTCCCCTCTAACTTGGAGAAATGGTCACAAATTATTGGTGTCACCATAACCATGCTTCTTCCAGGAACTTGAGGAGAATCCATTTCCTTGATTTGAAAAGCCTCACAAAATAAAGTCAAAAAAATTAGGCAAAATAAATGTACAATCTTAGCAACTAGACTAGAGCAATCTGGAGGCATTCATTATGGGGAAATATATTTTATACCACATATTTCTTCCTGAGATTTGCAATCTTCTCTACCTTGGGAGGCTCTTCCTTTTGCTGTGTAAGACTTGAATTTCCCAAGGTTTCTTTTTCTGTCCTATCCATACTGTAGTCACTTTTAACTGCCACTCCTGTAACTTACATAGCAAATTTTGGTCGTGCCTACCAGTTAAAAATTACAATTTAAAAAAATTTTAAAGCACAAGATGTGTTAATGTTCAACAAACAATTTGGGCCTCCATGTTATAAAGGATTGTTTATTAAAGACTTGACCATCCTTGATTGCTCTTAACATGGTTGCCAATATTCTATAAAAACTAGATAAAATCCAGAGAATTACAGGAATTTTTGAGAGCATGATTTCAGAAGTTAAGATTATTTAATTTTAATAAAAGGAGTTTTAGAGTCCATTGTCTTCAAATGGATGAAGTTATTATAAAGAGAGTAGTGATCCATTGTTCTGCATCTAAAGTAAGGGACTTATGGCACCTGGGTGCTCAGTGGTTGAGCTTCCACCTTCAGATCAAGACATGATCCCAGGGTCCTGAGATCGAGTCCCACATTGAGCTCCCCACAGGGAGCCTGCTTCTCCCTTTGCCTGTGTCTGTGTCTCTCATGAATAAATAAATAAAAATTTTTAAAACTAAAATTTAAAAAGCAAGTGAATGACTTAAAGAGGAAACAAATTGAAATGGTAGAAAATTCAAGTAGAAATAAACTTGAAATTCCTGAGTTCTAGAGTGATTAAATACTAGAATAAAATGCTAAGGGAGGGCAGCCTGGGTGGCTCAGCGGTTTAGCTCCGCCTTCAGCCCAGGGCCTGATCCTGGAGACCCGAGATCAAGTCCCACATCGGTCTCCCTGTGTGGAGCCTGCTTCTCCCCCTGTCTGTGTCTCTGCCTCTCTCTCTCTCTCTCTTTCTCTCTTTCTCTCATGAATAAATAAATAAAATCTTTTAAAAAACATTTTTTTAAAAATGCTAAGGGAGACTGAAATTTTCACCACTGCAGATTTAACAAATCAGTGAATGAGCAATCTCAGGTAATGGGCACATTGTGTCTAGAAGCAAAGATCTGGACAATGTGACCTCTTGGAGTTCTTCTAAGCACCCTGGTTCCTTCATTCTCTGGTTTATCATACAGTATTACTTTTAGATTGTAAGGTGAGTTTCAGTGAAAATGACAGGATCAATCCTAGGAACTTAAAGCAACTAAAACCATCTGACAAAGGCAAAGTGGTTTTTTTAATGGATTTTATAAAAGTTAAGATTGTTCTTGCTACAAGAGATTGTTCAGTGTTCAGAAAACCTTGAATTAGCTTCTTGCTTTGTTTTCTCTCCTTGCATTTAAAAGGATTGTGGCATTATACAGTACATACATATCTGTATTTTCTGTGCAGTTTTCCCAGAGTTAATTCACAGAGAGTATCTGTAATACAATAGATTGCTCAGATTAGATCATCACAGTATCTTTTACAAAAGTACTAATTTGCTTTTTTTTTTTTTTTTGTATTTCTTTTAGACACCTAGTGACAATGGTTCTAAAATCCAAAGCTTTCTTTTAGAATGGGATGAGGTAAGTAAATTGAATATTTTAAATTAGGGGAAAATTATATGTATATTGTCAAGCAGAAATAATTTGTTTTAATAGTATTTTCCTCTTTAAAAACATTGTGAATGATTTGGTGGAAAACATTACTGGCTGGACCGCCCTATGTTTTGTTTTGTTTTGTTTTGTTTTGTTTTTGACTTAAACCCCTCAAAGCTCTCATTTGGTTAATAACCTTGATAAAGGAATTTTTTTCACATCAGCCTTAAAGGCAAGTGTATTTGTTTACTATGGCTACTCGTTTTTTAACAAATTGTCACAAACCTGATTGTTTAAAACAAGACACACTCATTCTATAATTCTGGAAACCAGAAATCAATTATGTCTCTCTGAGCAAAAATCAAAGTGTCACCATAGTCGTGCTTCCTCCAGCAACTCTAGAGGAGAATCCATTCTCCTGACTTTTCCAGCTTCTGGAGGTTCTCCTCATTACTGGGTCATTACCATGAACTCATGGCTGCATCAGATAGCCTTTTCTATCTCTGCTGCCATTATCACATGGCCTTTTTCCTCTTCTGTCTTCACGTCCTTTTCCCTCTAAGAAGGATACGTGTAATTCCATTTAAGGTCCACCTAGATAATAATCCAGGATAATCTCTCCCTCTCAAGAGCTTTAAAAAAAGCAAGTGATGTTTTAATAACATCTGTACAGTCTCTGAGTAGAGTAACATTCACAGGTTCCAGGGTTTAGGACTTGGATATCTTGAGGGCCATTCTTCAGTGTACCACAGCAAGCATACTGAGTTTTATTATTTTAGTACTCTATTTTTCCATCATTTTATGTTTCTTGCCCTGCTGTTTATATCCAGCTAAGAGGAGTAGCCAGAAGGAGTAAGAAGAAATTCCATTGATAATTTGGGAATTCAGCAGTATGTAGGCATACCTTTGAGATATTGTAGATTCGGTTCCAGCCAACCACAATAAAGCAAAGTACTTCAGTAAAGCAAGTCAGATGAATTTTTTGGTTTCCCAGTGTATATAAAAGTTATATATCACACTATATTTGTAGTCTATTAAAGGTTCAGTGGCATTATGTCTTAAAAAAAATGTACATACCTTAATAATACTTTGTTGCTGGGACGCCTGGGTGGCTCAGTGGTTGAGTGTCTGCCTTCGGTTCAGGGCGTGATCCTGGGATTCTGGGATCAAGTCCTGCATCGAGCTCCCCACAGGGAACCTGCTTCTCCCTCTGTCTGTGTGTCTCTGCCTTTCTCTGTGTCTCTCATGAATAAATAAATAAAATCTTAAAAAAAAAATAAAAATACTTTATTGCTAAAAAAAATGCTGACCATCATCTGAGCTTTCAGTGAATCATAATCTTTTTGCTGGTGGAGTCTTGCCTTGATGTTGATGGCTGCAGGCTGGTCAGGGTAGTGCTTGATGAAGGTTGGGATGACTTGAAATTTCTTTAGAAAAATAAGACAGTGATGAAGTTTGCTGCATCAGTTGGTTCTTCCTTTCATGAACCGTTTCTCTGTAACATGCAATGCTGTTTAATAATACTTACCAACACTAATACTTCTTTCCCAACGGAGTCAATCCCCTCAGACCCCGCTGCTGCCTTATCAACTAAGTTTATGTAGAATTCTAAATCCTTTGTTATCATTTCAAAAGTCTTCACAGCATCTTCACCAGGAGTAGATTCCATCTCAAGAAACCACTTTCTTTGCTCCTCCATAAGAAGCAGCTCTTCATCTGCTGAAGTTTTATCATGAGGTTGTAGCAATTCAGTCTCACATCTTCAGGTTCCACTTCTAATGCAAGTTTTTTCTATTTCCACCACATCTGCTGTTACTTCCTTTACTGAAGTCTTGGGACCCTCAAAGTCATCCATGAGGGTTGGAATCAACTTCTGCCAAACTCCTAAGTGTCAATATTTGGCCTCTTCCTTGAATCACATAACAAATAAAATAATAATGAAAAGGTTTGAAAGACTACAAGAACTGTCAAAATGTGACAGAGTCACAAAGTCAGCAAATGCTATTGGAAAAATGGTACCAGTAGACCTGATTGATGCAGGGTTTGGCCACAGACCAAACTTCGTAAAAAAAAAAAAACAAAAAAAACAACCACTATCTGCAGGGACACCTGGGTGGCTCAGTGGTTGAGCATCTTCCTTTGGTTCAGGCTGTGATCCCGGGGTCCTGGGATTGAGTCCTGCCTCAGGCTCCCCACGGAGAGCCTGCTTCTCCCTCTGCCTGTGTCTCTGCCTCTCTTTCTTTGTTGCTCATAAATAAATAAATAAATAAAATCTTAAAAAAAAAAATAAAACACTATGTAAAGCACAATAAAGTGAAGTGCAATAAAACAAGGTATGCCTATATTAAAGAATAATGAGGGACAAAACAAGTAGGTTTTATTCCAGAAGTTTTAAGAGAATTTAGAATTGGGAAATCCACTATCCATTATCATAGTAATTTAGAAGAAAAAACATACATTGATAAATTATAAAAAGATGCTTGATGAAATTCAGCACTCCTCTCAGTTAAAACTTTATTTTTATATTAAGTGAAGTACCATCACTAAACATAAAAGCAATTCTAGTCAAAGCAGAAGCAAGTCAAAGTTGTCAGTTATTCCCACCTTTATTTAACATTAATGCAGTATGATTTGGAACTAAAACAAGAGGTACAGCCGTACAGTGGCTGAGCTAGGGGGCAAAATTACCATTATTTAGAGATGATACAATTTTCTATTTAGACAGCTCAATAGAATCAACTATAAACAGTAAAACAGGAAGGTGTAGTTAAGCAGCCAGATACAGACTAAAGGTTTTCTCTGAAGCAGAAGTCACCCTAAAACCACCATTTACCTCTACCAACACAATAAAGAAAAATGGGTGGAGAATAAAAAACTTGTCCACTTTATGTAGCATCCTAAATTTCTGAAACTCTTTGATTGTCTTGACCTGCAGACTTTTCTCTCTCCCATTCTTTTGCCTATAATAGGTTTTCTCTCTGTTTACACTCTTTAACTGTTAAATCTATGCAGTTGTGGTTCCAAATCTTTATTTTATAGAAGCTTAGCATCTGTTAAGATAGAGGTTTGGGGATCAATTAGGGTCCTTTCCTTAAAACTGTTTGCGTAGAACTTTTCATAGATTGAGGAACACTGCCAGTTGTATGTATCAAAGATCACCCTGTTTCTACCACTGCCAGTCCCCCTAAGAGATTGTGGGGTCCACACCGGGAAAGAGTGTATTTTACTAAAGCGAGAGGTCTAGCATCAGCTAAAACAGGATACTTAATTCAAGAAGGTTTACAAAGATACCTGCTTTCTAGTTTATAAATTCTTCATTTAATGAATAGTATCATTTTAAAAATATGTGTTATCGCTGCTTTCTCTTGAGATCCATGATGTTCATGTAACAAAGATGACTTTTAACGTACACTAGCCAATATGTTGTTATTCATCAAGCAGGAATTGATGTGGATTTAACTTTTTACAATAATTTACGTGATATAGAGCAGCCCGGGTGGCTCAGCGGTTTAGCGCCGCCTTTATCCCAGGGCATGATCCTGGAGACCCCAGATCGAGTCCCACGTCAGACTCCCAGCATGGAGCCTGCTTCTCCCTCTGCCCCTGTCTCTGCCTCTCTCTCTCTCTCTGTCTCTCATGAATAAATAAATAAAATCTTTAAAAATAAATAAATAAAATATTTTTTAAAAAATTTACATGATATAATAATCAGTTTTTTGTTTTTTTGTTTTTTTTTAGGGAAAAGGAAATGGAGAATTTTGTCAATGTTATATGGGCTTACAGAAGCAATTTAAAATTACTAAACTATCACCAGCAATGGGTTGTAAATTTAGACTGTCAGCCAAAAATGAGTATGGCACAAGGTAAGATATGTTTTAATGTAAATATATTACTTAGTCAATTTCATTTATATAAATGACTTTTATTCAGAGTCCAAATTACCCACTAAAAATTCTGCTTTGGTTTATCACTGTTGCTGTATAGTAAAGATGTGTTACTAGCCTACAAAAAGCTGTAAGAGAAGGTGTTAAATAAATTGCAGCTTTAAAAGAATACCAGTTCACCTTTAGGTATCTGATCTAGTTAACATAAAATATTATCAAATCCAAGATATGTTATTTGGATTATAATTAGTTATCAAAAATTGTCACTTTCAAAAAAACGTCATTCATCGAAAATGAGTTCTTTAGCTATAGAAACAACTTTTCATTCATTCTTAAAAACTATTTATTTCAACAGTGGTTTTAGTGAAGAAGTCTTATATTATACTTCAGGATGTGCCCCTTCTATGCCAGCAAGTCCTGTATTAACTAAGGCTGGTGTTACTTGGCTATCCTTGCAATGGAGTAAGCCCTCAGGAACACCGTCAGATGAAGGAATTTCTTACATTTTAGAGATGGAGGAAGAAACTTCAGTAAGTATGAATATGTATTTTAAGTAGAGTGTTTAAAACCTATTTCAAGTAGCATTAATCCTTATAAGTAATTAGTGCCACAATAGTTAGATCCTTCCCCAAATCCTTTGAATCCTTGGTTGGTTGTCATTTAGGAGGAATTGGGATGAGGAAGAAAACAGTCTTTGGTTTCCTTGATGTGTAGGGTGGAGTTTTGTTTCTTTCTGTGGGTTTGTATGTATTCTGTGCCTACGAACAGCATGGACTGCATTTTTAAATATGTTTTAGGGAGAATAAAGAAAGGGGAAGATCACCACAGCCTTTTCAGCCTAAGCAGCTCTAAAAAATAAGAAAATAATATGTCCATCTTTTCCAGCTTTATTCATACCCTGCTTTCCCAAGTGCCACAAAAGGTATGAAGAGCTTCACATGACACTAGTTTCCAATGGCTTGTCTCCTGTGAGCTAGAATGGAACTGAACATGAGTTAGGGTGTCTTCTATGAGTTCTACATAGTTTCACAGCTTTTCAGAGCTACTTTAAAGCAATATGAGTCAAAAATAGCATTGGTCCACTCCCAGCTATATCCAGGAGAATTGAAAACACATATTCATACAGAAATGTATACATCAATGTTCATAGCATTACTCATAAAAACCAAAAATTGGAAACAACCCAGATGTCCATTAATTGATGAATGAATAAACAAAATGTGATATATCCATACAATGGAATATCATTGAGCTGTATAAAGGAATGGCATTCTAACACATGTCATGACGTGACTGAACCTTGAAAACATGCTAAGTAAAAAAATCCAGTCACAAAAGACCACATATTATGTGATTCCATTTATTAAGGATATAGGCAAATCCACAGAAAGTATATTAGTGGATGAGAAAAGAGGGGAAGTGACTGCTAACCAAAAAATAAAGTACAGGCTTCATTGTAGAATTAGGAATTTGGTGATGCTTTCACAACCTTCTGAATACACTATATATGATTGAATTTAATACTTTAAAATGGGAATTTTACAGTCTGTGAATTACACATCAACTTTTAAAATTTTTAAAAATAACATTGGGAAAGTAGTGAGGCATTGTCCCTGGAGCTATAAATAGCAATTCAAAACCTAAGTGACATCCCTATCTGCCAGCACAACTGTTTATTTACTTAAACACAGGGCAAATTAAATACGTTCAATAGTTACAGTTCTGTTTAGCTCTTGCAACATCTGTCTAGGAAATTCTGTTAGTTTTAGGGGTATGCCTATGGATGGTGAAGTTACCATTGGCTCTGACTTTACCCTCAACAGAAAGATCTTCTCTTGGTTACTATTTATGGAAAATGAGGTCTCCATCCTCCTACAAGCATTCATTAATATTTCTGGGTCTGTCCATTCAACATAGAAGTATTGAGTTGAGGATCACACTTAACAGCATTAATCACATTGTACACAGAACATGAAGAAGACCTGGATTTTTTTTTTTTTTTTTTTTTTAGACCTGGATCTTTTTACATAATTGTTATCCCCCATATTTCTGCTGTTAGACATCTAAGAAAGGCTGTTTTCCCTTTCCAGGGATATGGTTTTAAGCCCAAATATGATGGAGAAGATCTTGCTTACACAGTAAAGAATCTCAGACGTAGTACGAAGTATAAATTTAAGGTAAGCTTTGAAAGCCCTTAAGAGATTTGTTTATTGTTCTTGTTGTTCCTATTGTTTTAAAGCTAAGTATATACCTCACTCCTTGGTTTTAAATCTAAATAGTTGTGGGAGGCACCAGGGTGGCTCATTCGCTTAGGCGTCTACCTTTGGCTTGGATCATGTCTGGGATTGAGCCCCGTGTCTGGCTGTCTGCTCAACAGGGAGCCTGCTTCTCCCTCTCCCTTTGCCTGCTGTTCTGCCTGCCTGTGCACGCGCTTGCGCGCGCGCTCTCTCTCTCTCTCTCTCTGCCAAATAAATGGATAAATCTTTAAAAAATAAAAGTTCTGTCCTTGGGGTGTCCGAGTGGACAGTCAAGTTGACACTGCTCAGTCAGTTGGGCATCAGAATCTTCAATTTGGCTCAGGTTATGGTGTCAGGGTTGTGAAATTGAGCCCTGCTCATGGGTGTGGAGCCTGCTAGGGATTCTTTCTCCCCCACTACCTTTCCCAACTCATGCTTAAGCTTAAGCACTCTCTTTCTCTCTCAAAGAAAAGAGCATTTTCTAATGAGCATTACCCGCTTTACTTTCTTACTATGTAACATTGCTTGTCAAATTGTGTATATATTTAAAATCAAAATTGTGTATATATTTAAAATAAAAAAATGTTAATGTTTCATGGAACTTTTATTTGTATTCTGTGAACAAATATCTTCTAAAATGTGAATGTTGTTTAAACACATTCAGAATATGCTTTTTTGTCAGAGATATCTAAAAAAGTAATGGTATTATTTTCCTAATACATTATATCAAATGGTGCACAATTTTAGTTTGTCCCATTACTGGTAGTCACTTGATGAAGGTTGTATATACCATGTTTCTTCACTCTAAGGTTGTTCTTTCTCCCTTTGTAATAAGTATTTTGTAAATCCTATGTAAACATCTTGTTTTTCATCAAACTTTCACCTACTGGTTTTAACACCCGTTGATAATTCTTGCCTGAATCAATTATTACTGATTAATGATTTCTAAGTGTGATTTTTCAATTTTATCATCTCTTCTACATTTATTAGTTGGCATTATACTGTAAGGAAAAGCTTTCTTTTCTCATTTATATTAGTATGAACTGATGGATTCCTATTTACTGAGTGGGTTATTTTTGTTACTATGATTATCAGTCATGAGACTCAAATTATTTCAGATTTAAGAGCTCCTTCAGGATGGCTTTCAGATCTTTTAGAAATGTGCCCCCCATTATTCTTTGAGCCTTTCCTTTCTGGCACATGATATTCCAGTCTCATCTTGTGCTTCTTCAGCCTTGGAATTGGTCATTTCTCAAAGCACCTGGGTCCTTTTAGTGGACAGTAGTATTTAGAAGCCAAAGTCTGGATAGTAAGTATACTTATTGCTGTAAAAGTTTTGCTATTCCTGGACACCCTGTCAATGGACAGAGCTACGTACTTTCTGTATGTATGTGTGTTACTTCTGTATGTACACACAAAGTTTATATGCACAAACACATTTACATCTGTATTTCTGTAGATAGATAGATTTTTTAAACCATGAGTGTACACCACAAACCTCCAATTTTAATCCAGTACCACAGGTTAATTCTAGTTTTCTCCTTTTTCTTATTTCTAGCTTCCTTCGTCATTAGCAAGAAACTTTGCCCCACTTACGTTCATTATATGTCACTGTGGAACAAATTCCTTCCTTCCCATAAAGTCTCTTCAGGGTGTTTGACTTCCTACTTAGGCAAATGCTACTGCCTCCAGCCAACCCACCTATCCCCTAGTGCAGATACTTGCTTGGTTTAGCCCACCTGTTGGACTTTACATTGAATTATTTTAGGAGGAAAGCAGAGACTCTTCGTGTCATGTATCGCTTGACTGAAGCCTGGTGACTATATATATCATTCTTGCTTACTTAAAGCAACAGCAAGCCTTGAAAATTCATCTCCTAAGGAGATTCTTTAAATTCTTTATGTTTCCTAGTATATCTTCCATTCTAAGTGTTTTAACCCTGACTTGATCAGGGATATACATTGTGTTTCACAGAACATGATCCTGGAGCCGGGATCGAGTCCCACATTGGCTCCCTGCATGGAACCTGCTTAAATTAGTTAATATAAGCCAACCTACTTTTTTGTGCAGATGTTTTCCTAAAAATACAAGATGCATACTAGTTGATAAATTGAACATTACAATTTTCCAGTCAGTGTTTATTTAATCAAATCATTTCAAATAAACGATAGAAGCCACTGTAAATTGATTTCACTATTAAAGGGCAAAAATAAATTTTATTATTCCTTGAGAACCTTAGAAAATTTTTCATAATGAGTAATTTGATTATGGAGAGCATAATAATTATATTTATTATGCTTTATCATGTATATTAGCTTCATTTTTAAAACTTATGATAACACTGAATGATCTTAATTTCAAAATAGAGTTTTCATATTTACAAGATTTATAAAATACCTAAGAAGTAAGTACATTCATTCAGTTTTCCTCTTAAGATGACGTTGGATTGTATTTTGCTTCGGTAACATACCAACAAGTTTTCTAAGGAGAAAATGTTAAGATCTTTATAATTTGGTAAGTTTATTAAAATTCTTAGAATTCTATCATGTAACACCATGGTGTTATGCCACACAGAGACAAAAATATACACAAAAAGAGTTAAATTTCTCATGATGCACTATTTTAAAAAGTCACAAATTTTTATTTAAAATTGTTTCGCTGTGGTAGTCACATTCGAATTGCAGGTTATACAGTCAGAATCTCTAAGAGGAGGAGCCCTTAGAAAAAGTAACCCCAAAAAACTAGAGAGAGGATGGGAAAACAGTGTTTCTAAACTACCTCTTAACAAATCACTGGCTTATAGGAGAGGATTCTATACTGGCTTATTAAATAATAAATTAAAATAGTGATAAGAACTTAGAGTAGGGATCCCTGGGTGGCGCAGCGGTTTGGCGCCTGCCTTTGGCCCAGGGCACGATCCTGGAGACCCGGGATCGATTCCCACGTCGGGCTCCCGGTGCATGGAGCCTGCTTCTCCCTCTGCCTGTGTCTCTGCCTCTCTCTCTCTCTGTGACTATCATAAATGAATAAAAATTAAAAAAAAAAAAAAAAAAAAGAACTTAGAGTATTAGTTCCACAAATACGATCACCAGACCATTCTACCAACACCACCTGGGAACTTGTTAGAAATGTAAGTTTTCTGGCCCCCTCAGATCTTCTGAATCAAAAATTCTGGGATAAAGCCTAACAGTCTGTTTCAGCAGACTCTCCAGGTGATTCTGATGCTTGCTGAATTTAAGAACCACTGATATAAAGGAGGAAAGAAATACTAGGAAATAAAAAATGATGACTATTTGAAGTCTTCTAGAAGTTCAGACACTTTGAATCTGCCTTGTGCTGAGGGACTTTTGAATCATTAAATCCTATTGCTGCCTCAGTCTTTCTAGTTTGACATTGCAGACTCCTCTTTCAAGCAAACCATATCAAAATAGTCTTAACAGTAAAGAAATCTTAGATTACTAAGCAAAAGCAGCAACATATTATAATCCAGAAGGCAATGACTAGATAGTATATTGCTGTTTGTAAAGAAACAGTAAGAATATATGATTAACATAAAATCCTAATATGACCAAGTTTACCCAATGCCAGAGTTCTAGTTTCTACACTACAGCCAATCCTAGGACACTTTAAACACTAGAACAAAATTGGAACAGTGAAAAAATTTTAAAATTAAAAAAAAATTAAAACAAAAATGTAAAGCAAGGATGCCTGGGTGGCTCAGCATTTAAGCATTTGCCTTCGGCTCAGGCTGTGATCCTGGAGTCCCAGGATTGAGTCCCACATTGGGATCCCTGCATGGAGCCTGCTCCTCCCTCTGCCTGTGTCTTTGCCTCTCTCTCTGTGTGTGTCTCTCATGAATAAATAAATAAAATCTTTACAAAAAAATTAAAGCATAAGAAAGCAGCCAGAATTCTTAAAATCATTTAAAATTCAGAATGGCATTCAATGCTGATTCCATCAAATGGTTCACTGGAAGCTGGGCTCTCTAGGACCTGTTGTCCAAATTTAAAATGATAATTATATTTCTTATTATTATTAAAGGCTTCAGAGGCTAGTAGCCAGTCCTATGACTCTGGGCCACTAGGAGGCTCATGTCTTATTTCCTAAAGTTCCTGAAAATAGTTTTTCAAGCAGCAAGACTTGAGTTCTGAGTACCTTGAGTTGAGAACCCTTAAGTACTTTCACTGCAGCTTGTTACTTATTTTGAGGCCTTTTTACAGGTGGAGAGAAATCAACCAGTATCTGGATCCATCAACTTAATTTCCATATTTGAAATTCAGTTATACACTTAAATGTCAGGATCAATGACAGTACATAAAGATGTTCCCTTCCTCATCATCATCATGTCCAGTGTTCCTTTCTCCTTTGCCCTAAACTCAGTGTGCCCAAGTTAAGTCCAAAGTTCTTATTATGTCCCTTTCTCCCTTGGATACATCAGCTCTTTGCCTTCTATCAGCTGTCATTCTGAAGAATACTAAGAATACTAAATTCTGTTCTGAAGAATACTAAATCTCCAAACCTGTTCTGTGTTATCAGGCTATTCTCTTACCTTCTAATTACCTTCTGAGTTCTGTTTTATACCTAGATTAATCATTCTGAAATACAGCTTTCCCTCTAAAAAAACAATTTCCTTAGGTTCACAGAAGATTCTCTATATTCTGATGCACTTAGTTTTTTTAAAATGCATTGCCTTTCACTCCTTACTTGAACTGGCTATCACGAGATTGATTACTTCTTCTTTGAACAGAGCTCGCTATTTACTTTTCATTTCTGCTCTATACCCAGGGCTTTCTGTTTTCCCTCTTAGCCAAGTTTGCCCTTTTACTGCTCTTGCCCATGAAGACCCCATATCACTTCTGTTAACCTTTTCAAAAGCTTTTGTGGATCATTTTATGCCTTAGCAATCTTTCATCTGTTGCCTAAATCTTTGGACAAGCATATTGCCTGTCTTCTGCATAAAGATTCTAAATGTGTTGAAGTTGAGTGCACTACCTGGAGTTCTAGCAAAGTGCTCCCTCTGTGGCGGGGAACTGAATGAGTGTTCTTGATTATTAGTAAAACTGTGGGGGGTGGGAAGATAACCATATGGCTTTATAACTTTTAATACCTTCATGGCTAACTGAAGTAAAAGGAGTCAGTGCGAAAATATATAGCTTTAAAAAATGTAATTAGTGGATATTTATGGATTTTAGGGAGTCTGTTCTTACTTTAATAGTTTCTTCTAGTTTTAGGTTTAAGTAGTCGCTGTGTACCATATTGACAAGTGTTTTGATCATCTTTGTAGTCTAATGTGTAAAGCAGCAGATAAAACATCCTGAAAATCTGTTATAGTGCGTGGGAGGACTGAGGAAGCCTGAGCAAAATTGAACAATTGAACCAAATTCTACTGAGGTTTCATGGGCTGCATGAGTTGTTTAGGGGTAGATTTATTTTGATCTTTATATTATCATGTCATGTCATAAAGGACCTTGTGTGTGAGTCATCCAGTAATTATTGAGCATCTACTCTATAATAAAGCACTGTTCTAAACTAAAGCACTGTACTAAGAGTACAATAATAATCAAAACACTTGGGCAGCCCGGGTTGCTCAGCGGTTTAGCACCGCCTTCGGCCCAGGGCCTGATCCTGGAGACCTGGGATCAAGTCCCATGTCAGGCTCCATGCATGGAGCCTGTTTCTCCCTCTACCTGTTTCTCTGCCCTGCTCTCTCTCTCTTTGTCTCTCTTTAATAAATAAATAAAATCTTAAAAAAAAATCAAAACACCTAATATGCTTAGTTGGGTGAATAGACAGTAAGCAAGTAAATAGCTGATGGTGATAAGTGCTATGTGGATTAACTAAATTAGGGTGAGGTGATAGAATGGGTAGTCAAGAAGTGTTTTGGAAATGACAGACAAATCTGAATAACAAGGAGTTAGCATGTCATGATCACAAAGAACATTTTAGGCAGGGGAAATAATTGGTAATGCAAAAGACCATAAAGTGGAGGTAGTTAGGGGAGAAGTCACATAGTGTTGTAGTCCATTAGGGAATTTAGATTTTATAATGAGTAAAATCAGAAGCTGTTGGAAAGGTTCTAAGCTAAGAAGTAATAAAATCCCTTTGGTAGTTGTGTAGAAAATAGATAGGGTTGGGAGAAGGAATGGAAGCTAGCAAACTAGTTAGTAGCATATTGTAGCCATTCAGAAAAGATAGGATAAAGGAAGCCTTGACTAAGGTGGTAGTAGTAGAGGAAAACAGAAAAGTGGAGGTAGAGTTGACAGGATTTGCTAATATATTTAAGCTGTAGGTTTAGAGAAAGAAAAATCAAGGATGTTTCTTGATTTTTGACTTGACCATAAGTAGATGATAGTACTTTCTGCTGATAAGAGCAAAGATAGAGACGGTTTAGAAAAGAGAAAATCCTATCAAGTTTGATATTGGACTTTATGAGCTTTAAATTCAATAGAAGAGATAAAGTAAAAACTTAGATACGAATTATATTTATTGCTGCACAACTTAATAGCTTGAAAAAACAAGCATTCATTTTATCAGTGTCTGTGGTTCGGGAATTCAAGACTGCCTTAGCTGGGTGGTTCTGATGCAGAATTTATGTGAGATTGCAGTCAAGATGCCAGGTAGGGCTACAATCACCTGAAGGCTTGACTGGGGCTGGGGAATTTGCTCCCAAGTTCACTCAGGTGGTTGGTAGCCCTCATTTCCTCTCAACTGGTCAGAAACTTCAGTTTCTCACCAGATGGGCTTCTCTGTAGGAAAGCTGCACACTGTCATTTATGTTACACTGTATTGGAAGCAAGTTATTAAAAACAATTCAGGGGCAACCCCGGTGGCACAGCGGTTTAGCCCCGCCTGCAGCCCAGGGCATGATCCTGGAGACCCTGGATGGAGTCCCACATCGGGCTCTCTGCATGGAGCCTGCTTCTCCCTCTGCCTGTGTCTCTGCCTCTCTCTCTCTCTCAATCTGCATCTCTATGAATAAAATAATTTTTAAAAATTCAAAGGGAAGAGGAATTAGCTTCTCTCTGAATAAAGCAAGTTGAAAGAATTTATGGACATTTTTTTTAAACCCAAAGAATAGTAAAAGAATAACTAAATCAAACCCAAAGCCTATCAAGTACCATCAGATTATAGCTTATTCCTTTGATGATGACTCTTGGTTAGTATCAAAATGTTAGGCTTAAAGTTGTATTCCCAGAACTGATTCTAAATGGGGATTATACCTAAATAATCCTCATATGTGCTGAGTCCCTGCTGAAGATAAGCAGTTCTCACATAAACAAAACCATCACAGTCTGAAACTTTATCATTTGATTGTGCTTATTTATCTCTCATCACTTTTTTTAAGCTATTATCATTAGGTAACAGATATTAATTGTTCTATGTCACAGGTTATTGCTTACAACTCAGAAGGTAAAAGTAATCCAAGTGAAGTAGTAGAATTTACTACATGCCCTGATAAGCCAGGAGTACCTGTGAAGCCTTCAGTTAAAGGAAAGATACATTCACACAGTTTTAAAATAACTTGGGGTAAGATATGCATATTTGTACATCATTACTTTTGTATTTGATTAAAATGATTTGAATATTAAGATATTTTTTAGGATAGTTGAGTAAATTTGTTAGATTAAGCAAGTTCAATACAGAATGTGAGAATCATTCATTGTTTGAGGATCTTTTTTGTGCAAAACTTTGCACTCACACGAATACAGAGTTCATATCTGATACCAGAAGAACTCAGCATCTATTGTAGGACTATGAGCAGAGGTAGCACTGAGTGAAATGAATGATTACTGAAATTGTAGCTGTAGATCACCTAGGTCATCTTGGTCCTCGTGAGAAATGAAAATCACTTACTCACTTACACATTTGTTGGGGTGCCTGGCTGGCTCAGTCAGAAGAGCATCCAACTCTTGATCTTGGGGTCGGTTGTGAGTTCAAGCCTTACATCAGGTGTGGAAGTTGCTTAAATAAAGCTTGAAAAAAATTAATAAAACACATTTATTGAACACCTGCTTATGCACTACCTAATGCAAAATCAGTATAGTAATGAAATGCTGGTGTTAATTTTTTTAAAAAAGCATTGCAGGTGATTCTTTTTATTTTTTAAACAGTCTTAGATTTTGCATTCTGCTTATTAGGATTTTTGTCATTGTTTACTTGTATTTACTTTACCTAATACCACTTTTACCTCTTTGGATAGACCCACCAAAAGACAATGGAGGCGCAGCCATTAATAAGTATGTAGTGGAGATGGCAGAAGGTTCCAATGGTAAGAACCGCTACCAAAAATTAATAGATGTATGCCTCTGCTCTTCATGACTACAGTTTATATGATCTCTTTTCTTTCACTCTCCATTCTCCTTTGTTTATAGCAGTTAGTATTTTAAGTAGTAATCTCTAGAAATACAGTGAATCAAACGTAAGACTCCTATACACCTGTATTATTACATTTACATTTGCATTTTATTTCCTTTCTCACTTGTTTGCATCACTCCGTTCCAGTATATCTCAAGTCTTCTGAAGGTTTATTTAGTTAGATTTATAACCAGACATATCAGAGAAAAATTATCTTGCAAAGTTTAACTTACATTATAGTAGTTTTAGAAATATTTTCTGTACCTTGTGAACTTTATTTTTGAATCATACATTTAACCATCTATTTCTATGCAATGAACTGTTTCCTGAAAAATAATGTCTTTTAATTAAGACTAAACTTCCTATGGTATTGGTTCTTTCTACTCTTTGTGTGTTATAATGTTATTACTAGACCAGTAAACACATTTAAAATGTTTAATTAAAAGCAGATTATCAATGTAAGCCAAAGTCTGAACAGAGTTACAGAGATATTTCATTTCAACAAAGCCATACAGATTTGTCTAGGAAGCTGTAACATAAAGAAAATTAGATCATCTCCAGGAAACTCGAAGCAAGCTTAAATTGTTTCTGACAAATTACATAAACACTTACGAGTGAAGCTAGGATACCTGCCGTGTCCGTGATACCAAAACGTTAAACATTACCTTGTAGCTGACTGAACATAATTCTTCACCTTACAGGAAACAAATGGGATATGATATACAGTGGAGCTACTAGAGAACATCTTTGTGATCGACTGAATCCAGGCTGTTTCTATCGTTTACGAGTTTACTGCATCAGTGATGGAGGACAGAGTGCGGTAATACTTACATGTAGTTTTTTTTTTCCAAGTTTGAGTCAAATAAGACGAGATCACCAGATGTCACTCAAAATTTGAAATGTATCCAAAGTAATTTCTGTAACCCAGGTGATTCATTTTATACTGACCAGAATATTCCAAAATAGAACTTGGCTTATTAATCATTTCTCAGTGAATATGTATTGTCTGGTTGATGTTTAGCTTTGGAACAACAGATATACAAAAATGTTGCAGAAAGATTTATAAAGATAAATTTTAGGATGATGTTCAATAATTATACCTAACAGAAATAAAAGTAAAATAATTGTAGACTGATCATTCCATAAATTATGTGAATCAGGACAAATCATAAAATGTCATTTACTGTTTAAACACAGATTCTAATATTTACTTATTGCGGAAATTGGTAGTTATTTTTATGAATAGAGATCCACTAACCAAAATGGACTTAAAGTACACCACTGATTATATGTGAGATATTTGCAATGTTCTGGAGAGGCATTTTTTTAATAGGAGTGATTTCTTTTTTTAATGAATTTAACCAAGAATGAGTTCATGGAGTATTAAAAACTGTTACCAGGGGATCCCTGGGTGGCGCAGCGGTTTGGCGCCTGCCTTTGGCCCAGGGCGCGATCCTGGAGACCCGGGATCGAATCCCACGTCAGGCTCCCGGTGCATGGAGCCTGCTTCTCCCTCTGCCTGTGTCTCTGCCTCTCTCTCTCTCTCTCTCTCTGTGACTATCATAAATAAATAAAAATTTAAAAAAAAAAAAAAACTGTTACCATTTTTCAAATGGAATTTAGTGCAATAAAGGTACCTTCTTTTTTTTTTTTTTTGAAGGTACCTTTTTAAAAAATGAACTTATAAGTATTTGAAAACGTGAGTACTATGAAACTGAGTGCATGTCCTGCCCCCACAGGCTTAGGATCCAATTACTTCATTTTATCTAATAAAATCTTTCTGTATTAAAAAAAGCAAGTCCCCTGCCCCCCAAAAAAGTCCCAATTTTCTAATTCAGCATTATAGCATTCTCATATAGGATACCTTTCTGAATATGATGATGACTAAATATTTTATTTATGTTTGGAAAAAATACTAAGTATAAATCTTATTAATACAATGCTGATAAGGAATATGGCACTGAGTGTGTCAGTATTTTAAGGGAAATTTTAAAATAAAAATTAATATATAACTTTTATATAGTGTAGAAACTAAAGTAATACCAAATACCTGAAGATACCTAACACTTGGAAAAGCTTACTTGATTTTTTAATTATTTTTAGGAAAAAAGGAAAGATTACCTATAAATACTAGTATTTGGGTTAAAAATACAATATATAGTAAAGTAACCAAAGTTATAAACATTGCAAATAGTGTTTGTAGAATGTTCCTTAGAAGAGATCTGTGGATCCATTTAGACAGGAACAAAAATAATACCCATTAGGTTATGATGTGATGGTGGGGTTTAATTATGGAAGAATAAAAAGGAAAAGTTTCTTGGGTTTTTTTTTCTGGTAACTTTCTTTGTATATAGTAGTCACATAGTATGTGTCTTTATTTGTCTATATAAAATTAGAGTTTTAATGATTTGAGTTTTTTATTTAGAACTTTTATTTCTTTTCAGTTGAAAGTCAGGTAGAATTTCAAATTATCAGTGCAGTCTTTGTGTTCATGTTATTTTCCTTTAACAAAAGCAATCTGATTGTTTGGTTGGGGCATTTTTGTTTTGCTACTGCTTTTGTTTTGGCAGGTATCTGAATCTTTACTTGTGCAGACTCCAGCTGTGCCTCCAGGCCCATGCCTCCCTCCCAGATTACAGGGTAGACCCAAAGCAAAAGAAATACAGTTACGATGGGGTAATTTCCATTTTGGTAATAAATTTTAATTAAGTTAGTCCTAAATGTATTCCTTTTGTTAAACTGCATAAATCTTTCCACCTTTAGGACCCCCTCTGGTTGATGGTGGGTCACCCATTTTCTGCTATGGTGTGGAAATGTCTCCTGTAGAAAAAGATGAACCAAGAGAAGTTTACCAAGGTTCTGAAGTAGAATGTACAGTGAGCAACCTTCTTCCTGGAAAGACTTACAGCTTCAGACTGCATGCAGCTAACAAAATGGGGGTAGGAAAACTCTACTGATTGAATTATAATCACAGTGGTATTTCATGACATATATAATTGCACCCATTAGCCATTTTGCTTTCAACGTGTGACCCCAGAGTTTACAGTTGTTTTCTGGATTTTTTAAGATTTATTTATTTATTTGAGAGAGCAGAGGAAGGGGCTCTGGTGTGGGGTGGGGGGAGTGGGCAGAGGGAGGAGGACAAGCAGACTCTCCACTGAGCATGGAGCTCTGTCCCAGGACCCTGAGATCATAACTTGAGCCAAAATGAAGAGTCAGCCACTCTGACTGAGCGTCCTAGGTGCCCCCAAATTTTGCAGTTTTTAATAAGCTTATAGAGATAAATAAGAGAGAGGTCTGTATATACATACGGTAACTTAGTTTTAGAATCTCGATATTTTCAAATCCCACTTAAAATTTGTGACACTTTGGACTTTAGCTATGCCAAAGTTTGCCTTTCAGGTGGTGCTGGTAGGATTTGTTTTAATAAGAAAAGTAGAGTAGGGATCCCTGGGTGGCACAGCGGTTTGGCGCCTGCCTTGGGCCCAGGGCGCGATCCTGGAGACCTAGGATCGAATCCCACGTCAGGCTCCCAGTGCATGGAGCCTGCTTCTCCCTCTGCCTGTGTCTCTGCCTCTCTCTCTCTCTCTGTGTGACTATCATAAATAAAAAATAAAAAAAAAATAAAAAAAAGAAAAAAAAAAAAAAAGAAAAGTAGAGTAGAAACAAGACCATACTTGGAGTAATTGAAATACTTGGAGTAATTAAGTTTTTGAGGCTGGTAATATGCAGCATTTACTTTCAGTTGGCTACTAATTGTAATTCATTTTTTACCTAAGGAAAAAGAAAACTTGAAGCATTTCTGGGTTTTTTTTTTTTTTTTTTTTTTTTTTTTGCATTTCTGGTTTTATCTGACTTTTTAGAAAGCATTATCTATGTATCTGTACAACTCCATAAAATGGACAAAATAGGTGATATCTCCATTTTATAGCTGAAGAGGCTAGAGTTCAGAAAGGCCAAATGATAAACCACAGACTCAGGATTGTCAGACTCCAGAGCCAAGGCCCTTTCCACTCAACCAGGACATCTCTCATCTCTGCATTAAAGTGGGTTCTCTAAGGACAAAGCAGTAGTTTCTTGCCTCAATTGAGTAACATTCTCTAATTATTCTGTAATTACAGTTTCACAAAATTAAACTGATAAGTCTCTCCTCTCCCATTATTTCATACTTCAGTGACCTGTATTATATCTTAGTCCTGTTCTCCAATTGAGTTCAGTATCTGTATCTACAGACTTAAAGTTTCTTATGTCAGTACTTTGTTGGCCATTCTAACATAAATCATCGTTTCCTGTCTGAAGTCATCTTGTCAGCCCCACAAGGCTGGGATAGCACCTCTATTGCTAGTGTTTTTAATCTGTATTTTCAGAATACTGAAAATTTGTCAAAATCATCTTAAATAGTTGCTTTCTGCATTTCCAGAGACTATACATTTTAGACTCTTTTTAAATCTATTCTAAATTTTAAGATCTAATTTATACCCATGATTCCCCCCATGCGTTTGTTATATCCTCATATAATCTCTTCTGACTTACTCCACATACCCAATTCCCTGATACCCTGCCCTTCTTACAGAAACCAGTTCATGAAGGAAAAAGGAGAAGAAAGTACAGTAGATAAAACTTAAAAATACCCGCACATCGTCACTTCCATGATATTGCATCTTTTTACTTTCTGTGAATGCTTTTGGAGTTTTATTATGGCCAGTTTGTCTTGAAGGAGAGGAATAATGCATTTAATTATTTATTTATGTGAATATTTATGAAGAGCTGTGCAGTCAGTGGGTAAAAAATGAAAACACTGGCTATATTTGTTTTTCTAGTTTGGACCATTTTCAGAAAAATGTGATATTACTACAGCCCCTGGACCACCAGATCAATGCAAGCCTCCTCAAGTTACATGCAGATCTGCAACTTGTGCGCAAGTAAATTGGGAGGTATTGTAATTCCCATTTACCTACTTTAAATGATAAGAGTAGTTCATCTAAAAGAATAGAGTTACTGTTCATTTCACCTCCTAAATTATGCAGACAATAAGTCCTAGTTAAATTCATGTGGTAAAAAGTGAATTTTTTATCTTTACGATGCATTTAAGTAAGGCATATTTGCATTACAAGTACAGAGTTTCTTATTCATGATGTGCTTTGTATTTTTTTCAAAGGCTTGGTCTCATTACTGAGATACTTAGCCACTGACTGAGCTTAATGTTCAGAACAAACATTCATAGGAATTAGTATAATACTATTTCTCTTATATTTATTATCTCCACTGTTTATTGTGTATAGTAATAATCAGTAATGATAATTGCATTTTCAGCTTCCTTTGAAATTTAACAGAAAATGTCCTTACATGGTTTAACATTTATATTACTTAATTAAATTATTTTGACTTCAAAATTCACCTTAAAATTTTCTTTCTGAAGTGATTCAGTCATATTTTTATTTCTAATTGGAAACAAGGATATTTTTTGACCAGTCTTACATTCAGGTGACCTTAATGAATAAAAATGTAATAATGAACAGTTTTAATTCTACTTAAACATTTTAAAGAAATTCAAAAGCAAGATCAGTCGGTTTTTGATACGCCTCAGGTAAAGAACGTTTTTGCCTAAAAACCATTTAATCAATATCAAGACCTTAAGACGTTTTCTTTTTCTTAAATTTTAAAGGTCCCTTTGAGTAATGGAACTGATGTCACTGAATATCGATTGGAGTGGGGAGGTGTCGAAGGAAGTATGCAGATGTGTTACTGTGGGCCTGGTCTCAGTTATGAATTAAAAGGACTTTCACCAGCAACTACCTATTATTGCAGAGTCCAGGTAAAGGTGGTCAGGGCCTTGTTACTCTAGCCAGAGCTTTGTGTTCTGTGAGCATTTTGATGGTCATGTTTTTGTTAACTTATAGGTTCTGTTAATTTGTAGGCTCTGAGTATTGTGGGTGCAGGCCCTTTCAGTGAAGTAGTAGCCTGTGTGACTCCACCATCAGTTCCTGCTATTGTGACTTGTCTTCAAGAAATAAGTGATGATGATATAGAAAATCCCTATTATTCACCTTCTACATGCCTTGCAATAAGCTGGGAAAAGCCTTGTGACCATGGTTCAGAAATCCTTGCCTACAGCATAGACTTTGGAGATAAACAGCCCTTGACAGTGGGAAAGGTTACAAGCTATATTATAGACAATTTGCAACCAGATACAACATACAGGTACACTCTACACACTATGTTAATTTTTGCCTAGGCCAGAGAGAAACTTTAAATAGAGTGATCATAACTGATTTTGTTTTTTCTTAATGTGGCACTTAGAATACGAATTCAAGCCTTGAATAGCCTTGGAGCTGGTCCTTTCAGCCACATGATAAAATTAAAAACTAAGCCCCTCCCTCCTGATCCACCTCGTCTGGAATGTGTTGCCTTCAGCCACCAGAACCTTAAGCTGAAATGGGGAGAAGGAACCCCAAAAACACTGTCAACAGATTCTATTCAGTACCACCTTCAGATGGAGGATAAGAATGGAAGGTAGGTGGGATCCCTGGGTGGCTCAGTGGTTCAGCGCCTGCCTTCGGCCCAGGGCGTGATCCTGGAGACCCAGGATCGAGTCCCACATCAGGCTCCCTGCATGGAGCCTGCTTCTCCCTCTGCCTGTGTCTGTGCCTCTCTCTCTCTCTCTCTCTCTCTCATAAATAAAAATCTTTAAAAAAAAAAAAAAAGAATGGAAGGTAGGTGTTTTTAATTGCTACTTTATAGTTTCTAAGGTCTTAAGTATATAAATCTAAACAGTAGAAGTTAATAAGACTTCAAAACTAGGTTAGAATTCTAATAAGTAATTTTAAATGTGCTATTTTCAAAAGACCAGAAGATATAGTGATGATTTCCTGTTTATAACTTGTGAGTAGGATGCCAAGAGAAAAATTAAGCGGGCTATTCTTTGACTCTCTTCTCTAACCCATTTACTCTCTTCATGCTAGTAAAAGAAACAATCTTTGCTACCAAAAAAGTTCTTAAGCCCGTATTTCCAGCAGAGGTGGTTTTGACAGTAAATAATTGATTGGCTTAAGACCCCTATGTCTGACTTTCTTTCCTCCACACCCGTCACAGAACCTGCATGCTAAGTAAATACAGTTTAGTTCCTCACTGTCAGACTTGGTTAGTCTCTGATTATTAGCTAGTCTCCTGCTAGGTTCTCATCTTTGCTGGCGTCCTTTACATTTTCTTGACATCCATGCCATATAGCATCCCACCAAATCATTTTTAATCATAAATCAAAAGATTTGTAGTATAAATTATTCAAATGGAAATCTGAGGCTGTTTATTGGCATTATAGCCCATGTAAACAATACCATATACCCTTTACAGGAGTTATTCTAATATTTTTAAGAATTTAAATTTTACTTTTCTACTATTCACTCAGCTTATAAGAAACAATCTGTATAATCTCATGGATTCAGAGTGCTAGTAGCAGCTTTTCCAAAGGTCTTCCCACTTTGCTTTTTGTGTTGTGTTTGCATCTTAGCCAAATATTCAATAATGGAATATTCATGATACTTTTTTACATAAGTACTCTCAGAAATGCTTACACATTTAAAATAACATACAGAATTAAACATACTGTATCACTAGTAAGAGCATTATACAGAGCAAACAGTATTAATCATTTTCTGAAATCTGTGCCTCTATAAATGTTAGCCTTTGTTCTTGGCAGAATTTTGTGTACACTTTGTAAGGCCTTACCTCTAGAAGGAGATTCTTTACCTTGCTACAGATTTTTGGTATAGCCATTTATCTTTAATATGTGTTGTTATCATTGGGTGAACTAATTCTGTAAGTTATTTTCATGCCCTTTGTAGCATTTACATTTAGGATAATGCAAGAAGGTTTACTGGAAACAGGTCTATTAGCAGTTGACTGAAATGTAATAGAATAAAAATTCCATTAAATATAAATAATATTGGGATCCCTGGGTGGCGCAGCGGTTTGGCACCTGCCTTTGGCCCAGGGCGCGATCCTGGAGACCCGGGATCGAATTCCACGTCGGGCTCCCGGTGCATGGAGCCTGCTTCTCCCTCTGCCTGTGTCTCTGCCTCTCTCTCTCTCTGTGTGACTATCATAAATTAAAAAAAAAAATATATATATATATGTATATATATAATATTAATAAGCTAGAGAATTGTAAGGTATGAGTATGGCTTATGGCTGTGGAAAATAAAAACTTTTATGATATTGTTAAATTTACTATCTAAATTTAATAAATCAATTTAGTAATACTTAGGTTTTACTCTTTCCCTTTGATTTTTCACAACTGTTTACATTTGCTTTGGGATAGTGTCTGAATGCTATTTCAGCTGTTTCCTGACCAAGATTTTGTCATTGTCGGCTTTTTTGATAGTGGTTTAAACTCTTTTTTTCCCCTGTTCTTTAAAAAAAGGGGTGGGGATTAAAAAGGCAAGGCTTATCTAATTACTGCTTCTTGGAAATTTTGTTACTTCGGGTCTTTAACTGGTTTTTCATTTTTAACCTGACTACAGTTTTCAGACTATTTAGAACTATGTGGGCATTCATTCCATTATTGATTCCCCAATTTCCAAAAATTTTAAAGCAGCCAATCAAAAATATTGGGGAACATTGAACTTATGGATGACATACATGATGATAATCTTTTCATCAAACAGTTCAGATGTGGCAAATTATATATTCTTTCATACTGCTGGGTAAATCTCTAGAAAACATAACCAAAACAACTAAAATTATGCCTGGACATTGAGGATTCTCTTTTTTATATAACAAGTTATATGCCAAAGAGTCTAATGAAAATTGTAGTATTCTGAGTATCTTTAAAAATGTATGAACATTAAAAGATAGCAGTCAGAAACAAAGCTATACCATAAGCCTGAAAAGTTACTGTGATGGGCACAAAATTTAGCAGTAATTTTTTAGGAAACCATGTCAGATTAGAAAATTTACCAATCCTGTGATTTTCATCATCTGATGAAAGATATAACAGATTTATTTGGAGTGACAAGGTGTTCCTGGCATTAAGTTCTAAGAGTAACTTCTACTTCTAAATAATGTCCCAACTGTACTACTTTAATAGTTTTTAAACACTTTTCGGAAGGTAGTCAAGGTTTATTTTTAATAAGAGTTATTTCCATTTTAGGTTTATATCCTTATACAGAGGTCCATGTCATACATACAAAGTACAAAGACTTAATGAGTCAACATCCTATAAATTCTGTATTCAAGCTTGTAATGAAGCAGGGGAAGGTCCTCTCTCCCAAGAATATATTTTTACTACTCCAAAATCTGTCCCAGCTGCCTTGAAAGGTAAGTTATACATCCTCAGGTTACTTTCTTTAATAATAAATTAATTTTAAATGCATCTTCATACATAGCCTTATGTGCTGTTATTACAATTTATCATCCAGTATGTGTCTGACATTTAAATTACAAAAAAATTATATAGACAAGCCCACCTACTAAGAGTTTGACTCAGTAATAAAAGCTATTTTAGGCAGCCCGGGTGCCTCAGCGGTTTAGCGCTGCCTTTAGCCCAGGGCGTGATCCTAAAGACCCGGGATCGAGTCCCACGTTGGGCTCCCTGCATGGAGCCTGCTTCTCCCTCTGCTTGTGTCTCTGCCTCTCTCTCTCTGTGTCTCTCATGAATAAATAAACAAAATAAAAAATTAAAAAAAATTTAAAAAAAAAAAAACAAAATAGGGATCCCTGGGTGGCGCAGCGGTTTGGCGCCTGCCTTTGGACCAGGGCGTGATCCTGGAGACCCAGGATTGAATCCCACGTCGGGCTCCCGGTGCATGGAGCCTGCTTCTCCTCTGCCTGTGTCTCTGCCTCTCTCTCTCTCTGTGACTATCATAAATAAACAAAAATTTAAAATCAATCAATCAATAAATAAATAAAATATTTTTAAAAAGCTATAAAGTTATTTTACCTAGCACATTGATACTGCAAGTACTGGGTTTTGTTCGTAATCTTTTTAATAATCTAACATAAAAATACTACACTGAATAGACATGTTGGATTTCTAATAGGATCATTTGCTGTTTCTCCTATTGTTACTTAAAGAAAAAATTACAAACTCAAATTGTTTTGACTTGTTCTTTCATTCATTTGGATTTCAGGGAGAAGGCCAGGTTGTTTGTTAAAAAGAAAATAAATGTATCCTTAGTTAACTTGAATTTTTTAATCAGATTTGCACATACATTCACAGATTTGTATATACAAATATCTTTAAAATTTAAATTGTCCCTTTAGATGGGTTATTTTTCAATGACCCTGGCAAGGATTGCACTTTGTGTATTTAGCCAAAATAACTAACATTCCTTACACTGAGGACAAATCACAGAGACTTCTAGTACAGTGTCCTGGATCGTGTCATTTGTTAAGCAGATCCACAGTTAGCCGGACTGTTCTTGAGTGTCTTTCTAATAATGTTGATGGAGTTTTACTGAGTCCTTTTTCTATTCTGTCATCCAGTTTAGTGTTCTTAGCCTTATGACTGTTGCTCATGTTTAATCTTTTGTTACCCCACCATTGAGTGAAGAAGCAGTTTTATATCAAGCAACAAGAAGTATTTTTCAATTTAGGAGATTTTTTTAAATTACAAAATCTCATATTCTAGTTATGTTCTTAGAAACACCATTAACATTGTTTTTTTAGAACTGACATAATCCCTCTGTTGGCTTTTTAACTCAACAAAAACAGTGCTTACCTTGATAGATGTTTTAATCAATCTGGCCATTGTAACACCTATAGATTATATGGCCTGGAGATAAGAGTAAACCATTAATTAACTATGTCTCTGCAAATTTCAAAAATTCAGATATATAACTGAGTTTTAAAGGTTTGTTGATTTTGATTAAAACAAGTGTCTGTGTGATGTGCCAAGTTAAAAATCAAGTAGAGCAGATTTTATTTGTATTTGTTCTCTACAGCCCCCAAAATAGAGAAAATAAATGATCACACTTGTGAAATTACATGGGAATGTTTACAGCCAATGAAAGGTGATCCAGTTATTTACAGTCTTCAAGTTATGTTGGGAAAAGATTCAGAATTTAAACAGGTATGTGCAAAGATGTAATTCTGTGGATATTCATTTTTTTCTCATTTTTATGTACTTACAGTGCAAGATTTGTCTCTTTATCTTTCCAATTCAAAAAACATTTATTTAGTACATACTGTGTTCCGAAGATTAGTAACTACACAATATCTCTGTATATTTAACAGATGATTCATTCATTTGACAAGAATTTATTAAACTAGATGCCAGGCACTCAGGATATATAACACTGAACAAAAAGTTCTTACCTCTGTGGCACTTATATTCAGCAGAAAAGGAGATACTAAAAGCATAGGGAAGTACAGTGAATAATAAAACTGGGTAAAAGGAATAGGCAGTTTTGGGAGGAGAGACAGCTAGTGCTATTTCATATGGGGCAGTCAGGTGACAATCAAACAGAGACCCAAAGGAGGTGAATATGGGGAGAACAGTCGTCCAAAGAGTGGAAGCAATAGGTACAAAGGCCTTTGAGATAGGAGCATGCTTGTTAAATTTAATGAACAAGAAGGCCAGTATGGAGTTGGTTGTAAGAGCAATGGGGAAAATAATAGGTGATGTCAAGTAGTCAATGATAAAGAGGATCTTTGTGTGATCTTTGTGTGATATGAAGATCATGTAGGGGTATTACAGGCCACATTGTGACTTTTACTCCATGTATAATGAGAAGCTGGTAGAGGATTTTGACCAGAGTAGTCACAGGATCAGACACAAGGTCATTTTGGCTAGAATGGGACACGGGCAGAAGCAGAGAACATTAAGGAGGCTTTCAAAATAACAGTAATAATCATAATTATAATTCAGTGTTATAACTATGATAACAACCATTATGGAAGCCTACCTAGCAGAAGTATCACCTACCAGGGGACGCCTGGATGGCTCAGCAGTTGAGCATCTGCCTTCAGCTCAGGGCATGATCCCAGGGTCCCAGGATCGAGTCCCACATCGGGCTTCCTGCTTGGAGCCTTCTTCTCCCTCTGCCTGTCTCTCTGCCTCTCTCTCTCTCTCTCTGTGTGTGTCTCATGAATGAATAAATAAAATCTTTAAGAAAAAAAAAAGTACCACCTACCTACCAGGCTGAAAAATTTCAGAGATGGCTTCCTGGTACAGGGTGATTGGCAGTGAGATGAAGTCGGGAGCTTACCAGTATCTTTTATAAAGAAGTAGTTTTTATGCAAATCAGAGGCTAATTTCTGTAAGCATTTCATCTGGTTCTCCGTTTTTTCTTCTTGATTTTGAGTGCTTTTAAGCTGGATTGTTTTGAGGAGCTCATATTTTCTTTTCCCACTAGAAAATCATTCGTATTTTATTTCCATCACATGCTTTATAGTTATTAATAATCGAATATTTTTCAATATAGATATAATTTTTTCTTTCAAGTTTTGTTAAGTATGGAAGCGTCATTACAAAGGGCCCCAAAGTCAGGTTAAATTTGGCATTGACTGTTTTTCTTTATTAGGCCATCTGCAAATTGACATGATAATCAGATTTGAAAATAATTTACAGATAAGCAGGTTTCCTTCCAAGGAGGAAGCAAAATTACTATTAAAAATGTAATTGCATTACGTGTTTAAAGGAAATAGGGACCCCAGATTTGAGTAGTGTATGAATTTTAATAAACATACCACTACATGAAATAGCGCTGCTAATTCTAATTTAACTTAAAAGCAGATAATCCTGTCATCACTTTCACTTACTTTAGATTGTAAGCACGCCATAAAACCTAAAATACTTAAAACATCATCATATACTTGCTCATCCAAATCTCTTAAATATTTATAAAATTTTACAATTTATTGACAGGTTATACTCCCAAAAGTTTGAAGGTTGTGTTTTTAAGAGTTCAGTTCCATTCATGGAATGTAATATTTTACTTAAAATTTGATACTCAACACACATGTGCTAAATACTATGTATAAAGAATTGTGAGGGGCTACAATATTAATAGGTTATTGTTCTGATTTCAAGAAAGTTGTTTAGAAATTAACAAACAAGCAGAAATATTATAATCATGGCATTTTATATAGCCAAGCAAAAAGTCATAATAAAGATAAAACCTACTTTATAAAAAGGAATGATTTATTCCAGCTGGATTTTGTAATGTTTTCTAAAAGAAGTGCCATTTAGTGAGGGGACAGGGTGCATGATGGTGCTGTGAGCTAAGAAGGAGCTGTGAACTCTCAAGTGTGACTTGAGTAAGACTCAAAAATGGAATGTGTAGTTAAGGAAGCCAGGTCCAATGGCTTTTGGTCCTATGGGTCTTTATTCCATAGCAGTAGGAAGGGCTGATGTTTTTAAGAAGGGATTATTTTAAATAAGTTGGTGGTTTAGTTTCTAAACTAGCTTATCTGTTTACCTAAAAACCTTTAACTTACAATGTTTTGGGGATTGTGGATCTGGAAGCAAATTCACCTGGCAGCAATACCTGGGCTAAACTTAGAGGGACAAAGAAGGGAAAAAAGAAACAAATTGATTTCTTTGTACTCTTCCCTTTCTTTGCCCCTCTTTGATCAGCTTTGAGAAAACTCTTTGTTGCCTTCTTGCTGTGCAGTGCCCCATTCTGTAGCACTTTATCTAAAATGGCCCCCATTCTCTAAAATCACACTCTGACTTGCCTCCCATCTGACACACATCATAACTCCCATAAACAAAGAACAGCTGACCTTATTGTCATTAAGAGAAAGACTATTGGGGGATCCCTGGGTGGCTCAGCGGTTTAGCACCTGCCTTCGGCCCAGGGCGTGATCCTGAAGTACTGGGATCGAGTCCCGCATCGGGCTCCCCACAAGGAGCCTGCTTCTCCCTCTGCCTGTGTCTCTGCCTCTCTCTCTCTCTGTCTCTCATGAATCAATAAATAAAATCTTTAAAAAAGAGAGAAAGACTATTTGCATGGGAAAATTCATACCAAAGGTGCAAGTGTCTACTGGTTCTCTAATCCCCTAGAGAGTGTATATATTTTTTAAAGCAACTGCTTTTTTACCAAAATGGCATTTCAAGTTGTATAACAAGGTAAAGTTTAAAAATACTGGGAGACAGTAGAGCCATCTTCAAAGCAGATCAACCTCACCTCGGAGTCTGTACCTAAGGCACTTCTGTGTCACAGCTTATTATGTTGCAAGTTCCATGAAAACCAACTCAGACTGGCACAATTAAGTGTAAATCCTCTTAAGAAGAAGCCTAAAGGTAAGCAGGCCTCAGAATTGCTTGATACAGAAACTCAGTGAAGTTGTCAGGGGCATGGCTTTTCTCAGCAGTCTTTAGTGACTGCCCTAAGCCATGTGGAATTTATTCTCCCTCATTCACATTCAGGAAAGAGAAAGTGCTTAGACTGCAAAGCTTTCCCTTAACCAGTGACTGTTCAGGATTTAAGCCAACCAGAGCAGAGGCCTCCTCTGGAGTTAATAATGAGGCAAGCTTCTCCATGTACAAGGATTGGGTAAGGGAGCATTTGATACCCCATCAGAAGTCGGTATTGTTGGCAGTGTCAGAGAATGGGTACGAGGATAGTGGCTTGTTGGATTCTATACAACTTTTAAACTTCTGAACTTAGATTCCCAAAATGATGCCCCTCTGAGTGGCCTGCAGACCTAATGAACCTGAATGTCTAAGAACAGGACCCATGATTGTTTTATGTTTTTTAAAGTTCTAAGTGGTGCTTATGCACAACAAACTTAACTGCTCTAAAAGCTCCCAGGTTCACTTAAACTTCGAGGGGAAGAATGGTATGGACAAGAGCCATGTGGGTATTCCATTGTTTTCAGGGATTTTTACTGTTTTCTTCATGTGTTGATCACTATTGAAAATAAGTATTTGCAATCATAAATTCATAAGTTACAGAAGGATGATATATGGCCATATGTGCCATATTATATTGGCACATATTGCCTTATTATATGTCATAATGAATAATTACTTTAAAATGTAATCAAATGCATAATAAACCTTAAAGAAAGGTACAAACAAGTCTGCACTTAGCCTAAAAGTAATGTATTGTTAAAATCATTCTTATACTAACTACTATAAATGATATATACTGTGCACATTACTCAGTGTAAGTCAGATTGTGGATTTGTAACATACAGAGAGTAGAATTTGTTCCTTTGTAATGACAACTTCAAAAGTGGTTATCTTTGGGGATCCCTGGGTGGCTCAGCGGTTTCACGTCTGCCTTTGGCCCAGGGCGCGATCCTGGGGTCCCGGGATCGAGTCCCACGTCCGGCTCCCGGCATGGGCCTGCTTGTTCCTCCTCCTGTGTCTCTGCCTCTCTCTATATATATATCTATCATGAATAAATAAATCTTTTTTAAAAAAAAAAGTGGTTATCTTTAATAGCAAGCATGTTTACTTACCCTTAAAAGATAACAAGAGACTAATTTTCATTTTTGCTTGAGTTCTTGGTAAATCCAGCCAATCTATGTTTCTAAAATGTGAATATGGAGACATATAAACAAGTAAGATACTGGTTTCATTTTTATTTGTTATTAACAAATAACATTTGTTATTTTCTTCATGCTGTGACCTATTCACAAAGCTAAAATAAGGACAAATATCAATTTATGAAAATCTAAACTTAAAAAGTTTCCCTATAAAATTTTGTTGCAAACAAAAAATTCTGTTGCAGTTGATGTACAGTTTCAAAGTTCTTAGCCAGCTAAACATGCAGACTTCACAAGCTTAAGTTTAGTCTGCATTTCTCCATTGAGAGTAAATATAAAGAGCTGTTTTATTTTTTTGTTTTGTTTTAATTATATGTAACTCCAAGTATCTGTGAACAATAGCTACAGGCCAAAAAATTACGAATTTTTCAGAGTTTTACTTTGCTCTTTTCTGTTTACTAAGATCAAAACAGTTGTATCTTGTCAGTATGAAATGGAGGGGTGGAAATGGCGTGATTAAGTTAACTTTAGCAAGTTTATCTGTTTTCTTCCGTCCTCGTATCTATAGTTACCTACAAGAAGTCTCCCTGTTTAGATATCCTTCCAGCATCTGGAACACAAAACTGAAAACTTGACTTCATTATTTTCCCTCCCAGTCTCTTCTTTCCAAACTCTTTACTTCATCAGTGTCATAAGTTCTAACATGGTTTTGGTCTCCAAGCTTTGAACTGTTGAAGCAATTTTTTTTTTTTTGCCTGCCTGCCCGCCTACTTACTCAAAAATCATTTCTAAAAATGATCCATAAAAACTATACTGAGGTATCATATCCTTGTGCTTTCATACACAGCAGGAGCCCCTACCCTGCCCAGCTTTCTCAGTCCCTCATTCAGCTTTATGATCAAGATTCCTTAAAACTGTTGTAAATATCACACACCTAAAGTGGCCCCTGTGGAATTAGACCTAAATATCCAACTAGTGTTATGAACATACTCCTCCTGTCTCTCAGATCTCTTCACCTATCACCCTCATACCATTTGTTGAGTTTTTTCCCTAACCATATTACCATGCTCATTTGGAGACAAATGGAAAGTAAAGAAAATTTTAAAGACAAATGTCATCTATTATAGCCACATGACAAATAACGTATCTTTTTATCTTTACTATTTTGAGTTTGTTGTATGTATGTGTAGTCTGACACTGCTTTCTAATACACTCTTCTAATTTACTGACGTTGCTGCTTTTACCATGATCCAGACATGAACATTAATTACTACATTCCCACTCCCCGTATTACTTATGTGCATCCTCAGAACTAATGCATGTTTATGGTTTTCTTTGTTTCATGCTAAGTCTTACTTCCTTCAGTAAAAGCTCCTTTATATATTCTCAGCATCCACTGACACACATTTTGACATAAACACAGTCAATAACTCACTAATTTAGTGGCCTTAAGTACCGATTATATGCTAGATTCTGAAGACACAAAAATGAGACAAAGCTCTTAATTTTGCTCCTTCACGAACAAACCAGTATGTAAAAATCTTAGATTGACAACCCAGATACAATTGAAGTAGCTAAAATTGCCTAAAAGAGGGCTAGGTCAGGTTTGGGTTGATCTGACTTACAGCCCACCAACTAGCTCAAGAACTTAGTTGGGCAGGCAGTATGAGTCTTGATTTTCTCATTCATAGAATGAGGGAAGGGACTGATTAATGGAAATTCTAGCTTCCACACACTGAACACTTGTTATGTGCTGGGCACTGTGTGCAGTCCTTTAACAAGTACTAGTTTCTTTCATTCTCATAGTTACCATACAACATAACTATTACGCTCACTTTACTAAGGTGATTGGTCTAAGAGCACATGGAGTGTGGCCTGGCAGACTGTGCTCGGACGCAGGGGTGACCAGTCCCAGGACATATCCTCTTAATCATTACTAGCATGCTCTTGAAAATCCATGGAATTCCATTCTTGTTATTTCCTTTCTAAGGGATGGGCAGAGGAATTGGGTTTTAAGATACAATTCTGTGATTCTAAGTGATTTCTTTAAAGTTCATAAAATAAGTTGCCATAGACACCTGTAGAAAGCTCCCTTATTCACTCATTAATTGTTTCGGCAGATGTTTGAAATTGTACAGAAACCAGTTTTGTAAAGATATAATGAGGAAGAATGATTAGATGTGGTTTCCCTTCTCATGAAAGTTTCACAAAAGTTTGACTTCTTATACTTGAGAAAATCAAGGAAATACCTGTGGGCTGGTTTTCCTTGTTCTCTAGCTACTTTGGGGGCAAATCTTCTCTCCTTAACTGGTCTATAAGTTCTGCGAGGATAGGATGGCACATCCTCACTTTTACAGTTTCTCCTGCCCTTATACAGCAGATTAGCTCTTTAATAGAAAGGTAGGTATTTTTTAAATGTCATTTAAAAGATAAAAGCAGTAGCACTCCCTAGCTTCCATCTCAAAAATAATTCTAAAACTAGCCTGTTGTAAAATAGATTTTCCGCCTGACCTTCATACATAATTCTTCTTCCATTCTCTTATTAACAGATTTACAAAGGCCCTGATTCTTCATTCCGGTATTCAAGCCTTCAGCTGAACTGTGAATATCGTTTCCGTGTGTGTGCCATTCGCCAGTGCCAAGACCCCGTGGGGCATCAGGACCTAGTAGGTCCCTACAGCACAACAGTGCTCTTCATCTCTCAGAGGACTGACCCACCAGCCAGCACCAACAGAGACACTGTGGAAAGCACAAGGACCCGGCGGGCACTGAGTGATGAGCAGTGTGCCGCTGTCATCCTCGTGCTGTTTGCTTTCTTTTCCATTTTGATTGCCTTTATCATTCAGTACTTTGTAATCAAGTGAAAATATAACTTTATTTTTAATACTGTATTACATTTTATTTTGTCATGTACTAAAATTATTTCTGTATTGCTTTTACAAAAACAGTGGCATTTAGCACTGGCATTGAGACTATAATACATCATTTTTGCCATTTTCAATGCTTATATCATTAGGTAGAGGCTGGCACCTTATTAGAATGCAAGCCACAGAAATAGCAATTTTGGGGTTTTTTGTTTGGGACTTTTTTCTTTCCTTTTTTCTTTTGTTTTTTTTTTTTTTCTTTTTTCTTTTGTTTTTTTAATGCCTTCTTGTAAAACAGACTTTTCTAAGAGGCAACAATATATAATTGATATTTTGACCAGTCAGCATGAGTGTAACAGTGACAACCTGATCTGTTTGTTCTAAAGATATATTACCTAGTGAAAAATTCAGAATGATTAAAATTTACACTAACATGCTATAAAAAAAAAAAGTCAAAGTCTGATGCTGTGAAAGCAATCTAGTGCTATATTTCTACCTCCTCATTTGTCTTAATTATTTGGTAAGTGGGATTATGATGAATAACTGGAGGGGCTTAGCAGATAAAAACTGGATGAAAGAATATGCATGAAAAAAGAAACTTCTTGTTTGATAAATGTGGAGTTCTTCATTACAAGTATATATTCATGAATTCACAGATAAAGAAAGCACAGACAGTTTACTTGGCCTAAAAATATTTTAATGTTTACTCAGAAAGCACCTCTTCAGGTCTTGAGAACATGTTAAACTACAGAGGGCTTGTAGATACTTTTTAAAAGTAATCCTACTCAACTCTGAATTTCAAACCTATTTAATTTGGTTTTTGTGAGCCTCTGAACTATATGTATGTATGTATGGACATGCATATATATATATATATGGCATATATATAAACTATACATATGAAGTGTAGAAATATATATATATATATATATACACACACACACCCACATACTCCATCTATCTGGAATAGGCTAATTTTGAAGAACTCCCATAAGTTTTGCTGCTTCTCCCATAACTACTGCCATCACCATCAGAATTCATAATCAAACCTAATCTTTTTGTTTGGGGCACCAAATCCGAAGACAAAATTAATTTGCACCAGTAAACTTCAAGCTGCTTTCTTTCTTGAAAAACTAATGTTTAATGTAATGTCTGTCTGGATACTGTTCCAAATTGTTGATTGCATGTGGTTAATGTTGCATTAGAGCACTTTGCAATTGCATAATTCATTAACGTTTTGTGAGCTTGCATTTGTGAGTTATTGGATGATCAGACTGAACTTTGTCAAGTATCACATTGTACATCTTGCATAGATGTCGATGACTGCCAGTAATAATACAGTTTGTAATGAAACTATCTTAAAATTCTTGTTTTATCACATCTGTTATCTGTAAAACACTTGTAACTAGCCTTTTTAATTTATTATTTGAATTTTAGGGTAGTGAATCACTAATTTTTAGTTGCTGAGGTTATTAGCATTTTAGTGATTACTAAGCACTTCTGTCAGTCTTTGAAAAAAGGACATATGTTTTGTGCTTTGAAGATCTCTGAAGAATTTCTCTTATATTAGAATGGGCATGTATTGTAATTGTTTTATGTCAAATGATATGTGCTGTAGAAAAAACATTAACCTTTGTTCAAAAAAGAAACGGATAAACTTGGCCTTTCCAAGTATAAGAATGACCTGTCACTATAATATACTATATGTTTACATTTTATTTAAACTTAATCTCTTATGTATAGGCTAACTTTCCCCCCAAACAACAGTGATTGCGATTATTTTCTAGAAACTTCGTAAAAAGTGCCACATTTGGCAGTACAAATGAGTTTGAGTGTAATAGCCCAGAGATTTCTATATAGTTGAATGTCTAAAATGGTAAAATATGCCACTGTGGCGGTTACAGTGGCTTATGTTTTTCATAGTAATTCAAATGAACTCCTATTTTTGATAGTAAATGTCATTTAATAGTGTACTTGCCATTTGAGCCTCCCTGCAAAATCAGTGCAGAGGAGAAAACAATTTTTAATGTAATCTTGATTTTACCTCATATACTGTACATTCCAAAAACTCTAAACTTTTTAAAGATTATAGATACACTACCAAACATATCACCTTGAAATTGTATAAGGTTGAACTTCATACAAATGAATAAATATAATCTCATAAAAATACATAACTATGTAGCAAAAGTATCTTTAAAATCCATGGAAAATAAAAGTTGTATCATTCTTTTTTGAGATATGTTTATTGTATTCCTATATACTCATTATTTGCTGCCTCTTTTAGAGAATGAAGTGTTAAGGTCTCCCTCCTCGCAGTGGGCTTACAACAGTTGTTTTTGTTTTAGTAATACTCAGATCTTCAGTGTGAGAGGACCCATATTCAAGGAGGTAACGTCCAGTACATTAAAGAATGGAATTAGAAGTTTTATCCTAGTGACTTGATTTTGCGCAGTTCTCTAGATATCTTGCTCCCTTTACATGTATAAAGGATAAGGATGGCTCTGAGCTAAAGTCCTCATTGGAAGGGAAATCTCTGACCTCCATACCTTTCCTGCATTCTTCACCTATTTCCTAGTATCTTCTTTCTCCCACCATCAGGGGCCTTGCACCTTCCTGTTACTGGTGCTATCTGCCCCTGGGTCTGCCGTCCACCTGGAAATTCAACATGTCCATCTGCAGTGCCGTGCCAGAAAGTTCAGTCCATGCCTGAAAATTCTTACACACACCAGAAAATTCAATGTTCCCTCTCACCCTGTTAAAATTTCCATCCACAGATCTCAATGGGGATACACTGCTTTTTTTTAAGTAGGTTTTTTTTTTGTTTTTTGTTTTTTGTTTTTTTTAGATTTTATTTATTTATTCTTGAGAGACAGAGGCAGAGACACAGGCAGAGGGAGAAGCAGGCTCCATGCAGGGAGCCCGATGTGGGACTCGATCCTGGGACTCCAGGATCACACCCTGGGCCAAAAGCAGGTGCTAAACCGCTGAGCCACCCGGGCTGCCCTGTTTTTGTTTTTGTTTTTAATTCCAGTTAAGATACAGTGTAATATTAGTTTCAGGTGTACAACACAGTGATTCACTTGTCCGTACATCACCTGCTGCTCATCATACAAGTGTCCTCCCTAATCCCCGTCACCTCCCCTCTGGTACCCCATCAGTTTGTTCTCTATAGTCGAGAGTCTGTTTCTTGGTTTGCCTCTCCCTCCCTCCCTCTCTCCCTCCCTCTCCCCTCTTTGCTCGCTTGTTTCTTAAATTCCACATGAGTGAAATCATACAGTATTTGTCTTTTTCTGACTGATTCCGCCTAGCATAATATTCTAGGTCTATCCACATTGTTGCAAATGGCAAAATTTCATTCTTTTTCATGGCTGAGTAATATTCCAGTGTATATACTTCTTTATCCATTAATCAATCGATGGACCCTTGGGCTGTTTCCATAACTGGGCTATTGTAGATAATACTGCTGTAAACATCGGGGTGAATGTATCCTTTTGAATTAGTCTTTCTATATTCTTTTATATGCTTTTTATGTCACCTAGTAGTGTGGTTGCTGAAGTGTAAGGTAGCTCTATTTTTAACTTCGTGAGCAACCTTTGCACTGTTCTCCAGAGTGGCTTCACCAGTCTGAATTCCCACCAACAGTGCAAAAGGGTTCCTTTTCCGCATCCTCACCAACACCTTTTGTTTCTTGTGTTGTTGATTCTCGCCATTCCAACGAGTGTGGGGTGGTATCTCAGTGTAGCTTTGATTCGCGTTTCCCTGTTGATCAGTGACGTTGAGCATCTTTTCATGTGTCTGTTGTCCATCTATTTGCTTTCTTTGGGAAAGTATCTATTCATGTCTTCTGCCCATTTTAATTGGATTATTAATTTTGGGGGTGTTTTATAAGTTCTTTGTGTATTTTAGGCGCTCTTTATCAGGTATGTCATTTGCAAATTCTTCTCCAATTCCATAGGTTGCCTTGAGTTTTGTTTCCTTCCCTGTGCAGAAGCTTTTTATTTCAATGAAGTCCCAATAGTTTATTTTCGTTTCTGTTTCCTTTGCCTTGGGAGACAGATCAAGAAAGAAGTTGCTATGACCAATGTCAAGTTATTACTGCCTGTGTTCTAGGATTTTTATGGTTCCAGGCCTCATGTTTTAAGTCTTTTATCCATTTCAAATTTATTTTTGTGTACTGCTTTTTAAAATCCAGGTAGATCCCTAAGAGTGAACACTGCAAGGACCATGATAAAGCTTAAAATGTTAGGTTGGGGAAGAGGAGATATTCTGAATATAAGGGCATCACTTCACAGAAGCTACTAAGTATGAATCCAGCCTTGAGAAGAAGATGATACTTATTCACAGTGTTGCATGTCTTTTTTTTCTGTAGTTGGGAAAAGGAATTTTATGTCTTGTCTGCCGTGGATTGAATGATGGTCCTCACTATCACAAACATTTGCATAGAAGGATCCCATGTGGGTGGTGACTGAATCAAGCAGACAGATTACAAAAGAAAATGATTCTTCAAAATCTAAAACCAGTTACACTGTAACCTAACCATCTACCATCAATATAGGTGATAATGCCTCATATTTTTAAAGAACTTTTAAAATCATCTATTTTCATATGCACTTTTTAAGATTGTGTATATAGGGATTGTGTATAAAGGGATTGTGTATCCCTTTATTTATTCATTATTCTCTCCCTGACACTCTTAAAAGGGAGAAAATGAAAAAAAAAAGTTGGCAGAACTAAGATTTTAATAGTTCTAGTCATCAAATCTTCCATGTACAGAGCGGGGCCATCAAATGTTTAGATGCTATAAGGACTATTTTTTATCTTACATGATAAAAAGGATGCCTGCTATGGGAAATTTGCCAAGGAAAAGATTTTTGGAATGGGTAGATTTTGAAGCCCCATGACTCTTACGCACATCGTAATGGCTTGCGTCTGTGGAGCAGTGCGCTCCGCGTGGTGTGCAGTGCTTCGCCGCAGTTACCTTCCGTCATCCTCCTACCTGCTGTGTTACATGTGAACTGAAACACAGAGGAGCTTCGCACCTGCCAACGTCCAGGAGATTGGAATCCAGCTGGGTGGTCCAGCGCCCCCACACTTGACCACTGTCCTCTGCACTCTCTCCCACGAGTCCTGAATTCAGTAAGGAAATCAAATTAATAACTGACTTCAATGTTGCCTTTATACGAGTATTTCTGGAGTGCTTTCTGCATGCCAAGCAGCTGCTAAACACTTCCCCCGCCCGAAACAGTCGGCAGCCCTCTGAGGAGTGAGCAGAGATCCGGCAAGGACGATCTGCTACCAGGGTCGCGCTAAGTGGGAAGCTCTAATTTCTTAAGTTTCATCCTTTGATACTTGACTCCCTCTTTGAGTTTACCCCCAGCCCGGAAATAACCCACACTCTTAAATACTCCCACATCCAAGGAGGCAAGTACCTTTATTTCCCCTTCCACAAATGAGACAAGCGAACATATTCAAAAAGGGGATATAGCTACGATGTGGATGAACCTGGAAAACATTAGGCTAAATGAAAGATTAACCAGACACAAAAGGTCACATGGCATATGATTCTATTCACATGAAGTACCTGGAACAGGTAAACCCACAAAGACTAACGGAGATTAGTGGTTGCCAGGGTCTGCAGGGAGGAGGAAATGGAGAGTAATTGCTTTATGGGCCTGGGGTTGTATTTTGGAAATGTTTCAGAACTCCACAGAGGTCGTGGTTGCACAACACCGTGAATGCACTAAGTGCCACTGAATTGTTCTCTTTAATATGGGTAATTTTATGTTGGGGAAGTTTAACCTCTTTGTTTTTTTAACGAATATAAGATGAACCTAAAGACTAACATACAGGGCAGCCCGGGGGGCTCAGCGGTTTAGCTCTGCCTTCAGCCCAGGGCCTGATCCTGGGGTCCTGGGATCGAGTCCCACGTCGGGCTCCTTGCATGGAGCCTGCTTCTCCCTCTGCCTGGGTCTCTGCTACTCTCTCTCTCTCTCTCTCTCTCTCTCATAAAATCTTAGAAAAAAAAAAACTAACATACAAATTGCACAGGACTAGAGAATCCTGGACATCATCAAATCAAAATAAACTGGCCTAATCATTACGTCTATTTTGCTAAGACACAAGCCAACTTCTCACTTGGTGATTTTCAGACTTCCTGACCTCCTTGGACGTTCCTACTCCTTTGAGTGGGTGCGTTGAATCTTTTACGGCTGTCCATGATAGTGACTAAGGGATGTGGCCCTGCCTAGGCCCAAGGTACCAGCTCTACCTGACATACTTAATATTTCTAGGATGATGCAGCGGTCTTAGAGGAAAAACTATGTTTTTCAGCTACACAGTTTACCAATGACAACAGCCATTCAGTAAGAATGTTCGCATGTAGTATAAACCTTGCTTCTCACGGCCTGTGTTCTGAAAAGTAATCTCAAAAACCAAATTTGAGGAAAATTCATGTGTTAGACTCAAGTAATACTAACAATTCATGTCTGTACCTTTGATTCAGACCCATTTAAACCAGCATGAAGTCTACTGTCTAATAATCACTGGTATCCAGTCCCTATAAATCTGGCTCAGAATGACCTCCAAAGGGGGAAGAGGGTACAACCGCAAGGAACCCGGGAGTACACACACTTGCAGGAAGAGCGTATACGGTGTAAAACCATATAGGTAAGAATTTTTTTAAGGGCCACAAGGGTTTCAAATATACTATAAACCCACTGTAAATAAAACAGTACGGCACTGCCATTCCTTTGGGAAAATAAAAATGGAAAAACTCTGCAAAAGAGCCGTGGGAGAGGCCTAGCCCCTCGAAATGACCTGTGCACGCACACACAACACAGAAGGAACAGAACAGAAAGCCCATAGTCCCAAGAATATGCAAGAATTTAGTATTTGATAAAGCTGGCACCTCAAGGCAGTGGAGTAAAAATGAGCAATTCAATAGATGATGTTGGGACAACCTAAAAATTAAAATTTGGGTCCGTATCTCACAAGCACCTTACGCAAGAATGAAATTCCAAACGAATCAAACATTTAAATGTGAACAATGAAACCATTAAATAAAAAATGTGAAAGAAATCCTTTACAGTCCCGGCATGGAAGCGGCCTTGCAAATCGTGCCTGAGCACGCAGAACGCACAAAAAGGAACATTGATTATTTTGATGCCATATAAATAAAAACTGCATAGCAGTTTGTTTTTTCTTTTTATTTTTTCGGGGTTTTTGTTGTTGTTGTTATTTTGTTTGTTTTGCAGAGCAGTTTTTTATTTTTTTTATTTTTTTTTATTTTTTTTGTTGTTGTTGTTGTTCAAGCAAATAGCAAACCTAAGGAAAAAACATTGCAATTCGTAGTCCAGAAAAGGGCTAATCTACCAATCTCTCTAATACACGAAAACATAATAAATTCTTAAATACGGGCCGACGAAGTCCCCGCTGCGCGGGGCGGGCCCGGCGGGGGACTGCGCGGTGCCAGGAGACGCTCAGCTCGCCCACAGCCAGAGGAATCGACGCGGCGCAGAGCCGAGGGGCCGGGGTCGCCGTCGCCCGTGAAGCCGCAGGATCTGGGGCCCGCGCGGTCCCGGGGGCGGGAGACCGGGTCGAGCACCCGAGGGCGGCGTCCCGCACCCTGCGGCCGGGTGTCCGCTCCCCGCGCCCCCTGCGCACCCCGGCAGACGCCCCCGCCGACCCCGGCCCGGCCGAGGGCTCCGAAGGTGCCGGGAGGGGCGAGGGCGCAGGTGCGGGCGGAGGCGCGGCGTGACCGGGGCGTGACCGGGGCGTGACCGGGGCGCAGACCCGCGGGCCGCTCCTCCTGGTCCCCGGGGTGCGGGACCCGAGCACCCCGGGCCAGGAGGCCAGCGACGGACCGCGCGCCCCTCGGCGGGGCTGGGGTTCGGGGCGAGGCCGGGGTTCCGGGGCGGGGGTGGGGTTGGGGGGCGAGGTCGGGGTCCCGGGCGAGGGTCAGCGGGGCCGGCCCGCCGTGTGTGGCCGGGGTCCCCCGTGGCGGAGCTGGTCCGGGCCCCCGCAGCCGGGTCTGGAGCCGGGGTCGGCACCCGAGGAAGCGGCTGTCGCGACGCCCGCAGCCCGAGGTGCCGCAGCCGGCGTCGGGCCGCAGGTGGGCCCCTCCCGCCGGGCCTGTCCCCCTTGGGGCCGGTGCTGACGCCTCGCGTCGCGCGGGCTGCGGATGCGGACCTGCGGAGCCTTGGGGCTTGGGCGGCCGGGTGGCGAGGTACGCAGTGGCCCCAGGCACTGGCAGCTTCGGGGCGCCCGCGGCCGGAACCCGGAACGCGGCCACCACGGGGCACCTGGCTCTGCCGACGCCGCGGCGCCCGAGTTCGCCCAGCCCGGTGCGCTCCGGGGCCGAGGGGGCGCCCCCTGGACGGGAGCCCCGCAGGGCGGGAGGAGCGCGCTGTGGGCGGGGCGCGGGGAAGCCCAGGGCCGCAGGCGGGGGCGCCCCGGGGAGGGGGTCGGCCACCCGGGGGGCGTCCCCGGAGCCCCGAGGACCGACCTCCAGGCCGCGCCCGCCCGCTCGCCCGCCCGCCGCCCGGGTTACCGAGGACCGAGCCCCGCCGCGCGGCCGGCGCGCATCCCTGCTCGGGCGACAGCGTCAGGGGTGCCCGCCCCGCAGCCGGGGGCGCCAGGGGAACCCCCAACGGAGGCCGAAACTGCATCTTCCGTGCGGGGGGCGGGGGGCGGGGGGCGGCGACGCGGAGTCGCTGACTGGGGCCCCTGGAGTTTTGCGGGGCCTGGCGGTGCCCCGGAAGGCGGGATTCCGAGGACGGGGCGGGGAGGGGGGCAGGTGCCGTCTTTCCTAGAGCCGAGGGCCCCGCTGAGAGCAGGGGAAGGACGGGGTGTCGGGAAGGGAGGACGGAGGAGGACGTGGCCGGACGGCGGGAGGCGTGGACAGGGGAGTAGGTGCGTGCGAGCGGCCCCCGACGCAGGGCCCGGCGCAGGCGGTGAACCTCGGGTGGGCGCCCCACGGCTGCCTGCGGGCGGGGCGGGGCGGGGCGGGGCGGGGGCTCCCCGTCGCCAGGCGCTGGCTCGGTGCTCGTCGGGGGCGGGACGACAGCTAGAAGGGGCGCGGCGTGGGGGGCGGTCGCCTGGGAGCGACTGTGCGCGGCTCCGGGGGTTGGGGGGCGAAGCGGGGAGGTGAGGCCTTGAGGCGGGGGGGGGGGGGCAGGGAGAAGGTCGGGGAGGACTGCGGGGGGCAGGGGTGGGGAGACCTGGTGGGGGACGGCGGGGGATGGGGGGGAGCTGCGGGAGGGGTGCTGGGGGGCACTGCGGGGGGCGAGTTGGGAGGAGACTGCAGGAGGGGCTGGGTGGGGGGCTGGGTGGGACTGCGGACGCAGGTGGGGAACTGAGGGAGCAGGTGGGGGGCCGAGGGGGCAGGTGGGGGACCGCGGGGGCAGGTGAGAGACTGAGGGGGCAGGTAGGGGACCGAGGGGGCAGGTGGGGGCTGCGGGGGCGGGTGGGGGACCGCGGGGGGCCTGGGTGGGACTGCGGGGGACTGCGGAGGTAGGTGGGGGACTAAGGGAGCAGGTGGGAGATTGCAAGGGCTGGGTGGGGGACCGCGGGGGCAGGTGGGGGGCTGCGGGGGCAGGTGGGGGACCGCGGGGGACTGAGGGGGCAGGTGGGGGGCTGCGGGGGCAGGTGGGGGACCGTGGGGGCAGGTGGGGGACCGTGGGGGCAGGTGGGGGACCGTGGGGGCAGGTGGGGGGGCTGCGGGGGCAGGTGGGGGGGCTGCGGGGGCAGGTGGGGGACCGCGTGGGACCGCGGGGGGGTGCGGGGGATTGCGGAGGTAGGTGGGGGACTGAGGGAGCAGGTGGGGGATTGCAGGGGCTGGGTGGGGGACCGCGGGGGCAGGTGGGGGCTGCGGGGGCAGGTGGGGGACCGCGGGGGCAGGTGGGGGCCGCGGGGGCGGGTGGGGGATTGCAGGGGTGGGGATAGGGATATGGGAGGAAGTGAGGGGCGCAGAGATGCAGGTCCCGGGGACGACGCGCGGGGAGGGGTCCCGGCAGCCGCCGCCTGACACCCCCGAGGACCCCTCGTCCGCGGAAGCAGCCCCGGGCCCCGCGGGCGGAGAGTGACGAGAGGGTCGCGCTTGGCTCGGGCCCAGAGGCTCCGGGGACACGGAGGTGCGGACGAGCGCCCCGCGCGGGCCACCTGCGGCCACGAGGTCAGGGTGGGCCTCCCCCGGGTTGGGGCGCCTCCTACGGGGCTGGCGAGCGCCCCGCTTTCTTGGTTAGCGGATCTTTTGCACGAAGAACTTGAGGGCGCGGAGGGTCCTCCGGGGCGTGGTTCTCCGCAAGCAGCGGCTCAGGGGCTCCGGGGTGGCCGGCGGGGTCCGCCCTGGGACTCGCCAACCTGCAGAAGCGGAGCCCTGGGCCGGCGACGCGGGGGCGGCCCGAGATCGCTCCGTCGGGGCAGGGTCAGATCCAGGCCCGGGAGGGACTCGGGGTTGTGGGGGACCCGTGCTGCGGGCGCGCGGGCAGCCTGTCCGGGGCGCCGGGGCGCAGCCGCCAGCCGGAGTCCGCGGCCAGGTCCCCGACGCGGTCCCCCGGTGTCCTCGGGGCTAAGGCGCCCGCGCCCCGCCGGGGTCCCTGGCCCGCCCCGCCGGGGTTCGGCAGCCGCTTCCCTGGACCGGGCAGGACTCGAGCGCCGCGGCCGCCCCCTCGTTCCCGGTGGTTTCCCTCCTCCGCGCCGAGGAGAGGGCGGGGGGCGGCGGGGGAGGGGGAGGGGAGGCGGGGGGCGGGCCCGGGGGCGGGCCCGGGGGCGGAGACTGCGCGGCCGGCCGGGGAGGGCTGCGGGCCGACCCCGGCGGCTCAGAACCCGGGCGCTGCGGACGGGAGGCGGCGAGCCGCGTGGTGCGGGCCCCGCGGAGGCGCGCGTGCGGCCGGCGGTGCGCTGGGCCCCGGGGCTGCGGCGGCGGCGGCGGCTGCGGGGGCGGCTGCGGGGGCGCCCGGCCTGCGCGTCCATGGGCGGCCCCGGGAACAGCAGCGACGGCGCGGAGGGCGCGCAGCTGCCGTGCGACGAGCGCCTGTGCTCGCCCTTCCCCCTGGGGGCGCTGGTGCCGGTGACGGCCGTGTGCCTGGGCCTGTTCGCCGTCGGCGTGAGCGGCAACCTGGTGACGGTGCTGCTGATCGGCCGCTACCGCGACATGCGCACCACCACCAACCTGTACCTGGGCAGCATGGCCGTGTCCGACCTGCTCATCCTGCTGGGGCTGCCCCTCGACCTGTACCGCCTGTGGCGCTCGCGGCCCTGGGTGTTCGGGCAGCTGCTGTGCCGCCTGTCGCTGTACCTGGGCGAGGGCTGCACCTACGCCACGCTGCTGCACGTGACGGCGCTGAGCGTCGAGCGCTACCTGGCCGTGTGCCGCCCGCTCCGCGCCCGCGCGCTGCTGTCCCGGCGCCGCGCCCGCGCGCTCATCGCGGCGCTCTGGGCCGTGGCGCTGCTGTCGGCCGCGCCCTTCTTCTTCCTGGTGGGCGTCGAGCAGGACGCGGGCGGCCCCGGCCTCAACGGCAGCGCGCGGCTGGCGCGGGCGCCCTCCCCGCCGCCGGGGCCCGAGGCGGCGCTCTTCAGCCGGGAGTGCCGGCCCAGCCCGTCGCAGCTGGGCGCGCTGCGCGTCATGCTCTGGGTCACCACCGCCTACTTCTTCCTGCCCTTCCTGTGCCTCTGCGTCCTGTACGGGCGCATCGGCCGCGAGCTGCGGAGGCGCCGGGGGCCGCTGCGGGGCCGGGCCGCCTCGGGGCGCGAGCGGGGCCACCGCCAGGCCGTCCGCGTGCTGCGTAAGTGGCGCCGCCTGCGGCCCCGGGCGGCCCCGGGCGCGGGGGGTGGGGGGCGGGTCCGCGGGGCGGGAGGGTACGCTGCCCCTGGCGAGGCGGCCTGCGGCACGCTAACCTGGTGGTGCTTTATTATTATTTTTTTTTAACAAACCACTTTTTAAAAAAAAAGATAAGAGGCACACACAGAGAGAGGCAGAGAGAGAAGCAGGCTCCGTGCAGAGAGCCCCACGCGGGACTCGAACCCGGGACCCCGGGGTCACGCCCTAGGCAGGGCCAGGCAGGCGGGCGCAGGCGGGCACAGGCCTGCAATGGCAGAGGGCATGGGCAGCCCCAGGAGACGGGCAGGGGCAACAGGATCCCTCCAGTGGGGCCTCCCCCCCGCCTTGTCCTTTCATCCCTCTTCGCGTCCCCTGCAGGCAAAGGAAGCCTCACGCCCCCCCCCTCCCAGATGCCAGGCAGGAAAAGTGGGTTGGATTTTTACATTTTTGTATTGTGGGCTTACTTTGCCTTACATTAAAAATTTACCCTAGAGGCAGCTGGGTGGCTAAAAAAAAAAAAAAACCTAACCTGGTTTAGACTTAGTGTTAAGCTATTCTGCAGGCTGAAGTCAACCAGGCCCATATTTAAAAGAAAAAAAAATTTTTTGCACAGACCTGTCGCGGGACTGTTTGCAACGGAAGGCAGAGAGCCTGCCTCCGAGTAGGTCTGCGGGAGGAAGCCGGCGGGGGCGGCTGGTAGCAGGTGGGTCCCTCCTGGCCCCCTGCAGCCCTAACACGCGTGCGGCTCTAAGCCCGAGTCGCGCAGTCTGCGGCCTGGTGCTTCTCCTGGGGTGCGGTTTGGCCGCGTCCAAGTTCTGTGGAAGGCGCTTGCTGTCCCGTATTGTTTCCGATGGTCTCGGGGGCCCAGGGCTGGCGGCCGCTGGAGCTGACGCTGGCGCCCGCCTTGTTTTGCAGTGGCCGTGGTGCTGGCGTTCCTGGTGTGCTGGCTGCCCTTCCACGTGGGCAGGATCATCTACATAAATACCGAAGACTCGCGCATGATGCACTTCTCTCAGTACTTTAACATCGTGGCGCTGCAGCTCTTCTATCTGAGCGCGTCCATCAACCCCATCCTCTACAACCTCATCTCCAAGAAGTACCGGGCGGCCGCCCGGAAACTGCTGCTGCCCCGGCGGCCCACGCGGAGACGTGTCTGCAGGAGCGGGGCCGTGGAGGGGGGCCCGGGGAGGGCCGCTGCCGGCTTGGCGGAGACCGGCCCCCACGGGCACACGGCGGCGTCCCCCAGCGCAGCCAGGCAAGTGGCTTCCCGCCACGACCCTGGGACTTCAGGGAAAACAGGTGTGTAGGGAAACAGGCACGGACAGTGGGGAAACTGAGGCCGCCAGGAAGCATTGGGAAGAGAGGTCGGCATTCAGCAGCTTCAGCAGCAGCCTGGGCAGCATGATTTTTTTTTTTTTTTTTTTTTGAGCCAAGCTACACCCCTGCACCTCCCCGTGCCCCTCCAGGACGCTGACTGCAGCCCTGGGAACCCCACGGCACAAAGTGTGCTCGGGGGAGCGGTCCTCAGTGCTCGCCCCCTGCACGTGGGAGCTGTGGCGACTGCCCGTGTCCCGGCTCGAGAGTCAGCGGAGAGAGGCCGCCGGAAACCGTCGCCTCCGAGCCAAGGCTATTCGCAGGGTCCTGCTCTGGAGGAGGCTGTGCGAGGGGCGGGAGGACTCCTTGAAGGCCTGTGGAAGGTAGCAAACAGCTTAGGGGCGAGTGACAGGACTCCTGGGGAAAGGCCAGTGCTCGGGGTGCAGGGGGGCTCACAGCGAGTGGGAGAGTTGGGGGCCAGTCCCGCCTCCCGGACCTGCAGTGCGAGCAGTGGCCAGAAGCGCCCCCGGCTGCCCCCCACAGCTGCCCAGCGCCAGGCCCCCCGCAGCACCAGGCGTGGCCTCCCCGCGAAGGGACAACCGATGACATTTTATTTATTTTAATTTTTTAAGACTTTTATTTATTCATGAGAGACACAGAGAGCGAGAGAGGCAGAGACCCAGGCAGAGGGAGAAGCAGGCTCCATGCAGGGAGCCCCATGCAGGACTTGATCCCGGGACCCCGGGGTCACACCCCGAGCCGAAAGCAGATGCTAAAGCGCTGAGCCACCCAGGGATCCCCAGCCGATGACATTTTAAAAGATCGTCACTGCACCTTAGCGGCCTCAGCGTGGTGGGCCACGTGCTGTCCTCATTCCTGTCTTAGGGGTGACAGACCCGAGTGTCCGATGTCGAAGGGGGGAGCGGGCGAGTGTGAGGTCCGGTGTCTAGGCTTCTCGGCCGCTGCGGGGACGCTGTTGTCGCCGCAGACGGGAGTCCACGGATGCAGGGGGCCGGGTGACAGCGTGGCGGGCCTTCTGGCCAACGACCTGGTGACCGTTTTGTGTTTCACGGTTTAGAACCCAGCCCTGTTTGCAAGGGCTGCCACTCCCCCAGCTCCAGGGGCCTCCCCGGTCCCCGCACTGTCCCCTTAACATGCTGGCGACGTCCTGTCACTTTCACACGGGGAACCAGACACAGCGACGCAGCCAAGTCCCTGTGAAGGGTCCCAACAGCGTGGCCCTGCCCTTGCTGGGAAGCCACCGGGACCCATCCCCGAGCAGTATGTGGCGGGGCTACTTGGTGAATACTGGCAAAAAGGACTCCGGTCAAATACGGTCACGACAGCGTCGACACCCGGGGCCCGTTGTCTCACGCAGCAGCTCCTTCCCCACAGAGCCTCCCTGGTCCGGGGAGGGGAAGCCTGTGCGCAGAGGTCCACGGGGGACCGGGGGACTGCGGGGACAGGCCAGCCCTGGTGGCACTGGGCAGCCTTGGCGCTCGCAGACTGGCTGTCGGGCCACCGATGCTGCCCCGCAGAAGGTCACGGGCCAAAGCCGACCGCTGTCCCAGGCGGCCGTAGATCCAGAGGCAGGGCCCCGTCTCTTGAGCTTTTTCAGTCTGATTCCAGAGAAGAGGGGTTGGCGTCAGGCTCTCCTGTGGCCCGAGCGTGTCCCCAAGTCCCTGATGCCGAGTGTCTGGAGCCCCCCTCCTGCAGCCTGTGAACGCCGGGTGCAGTGTGGAGGGAGCAGGAGGTCCGCGGACTGTGCCCCCCCCCCCCCCCCCCGGGCCGGCTGGTGGCTTTCCTGGTTCACAAAATAAAAATGTGTCCTCACCGCAGGTCGTGGTCCACAGTATTTGAAACATCGTTGCCAGGTCCAAGTTGTTCTCTCCCCAGCTGTACGGTCCTGGGCTGCTCGGAGATCCACCCCCCCCCCCCCCGCACCCCAGGGCCCAGGGGCTGTGCCCCTCGCAGGGGCAGGGGCCTCTCCGACTGCCTCTCCTGTCTGCAGGCCGGACACGGCCAGTGGATGCTGAGTGTGTGACACGCCAGACAGCGCCAGGTGGGACCCGCTGGGGGATTAGGCCCGGTCCTGGCATCCACATCAGCCCCCTCTCTAATGGCATTTTCTCGTTTGAAGTGTGTAACTGTCATTCAGACGAACCCACAGGAGACGAGCCTGCGGGATAACATGTCGGGGTCACTCTTGCAGACGCTCCTCCCTTTTCTGTGTGAGGCATTTCCACTCCAGGAAACGGGAAACGTCCCAAGGAGCTGCTGCACAGCCCCCCCCCCCCCCCCCCCCGCGGAACCTGGAGTCCCCGTGCAAGTCCTCGGGCGGGGGGGGGGGGGGGAGCCGGGGCGGGACTCGATCCCGGGACCCCGGAGTCACGGCCTGGGCCGAAGGCAGCCCCCCAACCGTTGAGCCCTCAGGCGTCCCTAAGTCAAGGTTTAAAGACTCCTTGGTCATGGGTGTGAGGCACTTCGTTCCTGGGAGCCAACCTCCTGAAGGGTCTACGTTCTTAGGTGAAGCGTAGACCGGGACGGGCTGGGAGCCGCCTCCACACGTCGGCACCCGCCCTGGGAGCAGGCCTCTGGCCTGGCGCTCCGCGGGGGCCCGGCTCGGCGAGCTCTACGGAAGGGCACACGCACGCTATTTGTCCTCTTCCGAGGAAAACAATCCACAATTATTTCTTAAAAGATTGTATTTATGCATGAAAGGCCCAGAGAGAGAGAGGGGGGCAGGCTCCATGCGGGGAGCAGATGCGGAACTCGATGCCGGGACCCCGGGGTCGCGGCCTGGGCCCAACCCCTGAGCCCCCCGGCGTCCCTAACCCACACTTGCTAGAGAAGAACGGGCACCTGTGCGTCAGGCCAGCCGGCGGGAGGGCGGAGGACTGGCCCAGGGTTGGGGGACAAGCCTTGCAGGACTCGCTCTGCAGACGACAGCTGTCCGCTCCACCGGCCGCAAGGGAGGGGACAGGGATCCTCAGGCCGGCGGAGGCCTGACCCGGAGGCGGAGGCAGCGCAGTGGGGCGGCGGGAGCTGCGCTCTGGGACAACGCGGAACAACGCGGGGCAGACACGGGCTGCGGTCCCGAGGAGCGGCCCGGGAGGTGGCGCCCCAGCGACCTCAGGCCTTGCCGCGTCCCCGCCCAGCCCAGCCCACGGAGGTCACCCCGCGGCCACTTGCACCTCGCCTCCCTCCCATCCCTATGCCCCCACGGTGACCGGGCTCATCTCCAAGACGCCCGAGGAACTTCTACGGCTTGTGATGATAGGAGATTAAAAAAAAAAAAAAAACTTAAAAGAAAAGTGAATGCAAGCAGGTTTCGAAGTCACGTCTTCATTTTATTGTAATGGTTACACTGGTTCGTGACTGTAGCGTATACGTAGAACAAACCCCGATCTGTGTTTCTGTCTTACTTGCATGATAATTCATTAATTTGCCCTTGGAGCCAATATCAGCTCCCTTCCCTCCTTTTTTTTTTTTTTTTTCTCTTTTTTTAGATTTTCTCTCTTTTTCATGAGAGACACACAGAGAGAGGCAGGCTCCATGCGGGGAGCCGATGTGAGACTCGATCCCGGGACCCCGGGGTCACACCCCGAGCTGAAGGCAGATGCTCCACCACTGAGCCCCCCAGGGGCCCCCCTTCCCTCTGGCTTTTTATTCGTCTCTCAAATTCTCTTCTCAAACTTCAGCCCGCATCAGGATCCCCACAGGGTGTGTTCAGGCACAGGAGACGGCCCCTCCCCCCCGCAGTTTCGGATTCCCTGGGTTTGGGATGGGGCCCGGGACTCTACGTCTCTCCCAGGTTCCCAGGTGATACCGATATTGCCCATCCCGGGACTACCCTCTGAGCACCCGTGCTGTGGATTGTGCTCCAGAAAATGTGATCCGCAGATGGGAGGTATTAGCATCATTTGGGATCTTGTTAAAATGCATGTTCTTCAGGCCCAGCCCCAAACCTTCTCAATCGGGATCTGCATTTTAACAAGATCTGCAGAGGACTCCAATGCACATTAAAATGCGAGCAGCATTAATGCGGAGGCTAGACCCCTAGATAGCATCAGGGTCTCTGGGGATTGGACCCGGATGAAGCTCTCCAGGTGGCCCTAAGGTGCAGACGAGACTGAGAACCATCAATGAGCAGCGTCTTCCGTTCTCACCCTATCCTGCTGCCCCTGCCCGCCCTCGCCCGGCCTTCCCCTCTACTTACCCCAGGATAAAGGCAGAGATGCGAGGATGCTAATAAAGGTGGGGGTGGGTGCTGCTCCCCCCGGAAGCCTGTGCTGTTGCGCGGTCCGCAGGCCCTGGACCTCTGCCCGCGGGCGCCCGGCCCCCGCTGCTGCCACCCTTCCACCTGCAGGCCGGCGGGGCCCAGCCTGTCCCGCCACCCCGGGCTCCACCAGGTCTCCGGCTCCGGCAAGCACGTCCTGTTTTCCTTGTACCTGCTCTGGTGCCTTGCCCCTCGGGCCCCCAGGACAGGCCTGCTCAGCTCTCCATGGCCCAAGGCCTTGACCTCACATCGCGGGGCTCTGTGGGCAGCTCGGGAGCGGCTGGCCCTGCCCTGGGCCGGGGGCGCTGCAGACGCCCCAACACAGCCCCTCGCGGGTCAGGCCTGGCCTCCCGGCTCCCAGCACCACCAGGCCTGGGTCCCCAACACTCAGAGGCTCACTGCGCGCAGGGGAGTGGAGGACTTACCGAGGAGGACGCTGGCGCCCCGGGCAAGAAGTGGGCCGTGGGCAGTGGAGGGGACTTGGCGGCAACCACGGGGAGTCCATCCTGATTGCTGCGCCTCCACCGAGGCCGTCACCGTGTCGCCACAAGCTCCCGGAGGGAGCCCCGACAGTCAGTGGACGCTCAGACACCCGCAGCCTCACGCGAGCCCCACATACAGCTCGGTTTGCCTTTTCCCGCGCGGCCTACCTCTCCCCGGAACACTCCACCTGCACCCCGGAGGGAGGCTCGGCTGTGAAGTGGGGCCCACGGTAAAGGTGTGGGAGTCCGCAGCCAGACGTGCCCGACCCTACCGAGCATCGGGGGCCGCCGAAGGGCTCCCTGAAATGCAGACTCTGGGCCCGCTCCTGGACGCCTGATTCCGGGCTGGGTGGGAGCCTGAGAACCAGCAGGGCCAGTTTCCAGGGGGTGGTGCTGCTGCTGGTGTCCAGCGTCATACCTTGCGGAGCGCTGACCTGAGTGACAGGAACAGGTGACACCCTCAAGGGGAAAGCTTATGGAGATCAGTGGGGATGCTACTTATGGTCTCAGCCCGGACCACGAGGTCCCCGAACCAGGCCCCCGCAGCGGCAACGGGAAAGCGACGGATGGGCTCCATCGCCAAAGAGGAGAGTTTTTTTAATATATTTTTTTAAAATATTTATTTATTCATTTATGATAGACCGAGAGAGAGAGAGAGAGAGAGAGAGAGGCAGAGACACAGGGAGAGGGAGAAGCAGGCTCCATGCCGGGAGCCCGATGCGGGACTCAATCCCGGGACTCCAGGATCGCGCCCTGGGCCAAAGGCAGGCGCTAAACTGCTGAGCCACCCAGGGATTCCCCTAAAGAGGAGAGTTTGAGGAGAATCCGAGGCAGCAGGGTCGCGGATGACAGGAAGGGAACAAAGTAGGGCTGTCACGTAAGATACAGGGCTCCCAGTTCAAGTCTGAATTTTGGATGAACAGCAACAGGATTTGGGTTTTGTTTGTTTTTGGTATAAGTTTGATAAGTCTACGGACGAAGTACTCACACTAAAGACCCATTCGTTACTTCTCTGTGATTCAGATTTAACCGGACACTGCGCTTTATTTGTTAAATCTGGTAATGGGTGACGGACAGGCCACTGGACGTGGCAAAAGGGAGGAACCTGGAGAGACTTCAACAAAGCGTCGGGGCCAGATCCCAAACACGGTCAGGTGCAGGGGGAACGAGTGCCGGAGAGCAGGGTTCGGGCGGGCCCAGCCCGGGGCCTCTGTGGGTGGGGTCCCCAAGCTCCCTGCGGTGGGCCAGCACCTGCCACCTCCGTGCTATTTGTAACCGGCGCTGAGGGGTTTTTGAATCACAAATCCGAAGGCCTGAGCGTCTGCGTCAGAACCTCCTGGGACGTGCTGCTTAATGATGATGTGTTGAGCCGAATAAATTTCACTTGTGTGTGACCTGCTCCTGGGGGTTTACTCGGACAGAGACAATTTTGTACGGCTTTATTTATTTTTCTTTTCTGCAAGGACTGGATGAAATCAAATCATCAAGGGACCAGTTCATTCACCATGTGGGGAGGTTCTCATTCTGAAAAAACGTGCCTGTGTGTGACCACTGAACCCGTCGAGGATAATGAAGGAGTATTTTAATGGGTGCCGAGCACCCAGCACACTGCCTGGCACACACGGGGTCTTGATGGAGGTCCCTGTGTGTGTGCGGAGGATACTTCACATTTCGGGCAAGGAGAGGGGCTGATTTCTTCAACACCTCGGCGCCCTGCAGTGTGACAGCAGATTGTCGGATTATATACTTACCGCATCATACACACAATCATACAACGGACCTGGTTCGCACAGGCGGGCTAGTGGCGACCGTCAGCCAGGCTAAGCTAGCCTTGCTGTCCTCGTTCGCATCCTACGAGCTCTCAGGCCTTAGAAGGCGTCTTTCCCCGGCCACGATGTGTGGCGTCCTCCGTCTGCACGTGGACGCGGAAGCGATGCAGTCGGCTCCAGGGACTTTCTTTCCAAAATCAAAGTCCTGTGCCGGTTCCAGACTTTTCGAGAATATTTCCAAGGCGTCCACACACTCTGCTCTTCTGGGAAAGTCCGGGCTTATTGTCTGTCACACTGAGAACAACTGGGGAAGATTGTTCTTTTTTTTTTTTTCAACAGTCATTCCAACTGCTTTTTGGATCAGACGATGGAGCGTCCGCTGTTCTCAGAGAAGTGAAGGTGGACCAGCAGAAGGGGATGGGCCTCCCTCAACAGGAAGGCGGGTTTGGTGCTTTTGAAATTTCAGTGGAGCTCTTGCAGGCATTTGTCTCATCCACAGGGTGCGGGACGACGCATGGCTGAGAGGACAGCTGTATGGCAGGTGCGGCACTGGTCTCTAGTTCATCGGTTTCAATTCGTCATTCTCAGCAATGTCCCATCTTCACAGGAGCCCTCGGGTGGAAAAACCCAGCAGCAAAAGTCCGGCATCTCCACGGCAGCCTGTGGCTTGACTACAGAGTCACGTTCACAAACAAACTACTGGAAAACAGTGAATTTTATAATGGTTTTTGGTTTGAGGAAGCCACAAATTTGGCCACTAGGCATGAAATTAAAGTGAGACCTAGGAAGTCCTCCAGGACTTGCTAAGTTAACCTGGAACCCTGACTAACCTTCGAGGTTCTTCTAAACACCGTGTTCTCCTGGTGGAAGACCTTACTCTGTAACTTCGAGAGAGCGCCCCGGGATCTCCGAGCCTCTGCACGAAGACGCGGGATCTCCACCTCCACGTCGCGGGGAAACCCCACGCCAACATGTAAGAGCGACTTACTGTCTGTGGGGCTTCATGGTCAGAGGCTCAAGTGCAAACAGAGGGAAACGGCTTCTGTTCACAATTTATGATGCTCTGTCTCTGCCTGTTGTGTATGTATTTTTCCCAACGTCTCTGTTCTGCTTACGGTCCTGTGGACTCTTCCCGGGATGAAGCCTGAGGGGCACAGATGTAAGCATCACGTATATAAGCATCAGGAAACATACCTCGAACACGGACCGAACAGAGGTCGAGTCCTGCAGCTTTGTGGATATAACTCAATGCAAAATGTGACCTGAATTTCATGATGCGCACATATGTAAAAGCTAATTCAGAAATCACTGAAAATAGCTGAGAGAATGTTTTAGGATGCCTTTTGTCAGTGTTTAGCAGGTGAAGCTCTAAGTCACATCCAGGCTGCTTAATCCCGGAAGGCACACTGGCCTACAGGCTCCTAACCTGTTGGTCACTGACTATGCGCCTGGAAACGGCCATGGTCTGAACTTACACATGTTCTGTGTTCTCCAAGAAGACAGTATTAAAAATACAGAGTTTCAGTCCTACGTGGTTCCTGCAGCAGGCACAATGGAAGAGTTGAGGGCATTTGGGGCATGACATTTACTATCATTGATCTAATGACCAGGATTTGAGTCATCAAATTCTTGGAAGGAAAAAAAAATGTTGAGGATGTAGGGAGGAAGAGGGGAGGAAAATAACTTTATAAAATGCAACAAAGTGTCTGACTCTAATACAGTACAGTGTGTTTTAAGTATATTGTTAAAAATCTGTAATGGCTGTTTATCTGGTGTGAGAGACTGTACTCTCGCCTAATGAGGATTTTGGTGTAGATTTTGTCTTCATCAACGGGACGTAAAGAAAGAAACTACTTTTACTGTTAAACGTGGCTTTTACTCTTGCCCCCCATGTGTTGCTGTTGCTGTGTCCCTTTGTTGTGCCCACACCCTGGCTGGCCCATCAGCTTTTTAGCAGATGCATGGTAAGCACCAACTTCCAGGCCCGAAAGAACCTGAATCCACAGACACTGATAATTGATTTGTCTGGTTTTTCTTTTTTCTTTTTTTTTTTTTTCCCTCATGACCAACACCTATTAAAAGAACCTAAGTCCACAGACACTGATAATTGATTTGTCTGGTTTTCCCTGTTTTCTTTTTCTTTTTTTCATTACCAACATCTATGGCATCATCTTGATTTATGTACATAACCAGGAAAACTGGTCTTATTGCAAAAATAAGTTTTGTGGTTTATCTAGGAATAATACAGAAAATATTGCTTTTAGGTAAGGACATTTTCCACAGTTTATTTCAATCTAATAAAATGTGAATTTTGTTTGAAAAACATAAAAGGGACACCTGGGTGGCTCAGTGGTTGAGCGTCTGCCTTGGGCTCAGGGCGTGATCCCGGGGTCCTGGGATCAAGTCCCACATCGGGCTCCCCTCAGGGAGCCTGCTTCTCCCTCTGCCTGTGTCTCTGCCTCTCTCTGTGTCTCTCATGAATAAAAAAAAAAAAAAAATTTTAATGAAAAAAACAAAAACAAAAAAGAAACATTGCAGAGTAAAGGTCTGGATGATTTAGATCCCTTTAGCTGAGGTTTGTGTGATACACACGCCAACTAAGAACTGACAACTTTGTCATACGAGTGATGATGTAAATCTGAGTTATGTTACGTTAAAGTTGTCAAGGACATCATATGTATTGTTTTCTGAGTATGCAAATACCGGCTTCATTTCCTCTTCCTTCCCAAGGCACATTAAACTAAAAAATCTTCAAATCTGAACATACTCTTTATTTAAATAAACTTGTATTCCAAAAAGAACATAAGGCAATTTACAAAAATGCCCAAAATAAGATAAAAATTAAGTTAATGGGGAAAGTAGGAAATAAATACAAATGAGGGTAGATAAAATAGATTATACCAGGGAGAAAGTGAGGACACAAAACTCATTCCCGGTGTCTGGTTAGGAAGGTTACATGATTCACAGCAGACAAGAGAATTTATCCTGTGGGTGCTCCAAGATGACATCTTGTGAGCTAGAAAACTGTCTTCGACAGAAATCTTTACAGAAAACAGTCCTCAGCTTCACGGGACTTTTTCTTATAGTGCCCATGAGAAAAATCACTTCACTCCTGGAAAATGATAAAATGGGGATCACTTCTCACAATTTATTTAAAGACTTAAAGATTTTATTTTATTTATTTGTTCATGAGACACCCAGAGAGAGAGGCAGAGACACAGGCAGAGGGAGAAGCAGGCTCCCTGCAGGAGCCCAACACGGGACTTGATCCAGGGACTCTGGGATCACGCCCTGGGCCGGGGGCAGACACCCAACCACTGAGCCACCCGGAGTTCCTGTTTGTTTTTTGTTTTTTTTATTAATAAATAGCACCTACCTGATGGAAGCGGTGACAAGTTAGAGCCCTGTGGGTGAGCAGTTACCTTGAAGAAACTGATAAAAGATTAGGATTTTATAGCCCAGTGGAAAAGGTGCTACTGACGAAAATCAACCAGGAATACTGTATTGAGGGGCTTCGGGACAAGCCACCCCAGACCGTGCTATTCTGGCACGTGGATTATTGTGAGCTCAACATAATCAGGGCCTGGCAATCTCAGGAAAAGCTTTTTACCTCCTAAAAAAAGTAGAAAGGGGGCCCATATCAGGAAGAGAGCTACTGAGAAAGCTTTTTCATCTGAGCAACTGGCCTGCCTGGCAGGGCAAACATTTGCTTACCAAACATTGGCTCCTCTTGTCTTCCTGTGAATTGTCTTCCTCTCCTTTGCAGCCTCTGTACTTTTCCTTAGCTCAGGATGATATGTAAGTCTCAATTTCCTGGCTGGCTTCGAGTCTCATTATCTTTGTGGGGCTCCCTTATACACATGATTAAAATTGTTTGGTGTTCTCTCGTTAATCCAACTTTTACTACAGGGGTGAGTCGGTTCTCAGCCGACTATCAAGAACCTAGAAGGATAGAGGAAAATTGTTTTCCCTCTCTCCCGGTATTAGTCATTTTACTTAGAGTCTCTTCCTCTCTGAGTATTTAAATCTTCCGTCCTCAAATACATGCTGAACTAGGTCTCAACACTGGAGTTTCTCTTCTGAGCCAGATGCAGGGGGAGTGAATTGAGGTGTATCACTCCATCATTCCTATTGCCTGTGGCTGCTTTCATGACACATGACAGAGACTGAAGATAGTTCCCAAAGCCTAAAGTATTTACTCTCTGGGCCTTTAGAAAAGTATGTCAGCCCCAAGCTAAATAAAACTTTGGTATCACTGCCTTAACCAGCATGCAAATCTTGCTTTTTTACATCAGCTAATGGTAGATGATGTGATACCAAAAAGCACTTGGCACAAGCAATTCTACGGGTGGCCAAAATACTAGTGCTAGATGCCAGGGACTCACAATCTCCAGTGGCTGGCCCCAGGAATCAGGGTTTTAACATAGTTTCCGGGTGCCTTTCACGCAGGTGCAAGTTTGAGACCCGCGGGAGCCCTCTGGTCCTGGCCAGTGGTCCTGTCCGGCTTCTGGTTCAGACCTATGGAGGTCCAAAGTGGGGCCCAGGAGTCTGCATTTCTAACAAGCTCCCAAGGGACGCTGATGTTGGTGGTCCTAGGGCCTCAGTTTCCTTGTCTGTAAAACGGGGGACAAAAATCTGCACATAGAATTGCTGGGAATATTAAATGAAGTAGCGTACATTTTATACCCTGCTCCCACCTTTCGAGCTATACTGCTTGGGCAAGTTACTCATGTCTTGGGCTTGCCAGTCCTTCCCACCTCGTGGGAGCACAGACATTCCCAGGGTTCCTGGACATTGTGATTGTGTAGCACGTTAATATACGTGGCACCAAGTTAATTTTTTCCGAGGACACCATTTGGGACAATATGTGGTAAGCCTGCGAAGTCATTTCTCTTTGGCAGCACAGCCCTCCATAACAAAGCAAACGTTCCGTGAAGGGCATCTGGATTTTGTTTCAGGCTTCTCGTTGCTTCCTTGGGGTGTCAGTGCTGCCAGGAACTGCCGTCTGAAAATTGTTTAGGAAACCTCCATTTCTGGATTCCGGGTGCTGGTTACAGTTACATCGTTGCTTGAAACGACCAAGTTGGGGCCGATCCTACCCACAAGGGGGCATGGCCAGCCCTGTCAGTCCTGTGGCCACTTATCTTCAGGCCCACAGAAGACAGTCGCTGGTCGCAACGTGCCTTCCCCACAGGAGAGCAGCATGGGCTCTAAGGCATATTCTCTTCTACAAGTTGGGCACGGGGCCTCTGCCAACACCTCTGTAATTACGAGTCCAGTAGAGATACCACGTCCGTCCGACCAGCTCCATGGCACTTGTTTTGTCGTCAGAAGATTCTGCCCAGATAAACACACTGCTAGGACTAATCTTCTAACAGAGGACTGAGGATAAAAGGAGAAATTTCAGGTTTTCTTCTTCCCCTTTTTTTTTTTTTAATATTTTAGTTATTTATTCCTGAGAGAGGCAGAGACACAGGCAGAGACACAGGCAGAGGGAGAAGCAGGCGATCCCGTGACCCTGGGGTCACGCCCTGAGCTGAAGGCAGACACTCAACCACTGAGCCACCCGGCTGTCCCAGTTTCAGGTTTTCTATAGAGAATAAGCAAATGAAAGACAAAGCAGGGAAGGACAGTAATTAGTGGTATTTAGCCTATTCTTTGCTAAAGGCACAGGGCTACTTGGGATCATTTGATCTTCAAGAACGTTTGTGATAAACCAATTACCACTGTACTTCCCTCCCTCCCTCCTTCCCTTCCTGTCTTCTCTCGTCCCTCTGAATAATTCAGTCATAAAGCCATTTTACAGCCTCACCCCTCCTCTCTCTCCTTCCTTCCCTTGGAGGCCAAAGAGGTTGTGGACGCAGAAGCAACAGCGGTGGGGCAGCCAAAGAGGCAACCTATGTACTAGGGAAATTAGATTAAGGGGATTGGGGGCAAGGGAGCAGGAAGGGAAAGGACAAAAAGCTATTTTGAGAATAATGGGAGCCAGGTTTCTTGCTATTCGAAAAGAGATTTACAAATACAACAAAGGGAAAGGCCAGAAATAACCCTGATGTGCTGGACTTTGGAACTGAAAGTGTGGATGTGAACTCTGAGAGATGGCTAGCTACCGGAAGAGCTACATGAGTAAGCGTGCATGCGGATATGAATATTAATATAGCTTCTAGATCTAGCTTCTCAGAAGGTCTAGAAGTAATGACACAGCACACTCACTGCCTAAATCTCAGTTTTTAAACACTACGAGGAACCGGGACTCCTTGGGGAAATGGGTCGGCTCTGAGTCTGGCACAGGGGATGTAGAAAATGAGTCCGGAGCATCTTGTTCCACTAGAATGTAAGGAAGTGTTCAAAGATTGACAGGGAATGTGTCAAAGGGATGAAAGAAACAACCTGAGGACTTCATCGAATATGAGACCATTTGAGTCCTAAAATAAATAACAGATTACAGCTCACTGAATAAAATAGGACTCACAAGTCCATAGATGTGAATGAATGAATGCATGAATGAATGAGGAAGAGGGAAAAGGTCTTCCTTGTTTTAGAATGACAACCACTATCTGCAGGAGGAGTGATAGAAATAAGAAATCTGGACAGCCATCACAGTAGTGGTTGACTCAGGTGGGAATCAAGAGATACTAAAGACGGTAAGTGGAGGTTCAGTGGGTATGGGACTCTGGAGTGGTTTGGGGAATTTCTCTCCACAAAATACTGACCAATCATAGAAGGGAAAACAATGACTTCGATAGTGACTTTAGAAACCTGATAGGCACTAACCTGCCAGATGAACAAGGCTGGCATCACCATTGGCTGGGATGCGAAACACTGAGTTGCTCCTGATGTGACCCAAGGGAAAGAGCTGAGGATCGCTTCTGTAGCATTCCTACCAAGAATGGATGGCCTGAGTCTGGTTGTGAGGAAACATCAGGACATCAGGATGATCCTGGTGGAGAGGAATCTTACAGAATGAAAATCCTATATCCTTTAAAACTGTTAATGTGAGACAGAGGGAAGGACCAAGGAAATGTTCCAGGTTGAAGAACAATAGTGAGGGTTGCTAAACCAGAATGGAGATGACATGTTGAAACACTTTTCAAAATTTGAATGGCATCTGTGGATTGCCTTGTAGGGACCAATCAACACTGACTTCCTGTTTTGAACTACTGGATTAGCATGTGCGAGTGTCCTGGTTTTGGAGAAATGCATACTGGAGTTTTTAGGGAGGAGAGTATGCACAGTGTCTGTAATCTGCTCTGAAATGATTCAGAGAAAGAATGGGGTGGAGAGGTGTGCAAATGTAACAGAAAGAGTAACAACAACAACAAAAAATGGTACAAATGTAGTAAAATGTTGAAAGCTGCAGACTCTGGAAAAGGGGATATGGGAGTTCTTTGTTCTGACAAGACATGAAGTAGCAGGCAAAAGATCCGTTACTGGTAAGGCCAACTTACTAATACCGCATTATTGTCGGGATATTTGCTGTACCTGCCTTTTTGGCGTGTCCCTGAACAGCATCATCGCATGGCTGTTGGGCCTGATGTGAGACTTGCTCTAAGGGTCATCATGTAGTTCTGCTATCTCTTTTTCTCCTGTCAAGAGAAAATATCCAAAGGCTGCTCCTTTAGCCTGGATCCCAGAGCCAATCCACAGGAGCAGCGCTGCAGCATAGAATGTGAGCTAGAGCAAAACCTCTGCTGTTGACAAGCCGCTGATATCTGGTGGGTATTTATCACCCGCAGCTAACTCGCAGTCAACTAGGAAATAACTTGGGTGGTTAGAGTGTGAATACAGTTTATCTGACATCAAAGTCCATGTTCTTTCCATCGATGACTTTTTTTTTTTTTTTTTTTTTTTGAGCAGAGAACATGCTTTATTATTGAAGAGTAGATATAGAACAGGAAGGATTAGCTTTGGTAAAGTATCCTTTACCCCTTAAGAAAAGCCCCAGTGAAGTTGTTTTGGGATAAACTTTAACAGTGACACTGAAACTGGCAGGGAGCTGTCACTGAACACACTTAAGATTTGCTCCCCCAACCCGCAGTGAGTGTAAGTAGTGTACAGAGATGACAAGAGAAAGGCACAAATGACCAGTCGGGATTATGGGAAGGGCCCCACACGGAGACAGCGGTTTTGGAGGAGTCCACGCTGGGAAGGGTGGCACGTCATACATCAAATGCTGCCCCAGGATAGCAGGTTATAATGGGCTGGAGAGAAATTAGAGGGAGCATTTTTTCCTTTGCTTGAAACCAAAAATAGGAGAGCAGAGAACAGGGGGAATGGTGGCAAATCCCAAAAAGGAAATGGAGGAGGAGTTCTTGGAAGGCCAGGAGCACTTCAGTTCGGGAGGGAGGGCGAGGCACTGTCAGGGAAGCAAACACTGGGAGGGGGCGGGGACAGGGGTGCAGGTGGCGCCCTGCCTTGCTGAGTCATGGGGGCTGAGAGGAGATCTGGAAGCATGTGCAGTCATTTCCTACATCTCCAAAGAGGTTCAGGCAAAAATCAATGCAAAAGTACAGCTGTGCCAGACCAGACCGGCAGGTTCAGGGGGGAAGGTTTCTGCAGTCTGATGAACCGGTCAGCATGCAGCATGAGAGGGAGAACCGGACACCGTCTAGCCCCTGCCAATGTACAAAGGAGCAAGGGGTTATGAGAGAGGAAAACATGTAGGGCTGCGCACTCTCTAGAGAGGCAAAAGGACTGGTTTCCTTCCACTGACGCACGATGCCCACAGGTGAACGCAAATCAAATTATAGAATCACCACCTGTCAATTCTCTCCCATTTCATTCTGATAAAGTATGTGCAGTTACCAAGACGAATCCCTGGGCGCGTTTTAAAAAATACTGGTCTCTTGTCAGCCTGACATGGATCGGAAACTGGCCTTTCACTAAAAATGGCAGAAAAAAATTCAAGTGAGATAAAATCCAAAGGGAATGGACCCCTCCTAGTACACACACTCAGAAATGTTACCGCTTCCCTGCTCTTCCAAAAAAAGCCACATGTAAGGAGTAACTGGAAGGGTCCTGGTGGTGGCAACCATGGTTTGAAGTCTCGTACCAGGGCAGCAGGAAGCACTAGTACGAAGTTTAGAAGACACAACCCAACCTTACGGGGCTAGAGAACATGAGGAGCACCAGTGACTGGACGGGTACAGTACCAAACAGAACACCTTGGGTCAGTGCTACGAGGGATCTGCACTCAAGTCTAACAGCGATCCCATCCAGGCAACCTCACCGAGGCCAAAACAACAGTTCCTCAGAGCCAGCGTCTGCAGTGTACCCGAGGGTCGGAGCAGGACAGTCCTGAGGGGGACGACCTTCCCAATGGATACTGTGCTTGCCAATCACAAGAGCAACAGAAATGACAGATCCCTAGGGTACGGACTCCTACTGCGGGGGTTCGCTGGCTCAGAGTAACAGGTCACTGTAAGTGCCCCTGGGAGGGGTCCATTTGAAACAGCTTGGATCCATGGTTTTATTGGAGTTAGATCTTTTGGCCTCTTTGGCTATCCACTCATCAATCAGGTCCTGCCTCTTTAGAACTAGGTGTTTTCCTTTCCAGTACTTGAGCATTTGAAGGGCTTGCAGAGTACTGACAATGTCCACAGGATTCAAAGCTGTCAACTGACTAATTTCTTTGATAGAAATCTCTTTGCCTTGGAAATTATGCACGTAATGGAGAAGCACTTCTTTCCAGTAACTGCTTATGAGCCCCAGTTCAGAGAGGGGACACTCCGGGGAGCCAACTTTTTCTTCCACTTTGTAAAGCAAGTAACTGAAATCGATGAGCATCTTGCCATAGCCCTGTCTCATGTACCGAGGCATGGTGAGGATACACGACACACTGTAGTCAAGGAATGAATTCTTTTCCTTGGAAAAATATCCAATCAAGTGACAGCTGGTATTGTCCACTTCTGTCATACCATAAAACAGGAAGGGTTCCACATCATAATATAATGTCTTGTGGTCCAGAAAAAGCTTGGCCAGCAGGCACAGGTTTTGGCAGTAGCTCTGGTTTCTCTTGCCATCCACTTTAAACACAGAGACCCACTTTAAACACGGAGATGGAGCCTTTGCAATAGATCTCACCACCAGGTGGGTGTGTCCACACACACTTAGCCATGTGTCAGCATAGTATCGTTTGGCTCTTCATGTATTTTAAATAGAATTCGCACATGTAGAGCCATCCCAGTCATGCATATTCTTCCGGATAAGGAGAATGGTACCAAATGTTGAGCTCATAATGACCAAAAGCAATGGTTTTAATCATGTTGCTCCCCTCAGTGATTTTGGCCTTGCAGCCTAACTTCTCCAAATCCTCTGAAGCCGGGGCTTGTGCTCTTCAGAAAAGATCCAAGGCATACTCGCTAGTCAGGTTTTCCAAGAGAGGTTCCCAAGTGTTCCCGTTGATCTTGTTCCATGGCAGTCATGCTGGCACTGGAAAGCACTTAAAGATTTTAAAACCATTTTACTCATGAACTGGTTAGCATGAGTGAACTGGTGAGCCTTTGTTGTGCTCACCTAAACTGAGCTTGCCCATTTCTTAGCCTTTAGGTCACATTTGTCTTCTACTCCTTTTTAGTCCTTATTCTTCTTTGCAGCAGAAGCAGTATTTCCAGCAGTACTGCAGATTAGATAGCCCAAACAAACTAATTTGTTGCAAAGCACCCAAAAATGCTAGATAAAATATGGCTAAACTGGCAAGAAAGTAACGGAAATAGAGCATTTAAAAAACTCTGAAATACTACACGACTGAAAATGGAATAAAAACAGCAATCCAAAAAGGATGTGAGCAACAAAGCTAATGGTTGTTCTAAGGGTAGATTTTACTCAGAGACTAAAGATAGTTAATATATTGTATATACTAAATAATCACATATATACATATCTTTTAATTTTGAAAGAATTTAAAACTCAAAAAAGTCACAGAAATAATAGAATTCCTATGCACTTTTCTCCCAGCTTCCGCAATGGTAATATCTCACATTATCATGGTCCGTTGGGAAAACCCGGAAACTGACATTGGTGCAGTTCTATTAATTCATGTAAAGACCTTTTTTGGATTTCACTAATCCTTAACGCACGATTTCTGGTTTTAGTTGTATGTTCTATGAAATTTTATCACATGTTTAGACAGGAGTGACTATTAGCACAAAGAAATTCCTTTGGTTTTTTTTTTAAGTTATCTGGAGTGCCCAATGTGGGGCTTCAACTCACCACCTGAGATCAAGAGTCACAGGCTCTGCCCACTGCCCAAGCCGGAGCCCCTCCTCGTGTTACTTCTTAACAGTGGTACCCTTCTCCCAACCATAATGCTTGGCAACCACTGACGGGCTCTCCATCAATGTTTTCACTTTGAGAATGGTATGTAATCATACAGTACATAGTCCTTTAAGACTTGTTATTTTCCTCTGCTCAACACAACGTCTTAGAGATTCATCCAGGTTGACACATGTATCCTTATATTTTATTGAATGGTATTCCATTGCAAGGATGTTCGTCTGGCTTGTTTCCAGTTTTTGACTATTACAAATAAAGCTCTTATGAACACTCGTGTACAGAATTTTGTGTAAGTCTGTTTTAATGTTTCTAGCATAAGTACTTGGGAGTATGACTGCCTGGTGATACGGTAAGTGCACGTTTATAAGAAACTGACAAACTGTTCCAGAGTGGCTGTGCCACTTTATCTTCCCCCGCAGCAATGTAAGAGATATCCAGCTGTCTGCATGCTTGCCAACAGCTGGTTCTGTCGGTACTTTTTATTTTAGCCATTCTAGTATGCAGGCAGGGGTATCTCATTATGGTTTTTTCTTTCCATTGTGGTTTTAATTTGTACTTCCATAATGGCTAATGATGGTGAACATCTTTTCATGTGCTTGTCATTTTATATCCTCTTTGACAAAGGGACTATTCAAGTCTATTGCCCATTTTTTTTTAAAGATTTTATTTATTTATTCATGAGAGATACACAGAGAGAGAGAGGCAGAGACACAGGCAGAGGGAGAAGCAGGCTCCATGCGGGGTTTTGCCCATTTTCTAATTGGATTGTTTACTTTTTTTTTTTTTTAAGATTTTATTTATTTATTCATGAAAGACACACAGAGAGAGGCAGAGACACAGGCAGGGGGAGGAGAAGCAGGCTCCCTCTGGGGAGCCTGATGCGGGACTGGATCCCAGGACCCCACGATCACACCCTGAGCCAAAGGCAGACGCTCAACCACTGCCACCCAGGCACCCATTTACTTATTGAGTTTAGAAAGTCCTTAAAATTAACACAGTGAGATAACATTTCATAAATTCATATATTTAGAAAATTTCTTTTTAATGATTTTATTTATTCATGAGAGAGACGGGGGGGGGGGGGGGAGACAGACACAGGCAGAGGGAGAAGCAGGCTCCATACAGGGAGCCTGATATGACACTCGATCCCAGGTCTACAGGATCATACCCTGGGCTGAAGGCGGCACTGAACCGCTGAGCCACCCGGACTGCCCTATTTAGAAAGTTTATCTTGTTATAAGGTTTATACATTTATGCCAATTAATTTTAAAACTTATATAAAATGAACAAAATTCAAGGAAAATATAGTTTACCAAAAACTGACTGAGAAATAATAGTCTGAATAGTCCCTTAACCTATAAAGGAATTGAATTAGTGAAACGTCATTCTGCTTTACAAAGTACTAGGCTCAAATGCTTTTCCAAGTAAGTTTTAGTGAACATTCAAAGAACAGGTAATTTCAATCTTTTTTTTTTCAGGAGTTCAGCTTTTTATTGAGCAGCTTATGGTAATTTCAATCTTATACGAACTCTTCCTGAGAAAAGAAAAATAGGAACTACTACCTAACTCATTTATGAGTAGCCTAATCAAGACATCAAAACAAAACAAAAAGACTATGACAAATTATACACTAAACTCACTCATGAACATAGATTAAATAAGAAAGCACAAAATGATCATGATAGGTCAAGAAGGAAGACAAGGCTGATTAAGCAAACTATTAGTATAATTCATATTAACTAAGGGAGAAAAACTATAGGGTCATCTTAAGAGACCTAAGATAGGTTTGATAAAACTCAACATCCATCATGATAATAACTCTCAGCAAGCCAGTAGAGAAAGGGCTTTCATAAACTGATAAAAGACACCTACCAGGAGCATTTTAATAAAGTTCAACAACAACAACAACAAAAACAAAAACAGAAATAGAAGGGAATCTGTATCATCTCATAAAGGACAGCTACCAAGAGCTGTAGCAAAACCACATTTTTTTTTGGTTTAAGATTTTCTTTATTTATTCATGAGAGACACAGAGAGAGGAAGAGACACAAGCAGAGGGAGAAGCAGGCTTCATGCAGGGAGCCTGATATGGGACTTGATTCCAGGACCCCGGGATGATGACCTGAGCTGAAGGCAGACGCCCAACCACTGAGCCACCCAGGTGCCCGCAAAACCACACTTTAAAGTTTAACATAATTTCCTTTATCAGGAACAAGGAAGGATGCCTGTTACCATTACTTCTATTCAATGTTTCCCTGATATCCTAGAGTGCAGTATTTTTGAATATTAGAAAGCTATAAATAAAATTGTCATTATTTGTAGATGATATAATTTTCACCAAGAAACTAAAATATATTAAAATAAGAAATTTTAGTAAGATGGCTCAGTATAAGAAAAATATATAAAAATTACTTGCATTTCTGTAGATTAGCCATAAATACTTACAAATATAATTTTTAAAATGATTTCATATAGAAGGTGCCTAGCTGTCAATTCGTAGAGCATGTAACTCTTGATCTTGGGTCATGAGTTCAAGCCCCACATTGGAGGGAAGAGTTTATTTGAAAAATAAATAAAATAAATAAAGTAAAAAAAAAAAAGATTTCATTTATAAAACCAACCAAAAATATTGGATTAAATCATAAAAAACATATAAAATCTTTGTGGAAAAAACCATAAATCCTTTTGAAATCTTCTGAAAACCTAATCAATATACATGTTCATACACGTGTACTATGTTTGACAGGGGGCCTATATATCTCAATTTGATTTATAAATTTAACGTACTTCCAATCAGTACTCAAGTGCCATTTTTGAGGAATGTGATAATGATTCTAAATTTACATAGAAGATTAAAGGTCCAAGAATAGCCAAGATATACCCGAAGAAAATAAGGTCTTTTTTAGGGAGGAGAGAGGTAAATAAATGATATGCAAGACAAAGCCCAAAAACAGACTCATATGTGTATGGAAATTTGCTAGATGACACAGATGAAATTACATATCAATGAGGAAACAGTGTTGGTATTAACTGACTATCCAAGTGGAAAATAAAATTGGATCCCTTCCTCACAACACGGACAAAAATGAATTCTACATGCATGAGGCTATAAATCTCAAAGGAAAAACTTGGGACATTTAGAGGAAATATAAAAGAATATTTTTATACCTTGGGTAGGAAAGACAGTTTATTTTATTTATTTATATTTTTACGCTGCAAACATTTTAATGATTATTGTTGAGTATACATTTTGGAAATTTTTTACTTCAAACTGCAACAAGTTAAATAAATGTTTATAATATACAAAGAAAATACAACCAAAAGTAAAACTTGCTTTAAGTGTGCCTTGCATCTAGACCAGTGTTTTTTTTTCCCCCCTTAATATATCTTTACTTTTGAGCTACTCAAACACGCTTAAGAATTTGATCTTTATAGTATGGCGTTTAGGAACTAAAAATATACTCCCACCTCAAAGAAATAAAAAGGTTGTACATGATTATGTGCCAAACAAAAGAGAGAACACTAGAATAGTGTTCTCTGATAGTGCAGGCATCATTAAAAAGGAAAAAAAGCTTGAGATGCTCATTAACTCTCTATGTTTTAAGGAAGCAGGATTTTGGACCACATAGCTTAAAGGCCAGCAAAACAGGGATCGGTGATGGCAACTGTAGTGTATAAAGTATGAAACGACAAACTTTACACAAATACTGTTAGAAATTTACCAGTGAACACTGAAGATCTGAGAAGCTGCTCTTTGGAACAGTCAAGTAGGAACCACCTTTTTCCAGTCACTAAGCCCTTGTAGCAACACACAGTGTTCTGTGCTATATACCTGCTGGCTGGGTAGTTAAAGGATTTGTTTTGTCATTAGCAGCTAACCAACTTATTCCACGTTCTTAAAGCCTTAATGGTTGAAATAAATGCAAGTGTCATTAGCGTAGAGGATCATATACTTCTCTGCACACAAACACAAGAGGCTTCACTAGTATTTTAAAAGTCTCTGATGTCTCCCACTTTGAAGCTCAGTTGAGAAGGAAAGACATTTTATAAAGACACTAATACACAAAACCCATTAAGGAGAACTATTGGTATGTTTGGCACTTTAAAATAAAGAACTGCACACTGAAAGACATAAAGTAAGTGAAAAAGCAAGTAGCAAGTGGGAGAAGATATTTATCATACACGCTCCCAACTGAGAACGAATTTCCAGACTTTATAAAGAATGCTTACTGGGCAGCCCGGGTGGCTCAGCGGTTTATCACTGCCTACAGCCCAGGGTGTGATCCTGGAGACCCGGGATCGAGTTCCACGTCGGGCTCCCTGCATGGAGCCTGCTTCTCCCTCTGCCTGTGTCTCTCTCTCTCTGGGCCTCTCATGAATAAATAAAATCTTAAAAAAAAAAAAAAAAAAAAAGAATGCTTACAAATGAATAAGAAATAAGAAAGAACAAAATAGAAACCTGGTTAACAGGTATTTCATAGAGGATGTGCATAGGGCCCACCAACCTATTCGATGTTCAACTGAGGTGCAAATCAGGGAAAAGGGAAAATCAAAACCACAGGATATCACTTTATACCCATCCGACTGGCAAACATTAAAAGTTTGACAATATCAAGAATTAGTGGTGATGTAAAGCTATAGCAATTGGCACAATTTCTTTGTAAAAATTTTCAGCATTATCTGTGAAACGTGAGGACAGCAACCCAACAATCGTAGTTCCTAAACATAAGGAGGCACACAAAAATGCTTCTAGGAGCGTTATTTGAAGAGCAGACAACTGGATAGAGTCCAAAGGTTTCTTGGCTCAAACATGGATGGTGTCACAGAGCTCCAGTTAAGTGCTCTACAGCGGTGCAAGTCCAGGAACTGCAGCCAGACCCATCATCACTGAAGATTCCCACTTCAGGCCTTTACAAAATGATGCTTTTAATGACGTTTGGCTTTTGCTTTCAAAAAGCAGTTTCCACGTCTTAATGTTGGTCAGTATTTCAAGTGGTGATGACAGACCAGGTTGGTGATGGAAAATGGGCCCGGTCGCTGAGGAGGCAGCTTCCTTTCCAGTCATGCCTGGGGGACACTTATAAAAATAATCACATAAGGGGCAGCCGCGGGTGGCCCAGCGGTTTAGTACCTGCCTTCAGCTCAGGTGTGACCCCGGGGTCCTGGGATCGAGTTCTGTGTCGGGCTCCTTGCTGGGAGCCTGCTTCTCCCTCTGCCTGTGTCTCTGCCTCTCTCTCTGTGGGTCTATCATGAATAAGTAAATAAATAAAACTTAAAAAAATAAGGGATCCCTGGATGGCTCAGCGGTTTAGTGCCTGCCTTCAGCTCAGGGCGTGGTCCTGGGGCCCCGGGATCGAGTCCCACATCAGGCTCCCTGCATGGAGCCTGCTTCTCCCTCTGCCTGTGTCTCTGCCTCTCTCTCTCTCTCCGTCTGTCATGAATAAATAAATAAAATCTTTAAAAAAAATCAGATAAGATGCACTGTGCACGAACCTACGACGTCAATTCGGTACTTGCCATATTTTCCAGGGGCCACTTGCTACTTCCTCCTACCCCCATCTTTCTCATGATTACAGTTCGACTTTTTTTTTTTTTTTTTTTTTTTACTTTATTTGAGAGAGAATCTGAAACCGACTGCACGCCGAGCGCAGGTCCCGACGGGGGCGGCGGCGCGGGCGCGGGGGCGGAGCGGCAGGGCCTCCGCTGCCAGCCGGAGCGCGACGGAGCCGCCCCGGTGCCCTAGCACGGGGCCTCCGGGGTCCCACGGCTGGGGAGCTCCCAAGGGCCGGCCCACCTCCGAGGGTTAAGCGGCACCCGCGCGTGTCGGCCCACCCGGCAGCCCTCCCCTCCCCCTCTCACCCAAACTCTGGAGTCCGCGCAGGCCTCGTCCCGCTGTCGGAGTCGGCGCGCCCCGCGTCGTGCAGCCAAAACACGCGCGGCGAAGTTCGGGCCTCGAGCGGACGCCATCCCTCAGGCGGCCGCCCCTGCGGGAGCCGCGTCCCCACCTGATGACGACACACGCGGCGGCCGGAAGCGGCGGGCGCGCTCCCTCTCACGTCAGCGCGCTGCGCCGCCCTGCCGGTTGCGGTTGCGGCTGGGAGGAGGCGGGAGGTGGAGCCGCCGGGGCCGGGATCATGCCAGCCCGCGAGAGGTATTCTGGGCAGCAGAGGCCGCTGGGCTGGGGATGAAAGAAGCAGGGCAGATGCAAAGTCTGGAGAGCGCGGGGGCCGGGCGCTCAGTCAGCACGCAGACTGGCAGCATGACGGGTGAGTGCCCCGGGCCGCCCCGAGCCGCCGCCCCCGCGACGTCCGGTTCCCGCGCGGCCCCCGGGAGCCCCCGGGCCCCGCCGAGCACCCGCTTCCGAAGCCGCGCTCAGTCCCCGTCCCGTCCCCCACGCCCGCCCGCTTCGCGCTCCCCGCCGGGCCCCGGAGCCGGCATCTCCGGGATGGACGATTCCGTGCCTTGGACTTGCGGTTTCCGAATGAACCGCCACGCGACGGTGAACCTTCCCCGCGAAGGTCACCGCGCTGCCCTTGTGGCCGCGCCGCAGTGTAGAGGGAGGCGTGCTCCGCGGTGGCCTCCGACCGGGGGCTTTGCATGCATCACCTGTGCCGCTCCTCCCCCACACTTTTTTATTTTTTTTTTCTTCCCTTGCCACGTGAGGGCTGGAGAAGGGGCCCAACTTCGTAAAGTGCCCGCAGAGGTCGCCGAGAAGGTGAGGCCGCAGCCAGGCTCCTGCCCTGCGGTTACCCGGTCCTCCTCTCCTCCTCCCCCGCCGCCTCCACCAAAGCGGCGGACTTAGGGCTGCGGCTCCCAAACGGCACCGGGGATCGCTAGTTACTTCCTTGTTGTCATCATTAGTTAAGATTTTTTTTATAAAGTGTCTTCCCTCTCTCTTTCGTAGGTCAAATACCAAGGCTTTCTAAAGTGAACCTTTTCACTCTACTCAGTCTCTGGATGGAGCTCTTCCCAACAGCGAAAGCCCAACGACAGAAATCTCAGGTACGTTGTGTTTCCTTAGTCCGTCCGCCTCCCCCCCTCACTTAGAAAAAGCAGTGGTGGGCAGCCCAGGTGGCTCAGCGGTTTAGCAACTGCCTTTGGCCCAGGGTGTGATCCTGGAGACCGGGAATCGAGTCCCACATCCGGCTCCCTGCACGGAGCCTGCCTCTCCCTCTGCCTGTGTCTCTGCCTCTCTCTGTGTGTCTCTCGTGAATAAATAAATACAATCTTAAAAAAATGAAAAGAAAAAGTAATGGTCTAAAATCTAATCTCCGCCCTGGCCTCTGTCACGCTCATTAAAAGCAAGCTCAAAACCTTAGGATCTGCAAAAAAAAATACCTCTGTGCCTTAGCGTGATACTTGCAACTCAGAACCGTGATAGCTCATCTTTCTAATCTAAAAATAGAATTGTCATCCTCCGAGACTGTGCCAATGTTTATCAGGTATGAAAGCGTGTTCATATGTTAGTTTGGACGATTAGATTGACTTTTATCACCCGTTTGTAGACTCTTGATGTTTCCAGTGAGTGGTTTCCCCTTCTCCCCAATTTACTGAACTGTAAATTGCATGAAGATGGAGATCATGTCTTATTTTATCTTATTTTTGGTACTGTATCTTCTTTTACCACGTCTAACTCATGCCACTTTAGCATCTCCTTTTGTAATAAGGAATTATGCATGCTAACTGGTTTCTTGTTCCATGTAAATAGTCTCTTAGGGTTTTTTTTGTTTTGTTTTGTTTTGTTTTGGATTTCAGGGAGGTGATCAAAATAGGTTAGGAGTAAATAGAATAATCATAAAAGCCAGTGGATTAGAAGTATGTACATTCTACATCTTTATTTTCTCCAGCCCTCAAGCAGCAAGGAGCTCACTACCTTCTCATCATTTTCCTCCGTGCTTGGAGTGGCATGGTGCTAGGTTCCCACCATTTGGTTTGGTAGATTGAGAAGTTTAGAATGTTTTAGGGGGCCAAGGCCATATATGGAAAACAGTATTAGGTTGTTAAACATTTAAGACACTTTTGAGGGACGCCTGGGTGGCTCAGTGGTTGAGTGTCTGCCTTGGGATCGAGTCCCACGTCGGGCTCCCTGTGTGGAGCCTGCTTCTCCCTCTGCCTGTGTCTCTGCCTCTTAGTCTCTCGTGAAAAAAATACATTTTTGGGAAAAAGGAAAGGGGGAAAAATTACCCAGGGCTTCTCGCCATTCTCACATCATCACTTTTAATGTTTTGGTACTTTCCTTCAGCATTTTTTTGAAACATAGAATTTGTTTTTCGCTTACAGAGTTGTACTTGTATTCTGCATATGCTTACGGACATTTCCAACTTGAGGTTGCTTCACATTTTCCCTCAAATAATTATCTTTGTAAATCCTTAAGTACAGGAGTACTCTTGTGAGGCCCTTCATAACCATTCTCTTTTTCTCTTTTCTTTTTGGTGTCTTCGTTACAGTGGATGAGGTTGTGTGGTTGGCATTGGAGATCCAAAAAGAAAGACTTGGTTCTTACTTTCTGATGGAGACAAAAATTAGGCACTTGAACAAGATGCAATTAGGTGGCAGTCAAGTAGCCAGTGTAAGCAGAGATGCTAGCAACACTGAAGACTGAAGGCCGGGCGCTCCCAGGGGAAGTAAGGGAAGGATGTACGGGGGAGGCTGTGTTTGCACTGAGACGTGAAGAATGAGGAGATATTTACCAAGCCAAGGGACTCCACGTGGAAAAGCTTGGAGGAGGGAGAGAACGTATGGTCCTTGTGGGGGATGGTGAAGTTGGGTGAAGGGAAGACTGAAGATGAGCTGGGAAAGGCATACAGGAACCAGATAATAAAAAATAATATATGCCTTGCAAGGGAGTTTAGATTTTATAAGTAGGGACTTATGAGGAATTTTCACAGGGAATTAAGGAAGTAGCTTTTTAATAATTAGGACTTCATCTTTGTAGAGCACTTAGAGGGTCACAGCAAAATTTCCGGGAAAGTACACAGATTTCCTGTACCCTCCCTGCTTCCCCCTGCATGAATAGCCTCCACCATTAACCACATCCTCTCCACAGTGATACATTTGCTATAGTTGGTAAACCAACATTGGCACATCATGATCACCCAGTCTGTAGTTTACATTATCGTTCAAGGTTGGTGGTGTACATCCTGTGGGTTCAGACAAATGTAGAATGGCATGTATCCATCGTTACGCTTTCATACAGAAGATTTTCATTGCCCTAAAAATGCTGTGTTTTACCTATTTATCTTCACCCCCCCACCGACTACTGATTTTTTTTTTAAGAGTCTCCATAATTTTGCCTTTTCACAGAACATCATGTAGTTGGAATCATACAGTACTATGTAGCCTTGTGGGATTGGCTTCTCTCACTTAGCAATATGCATTTAAAGTTCTTCCGTGTCCTTTCACGGCTTGATCGCTCACTTTTTTTAAGGGCTAAGATTCATCGCCTGGATATGTCACACGTAATTTTTCCATTCACCTGCTGAAGGATATCTTGGTTGCTTCCAAGTTACTGCAATTCTGAATGAAGCTGCTCTAAATAACTGTATGCAGATTTTTGTGTGGACGTAAGTTTTCATCTCCTTTGGGTAAATACCAAGGAGCATGATTGCTAGATTGTATGATAGAGATTTCTCAGAAACTACCAAACTGCCTTCCAGAGTGGCTGTACCATTTTGCATTCCCACCAGCAAGGAATGAGAATTCCTGTTGCTTCACGTCCTCGCCAGTATTTGGTGTTGTCAGTGTTCTGGATTTGGGGCATTCTCATAGGCATGTAGTGATATGTTGTTTTAATGACCCATGATGTGGAGCATTTTCATATGCTTAGTTGTCATCTGTATATCCTCTTTGGTGAGGTGTCCATTAAGGTCTTTGGCCCATACTTTAGTCCAGTTATTTTCTTATTAAGTTTTCAGACTTCTTTGTATATTTTGGATAACAGTCTTATATCAGATGTGTCTTTTGCAAATATTTTCTCCCAGCCTGTGGCTTGTCTTCTCATTCTTTTGACAGGGTCTTTTTTTTTTTTTTTTTAAGATTTATTTATTTATTCATGAGAGACACACACAGAGAGAGAGAGAAACACACAGGCAGAGGGAGAAGAGGCTCCTCACAGGGAGCCTATGTGGAAATCAATCCCAGATCCCAGGATCATGCCCTGAGCTGAAGGCAGATGCTCAACCGCTGAGCCACCCCGGCATCCCAGATAGTGTCTTTCACGGAGGACAGGTTTTAAATTTTAATAAAGTGCAATTTATCACTAATTTCTTCATGGATTGTGCCTTTGTGTATCTGAAATGCCATCACCATATCCATTGTTATCTAGGTTTTCTCCTATTGGGGGGAGGAGTTTTTTTGTGTTTTACATTTAGATCTATGATCCATTTTTGAGTTGATTTTTGTGAGGGTGTAAAGTCTGTGTGTGTATAGGGAGTTCACTTTTCCTGATGAATATCTCCTGGAGTAGTTTTGTCTTGCAACTACTATGTGAAATGTTTCAGAAATAGTAAACATTATTAAAAATGTTGTGCAGTTTTACTCTCTATTAATCACTTCCTCAACCCCCACCCTGGCTCCATATATTATTAATGGCTTTGGGAAAGCTCTTCATTTCCTTCATGATTTTGGAGTCTTTTATTCTTTCTGCCTCTTAGTAGCTTACTATTATTTTATGAAAATAGAAGATTTTTAAACTGTTGGGGTATTTTTCATTTGTTTTTGGGTTTTTTTTTTTTTTTGCAGATAAAATTGTCTCAAAGAGACAGATTAGGAGCAAATGCTTAGAGATTTAAGACTTAATTTTTTTAAAGATTTTATTTGTTTGAGAGTGCCCATGCATGTGAGGTGGGGGAAGGGCAGAGGGAGAAGGATAAAGAGAATCTCAAGCAGACCTCCCTCCCCCACTGAGCACGGAGCCTGTCACGTGGTTTGACCCAGGGTGGACATGGGGCTCAGTCTCACGACCCTGAGATCATGACCTGAGCCAAAATCAAGAGTCAGTTGCTTACCTGACTGAGCCACCCAGGGGCCCCAAGATTTAAGACTTTTTTTTTTTTTTTTTTAAGATTTATTTATTTATTCATTCAGAGAGAGCGAATAGAGAGGCAGAGACACAGGCAGAGGGAGAAGCAGGCTCCATGCAGGAAGCCCTATGCGGGACTTGATCCTGAGTCTCCAGGATCACACCCCGGGCTGCAGGCGGCGCTAAACTGCTGCGCCACCGGGGCTGCCCGATTGAAGACTTTTTAAAAAGCACATTTAAAAAGCTGGCTTGTTACAGATTGAGTACTACTTTTGAAGACTTTTTTTAATATGAAGATTTGATCTCATTTTAATTCACATACATACGCACACATATGTATTTGTGTGTGTGTGTGTGTGTTTATCAAGAATAAATCCTCTGCTGAAATTAAGTTCTTTTTCAACAGAAATGCACATTAAATGAATTTACTATTAATTGCACATTATGTTCATAGGGCTGAATAAGATCTTTTTCCTATTAAAAGAAGAAAAATATTCTTTAAGATAATAAGTTTGTTTCACTTAAATTCTTTATTCTGCTTTTGCTATACAAAGTAAGTCAGAAACTTTAAGCTGCAATTCGACATATAATTATATTGGAAATACTCCCTTTGACACTTTGCCAACCTTTTGTCTTCATAAAATATTTTTATGTTACTGAAGTTAGATGTTATTATTTATAAAATGGGCTGAAGAAAAAAAATTCCACTTTCTAGAGACTACTGACATTTTTGTGCTGTTTCTCAATCTTTTCCCTCTGTCTCTGTCTCTATCTCTCTGTCTCTGTCTCTCTCTCTCTCTCTTCAGTTATTTGAGATCATTTACTTCTGGATCCAGCCTTTTTCACTTAACCGTAGGAAAATATTTTTGCTGTAATACTATTGTACACACTGAAGCAGCAACGTAGTCTAATGGTTTAAGAGTAGCCACTCATTTTGTAGTTAGTGAAACTCAGGCTCCACCTCTTTAGTTGTGTAATCTTGAGTAAGTTACTTGCCCTCTCTCAACTTCCTCATCCATGAAATAGAATGTTATTGGTACGTACTGCAGGGGGCTTTTATGAAAAGTAGATGAGTTAGTATTTGTAAAGCTCTTAGATAGTGCTTGGCATATACTATGTACTATGTGTGTTTGTTGTTACCATTTTAATGTTGACCTGAGTGTCCATCACATTGATGTTCCACGTGTATTCCTTTAGTACTGGACATTTAGATTGTCATTCATTTTTATCAGCCTCAGTGTATTTTAACTTACAGCCACTTCTAAATATGACTGATACCTGAGATTTTCTATGTTGTTATATATTTACACTGTATGAGTGCTCTTTGAGCATTGCCCAGCAAAGTTTACATGAAGTATAAAATACAATAATTTTTAAGAATCCTGCCCCAAACGAGATAAACGAGTGGGAAAGAAACTGTTTATGAGACTGCTTGGGAAAAGGAAAGTTAACTAAAAGTTTTAGAACAGAAATCAGACCTACTGAAATGGCTACTGTTTTAAAATAGTAATCTTAAAAAAAAAATAGTAATCTCTCCTATTGGTTCATAGTTTTTCATTCTAGTTGAGTTAAACATATCTAAATTGCCTAAATGTTACTTTAGTATAAGAATTCGAATAACTGTTTTGTTGCCTCAGTTTGATCTACACATCATGTATTGTCTCCCTCTCCCAGCTCTTCCCATTGTGTACTCACTGTACTTTTCCAGAACAGTAACAGGGTAGCATAATGGTTAACACAATGGACTTGGGGCTCAGATCCTGCCTTTTCCATTTTTTAGCTGTGGAGTTGTTTAATCCCTCTCAGCCACAGTTACTTCATTTGTTAAATAGAAACAATAGAGGCTACTTTGTAAACTTGTGAGGATTAAATGAGATAGTTTGTGCTTGATAGGTACTTTATTATCACTCATGTAGGCATCACCACCACTACCATCTATCTGCACTCCCACCATCCCACTACCAACTTCATCGTTGCCTCTACTTCCCGTTCTACTGAAATAGACACATTATTCCCAGAATGTGGCTTTTCCTGTAAACTTTTTTAGAGGTTATTCCTTTTCTAGCATCCAGCATTTGTTTCATAAGACTGAGCGGTCAGCATTCACCAGGTTTACCATTCCCACATTCAGACTTTGTCCAGTTTATTACATAGCCCCTCTACCCTGGGGCACACAGAATCCCACTTCATAGTCACTTTCCTGTGTCATAAGCTCTATAAGGGCTACATCCTGAGCAACTAGATCTGTGGCTGGCACTTCGCAAGGATTCAGTAATATTTGTTGAATTAATAAATGAAGGAGTTTGGTCCTTCAAACTGCGAAGTTTTACTTTTACAAAAGACTTGTGGACATCCATTTATCAGTGTCTTATTGTTTCTGCAACAAATCACCTTAGAGTTGGTGGCTTTTTTTTGAGTTGGTGGCTTAAAACACATACTTATCCTACAGTTCTGGAATTAGCACCCTGAAATGGGTCTCACTGGACTAAAAGTGTCAGCAGGGCTGTCTTCCTTCTGGAGGCTCAGGGGAGACTCCCATTTCCTTGCCTTTTACAGCTTCTAGAGGCTGCCCAGTTGTCTTGGACCAGGAACCTCTTCCTCCATCTTTTTTTTTTTTTTTTTTAATTTTTTAAAAATTTATTTATGATAGTCACACACAGAGAGAGAGAGAGAGGCAGAGACTTAGGCAGAGGGAGAAGCAGGCTCCATGCACCGGGAGCCCGACGTGGGATTCGATCCCGGGTCTCCAGGATCGCACCCTGGGCCAAAGGCAGGCGCTAAACCGCTACGCCACCCAGGGATCCCCTCTTCCTCCATCTTTAAAGCCAGCGGTGGAGACTGTCTCATGTTGCATCACAGTGGCACTGCTTTGCTTCTCTCTCTCTACTGTAGGACCCTTGTGATAATATTGGGTCCACCCAGATAATCCTCCATCTTAAGGTCAGATGATTAGCAGCCCTAACTCTACCTACAGCCTTGCCATGGTGATGTAACAGAGCCACAGTCTCCAGGGATTGGAACAGGCAGGCCTTTGGGGGCCCATTATTCTGCCTACCACAGTCCATTATCTAATGCTTTTGCTGCGTAGTTCCAAACTTCCCAGTTCCAGTTAATTTACCTCTAGTCACCTTTAGCCCTTTTTAGCTACAGCCACACTCTAGTCTGTTCCTTAAAACTGCCCCAACTCCGAAGTCTTAAACTACAGAATTTTATTTTCTGACCACAATTTTCAGTCCTTCTGTATTTTGGGAAAGTGTATAGGGGGCTGATCGTAAAGGCCTTATTTACTAGGTTATGTAATCTGAACTTGAACCTGAACAAAGCATGAAGTCAGTGCAGACTTTCATCAGGAAAAAAAGATGAATGATTCAAAACCAAGAAAACCTGCCTTCAACTCGGAAATGTTAAACTGATCTTTTTTTTCCTCCTTAATCTGCTTTTAATTAGGAAAAGGAAGAGGAAAAGCATGGACCCTTAGGAGATAATGAAGAGATGTCCAGAATACCTACTGACAAAAAACAGGTGCATTTTTTTTAAATTTTTTTAAAAGACATGTGTTTGTAATAACAAAGCAAAAACAGTAGTATAAAGTAGAATAAAAGTGCTTATACTCAACTTTCCCATTTCCATATCCAGAGCAGATTCTTATGTACCCTTCATATCTTTCTATAAGTTTTCTATGCATTTACAAGACTATACATGTCTCTCTTATAAAAAACAAAACAAACCCAGGTTATTTTATAATATGCTCCTACATCTTTTTTTTTAATTTTCAAATTTAATTCTTGAAAAATTTCCATATTAGTTTACATACATGTGTTGAGAAACACCCTTCCTTACGTGGTTCTCTCATACTCCAGCACATATTGCTGGTTTTAAGAATGCAAGGCCCTAACTGCTCTTTACGGAGGCCATTTCTCAGACTTGTGTTTGCAGCAAGCAAGCTTGAGGGTTTAGCTAATGTCTCCCTCTGGGACAGAGAGATGGTTTGCTTACTGTCTGTGATAAAACAGCAATCCCTGGGCTGGTGTTCTTCTCCTGTAACAACCCACTTCCTGTCCAGGAATCCATCTGGGCCCATCTGCATGACCCCTGTGGGACTTGTGGGCAAGGGAAACATCACAAACATGATGTTCATACTACTTGCTGTGTTGTGAATGATCACCTTCTCTGTCTCTGACCCAGGAGCTTCATAACCATTCTACCAGCATCCATGAAACAGAAGCAGGCTAATTTACTAGCTTGTAGGAAGGGTAAAATTAAAGCCCAGACCTGATAAGATGAACTCTGTTCTTTTTAATATTGCATAGCATTCCCTTGTTATTTTAAGCTTTCAAGTTTTCCAGAGAAATTCTGATTTATTGGGTATCTAGTGGAGATAAAACATGTATATTTTGAAAAAAAAATTAGCTTGATGATTCTGATGTACATTCCTGGAGATCTGGTAAGTTCTGAGAGTGAGTCTCTTAAAATGCCCAACAAGGATATAGAAATAATTTGTCTCTGAGTATTTACATATTTTTAGTTATAAGAAAGGCAAGGCAAAAAATATAGTTTAATATACTCGTTTGCTTATCAAAACAGATTGTCCTGTTTTGCTTATGTTTTAATATAAAACTAACCAAGATAACAGACAACTTGCCAAGATGTTAGCAAAGTGAAGCAGTCGGATTCAGAGCAATGATTCACTAAAAAAGATTTAGTCTTCTAGGAATTGCAGTAAGTGGAAGTACAAAATGGAATGCAACGTAGGCTTTTATTTGCTTTGTTTTAAGTTTGGGATGGAAAAAAATCTTGGTTTCAGATTTGATATTTTGGCCTTAGCTAAAAACGAAATGAAAAAACAAAAGATATATTCCAAGGTAAAAAAGACTCTAGACAAAAAAGTGACAAATAAGCCTAGCCTAAAAGATTGTTCATTTTTGTTTGTTTTGTCTCTGTGCCTATGCTGAGGGATGGGGGAGGGATAAAAGATTGCTTAAATAATAAAATGATGAGTATGCTTGCCACTTATTAGGAATAGTTTTGGGTTTGGTTTTGGTTTTTGTTTTTGTTTTTGTTTTTTGGAATAGTTTTCTTAAAAGTCCTTTCTGGTCCAGGTTTCTGGCTTTATTTCTGTCTGCTTAACTACTGAGAAAATCTAAAGCTAAAATCATTCAATTGCAGCCTTTTCCATTTGTCACGATTGGTTCGTTTCATTTCATTTTATTTTATTTTTTAAAGGTTTGTTTTTTTTTTTTAAGTTAACATCTACACCTAACATGGGGTTGAACCCATGGCTCCAAGATCAAGAGTTGCATGCTCCATCAAATGAGCCAGCCACACATCCCACAATTGGTTCATTTTAATAAAATGAACTCTAGCGTGCTGAGATCTCCTGATAAGTCTTTTCAGTTCTTATCCGAAGTTACAGCTTAAAAAGAAAAACTCACTGGAACTATTCAGAAGTAGATAGTAGCATATACTTTGGATTTGGGGAACATAACACTCTTAAGTAATTTGGAATGGGAAGGGGAAAGGGTTCATAAAATCACAGTAAATTTAAATCTTATTTATTTATTTATTTATTTTTTAACTTATGATAGTCAGAGAGAGAGAGAGGCGGAGAAGCAGGCTCCATGCACCTGCATCCCGATGTGGGATTCGATCCCGGGTCTCCAGGATCGCGCCCTGGGCCAAAGGCAGGCGCCAAACCGCGGCGCCACCCAGGGATCTCCTAAGTCTTCTTCTAAAAGCCAATATAGATCTTTCATGTTTTAGATTTATTTTTAGAAGTATATTTTGTAAGGGAAAGATTTTTGTATTCCTTTTAAATGTCCTTAAAGTTTAGGAAATGGTAACTCAGAAAGGGAATTCTATAAAATTTTCTCTGTTTTTTCTTTCTAGGCATTTCACAAAATATTCTCCATAGCTGCAAACACTTATAACTGAAACTGAAACTTGACTGTTTTAGTTAATAAAGCTCTGGTCTGATCTTCAAGATGTGCCCTCTTGGGGATTACTGTAGAATAAAATCCCTTTGAAAGGAAGTAGGGAATAACAGGTACCCTAATCTCAGAGCCCAAGTTCCCCCACATACTGTGACAACTAGTCCCAAACCCAAATATCAGGTTTACATTCCTTAGTTCAGAATCCTTTCCTGTGAAGATGGCATAGACTATTTTGTGCCTTACATTGAACTGATTTTTAACTTCGTCCATTTTATCTGATATTAATATTGTCACACGAACTTTTTCTATTAGTATCCATGTAAGTTAGGACACTAGGTTTAAAGCAGCATGTCTTTAGAATCCCAGCCCATCCCCAGTCTCCAGGGCTTGGAAGCAGAGTCAGCCCAATCCCCTGCCTGTGGGTGGGATACTGCTGAGGTGGCTCAGGCTTACTGCTCTGGCTTTTAGTTCTCTCTTTGTTTTTAATACCTGAGCATGTGCCTTCCTTCCTTTTGAGCTTAACTATGCATTTAAAACTTTTTTTTAAATTGCATATAGCCTATATATTTGTAGGAGGTGGGACATAACCACATTAGTCTAGACTGCCATCATGCAAAAAATTGGTAGAGTGAGTTTTTAGGAAAAAATTGAGATTATCTTTATTTTATTTTTTTTTAATTTAATTTATTTTTTTTTTTTATTTATGAGAGTCATACACAGAGAGAGAGAGAGGCAGAGACATAGGCAGAGGGAGAAGCAGGCTCCATGCACCGGGAGCCTGATGTGGGACTCGATCCCGGGTCTCCAGGATCGCACCCTGGGCCAAAGGCAGGCGCTAAACCGCTGCGCCACCCAGGGATCCCCGAGATTATCTTTATTTAGTCAATATTTAAAATATTTTAAAATTTAAGATGACCTCTGCTTTAGTTCTGCCTTTTTCCATCTGTGAGTCTTTCAGAAAGTCACATAATCTCTTTGGGCTTCACTTATCCATGTATAAAACCACAAGGTTTTCTATATTTTTCCTTATTACCACATAGAAGCTTAATATTAAATGTTTATAGACTGGATGCTGTAGAAACAAGTCAAATCAACTTGGTTCTTGCCCTTCCCTAGATTAAAGTGTATTTATTTTTCAGTTGGACAAATTAATGGGTAATTAAATGCTTTGTTTGGTTAAGAAAGCCTAGACTTAGAAAATTTTTGGTATAAAGCCAAAATAAAACTTTCAGAACAGTTTTTGGACCTAATGAGAAACGTGCTTTTGTTCAAAACATGTTCAGATAAAGAACTAAATAAAACTTTGATTTTAGTAATAAATCAAGTATAATCTGTGATACAATCATTAGATAAGTTAGAAAACAAAGTTCAACTGCATAAATGTAAAGATCCGATTGCTTTGTTCAATGATTCATGAATTGGGCGACCTCCCATCTACTACATAGAGAGGGGCTCTGAAGCTCTGCAGGAAGGAGAGACTTCTACAGGCAGAAGGGGCGGGAAAAGGAAGTTGCTAGCCAAAAGTGAGTTGTTTCAGGCAAGGTCCCCTTCCTTTGGGGGATTGCAAGAATTTACTAGGTGGATTTCCTCACTAGCTGACTAGGAAACTACAGTTCTCACTGGTTAAGGTTTTATTCCAGGGAAAGGCAAAAACCTCAATTGGGTTAGGCATTAAAGTCTCAGTCTGATGATGTGGGCTTAGCCCGAGTGATTCTATTTGGGGCCACTCGTCTGTTGCTCAGACCCCTCTACCTGAGAGAGGTGATCAAAACAAGGCATTAGCGTCATCCCCGGCTGTTGCTCTGAAGTTCTTATGGTTTTTGCTGATCCTCTGTGGTGGTTTTCACAGGTCATGAGTTTTGTTTTTGTTTCTGGTGGTTGTTTTGCTGAATCTTTATGGTATTCACAGACTGCATGACTTCAGGTGCACATTTTTCAAGTCAGTCATTCTCTTCATTCCTTTTTTCTGATGTTCCAGTCTTAGGAAGATGACTCGTTTGGTGGTTAGTGGCTGCAAACATACACTTAAAGCTGTATTTGAGAGAATACAGCATGTGGGAAGACTACTATGATTATTACAAGCAGGGTAACCCCCAATACCTGGAGGGCATTTGGAACTGTGGTCCCCAACACCCAAACCAGTCAAAATTAAATAAGTTAAAGGAAGACCTTGTTAAACTTTCTTGAGCCACGTAGCTTGTTTCAACTTTCTTTCTTTCTTTCTTTTTTAAATGCTGGTGGTATTTTTTTTTAATATTTTATTTATTTATTTATTCATAGAGACACACAGAGAGAGAGAGAGAGAGGCAGAGACACAGGCAGAGGGAGAAACAGGCTCTATGCAGGGAGCCCAACGTGGGACTCGATCCCGGGTCTCCAGGATCACGCCCTGGGCTGCAGGTGGCACTAAACCACTGCGCCACTGGGGCTGCCCCTTGTTTCAACTTTCCCACAAGTCTGAATCCCTGTGCAGCAAGTGGTGTTGGTCGCAGCACAGACACCTTCTCGTTCAGCCAAAAAATAAGGACCATTTTCCCCAAGAACAACTTTGGTCAGAAGCTCTAAAGATTATTATTGGGCAGCTGTTTTTTTAAGCAGCAGATTTGGTAATATTTAAAGAGTTAAGGAGAGGTTCCTGATCTTGGCTCATTCATACTCCCTCCTAAGCAGAGAAGTATGAATCTGCCAAAGGGAGCCAATTTTTAATCACATATGCCTCCTGGTAATTCCTATTTGAGTCTGTGGCTCAGAGCTGGAAAGGTGACAGCCTGGAAGCCAGTAAAATTTAAGGGTCTGTGGACTGTACAGGCAGTTTTTATTCCGGTTACTCTTGCCTCATGTCCTTTTCTCTGTGCAGAGCTTGGGTGCACGTTTCCCTGGGTTTGGGGTTGTTAACAAGAGATAGGGTTCTGGAGAAACTGAGGCTTTGGAAATCAGGGTGAAATTTGTGATGGGCAGAACTGCAGAATCCCAGCATCAAGGCAAGTCCAACAGTCATTTGGAAGTTCATTAACCCCTTTGTAACGGCCTGAGATTTCATAATCTTTCAAGGCAGGGAAAGGCAAAATGTGGACAAAAGAATCCTACTTTCATGCTGTAAGAATTAGGAAGAAGGATGGTTAGGGAAAGAGGGATGGAAAAAAATGTTCTTGAACTGACATCTTAGGAGAAAGCAGTAACCTCAACATTGGCTCTTTCTCTTCGTAGTGAATTTGATTTTGAGGTCTCCGGGTTTGGCAAAAATATCAGAAGGTTTTTAAAACACTTGGTCAAGTAGGATCCATAGGTCAGGGTGAAACAATACCTAGTTATCTATTTTAACCAAGTGACAAAGACTTCAAAAGCAGATAGAGAAACTTAAATCATTGTAAAACAAAAAACAAACAAAAAAACAGCTCTTTTAATAGTGAAAAATCTGTTTTTTTTTTTAAGTAATCAAACACCTGATGAAGACAACATGAAACACATAAGATCATTTTGAGAAAACACAAAATCTTTGTTTTATGGGCAGATTACTTAAAAGGTAAAGAAAGACCTTTTACAATCTCTTATCAAGAACTGACCAATAGTCCAAGAAAACTTTATTCTTTTAACAGAGAGAACCAAACTTTAATTTTGTACCACCTTACTTTTGGTATTAAAATACATTTATTTACGCCTGGGTAGCTCACCGGTTGAGCATCTGCCTTCGGCTCAGGGTATGACCCCGGGGTCCTGGGATCACGTCCCGCATTGGGCTCCCTGAATGGAGCCTGCTTCTCCCTCTGCCTGCGTCTCTGCCTGTGTGTGTCTCTCATTAATAAATAAATAAATCTTTAAAAATACATTCATTTTTTTAAAAAAACCCTTAATTTAATTTATTCTAATCTTAGCCAGCTTCATCACACACAATATTCCTTTTCCACAAATCTTCTGTAACCTCTTTAGTATCCCTTCAGATTTTGTCCCATGTTTTTCCTCTTTCCCATTCTGAAATAACCAGCCTCACTTTAGGACAAAATTACTTTCTTTTCCCTCAACAAAAAAATGTATTCCTCATGCTTTCTTTTCCTGAAAACACATATCCTACTTTCCTTGCATATGGAGGTTATTTTAAAAATTATTTCTAGTAGCTTTAATTAAATATATTAGAATTTGCAACCTTTAAAAACCTTAATTTCTAATAAAAATAAAGAAGTAGACAACTGTGAATTTTCTTTTACATTAGCATTCTGTGGTTTGGCAAATTTATAAATACTTTTCATAATTTCTAGAAACATTTGCCTTCTCAGTAAATTTTTCAGTGTGGCACAAAACATATTCACTAACAAACCCTAAAATCTTTAGTTCCTCTGTAACAGGAAGCCAAAAAGTAGATAAACCTGTGTTCAGGGACTATCCATCATTTAATTTAACTTAGCAAAACTTTAAGGTTTCAGGTTACAAAAAAATTGGGGGGAATTATTTTAAAAGTTTGCCTAAAAACTTTTATCTCACATCTACTTAGTTCACTTATTTTGAGCAATTGTTTAGGTTGCTTATTAAATTTCATCATTCCAAGTTATTTCCCTACCTGACAGATTTTGTAACAGAACCATGAACTTTTTTGACTAGTAAAGCCACGTAGAAAAAACTTGTATGACTGCATTATATTCAGTGCTGATAACTTTAAAGACATGTCTATTTTAATTAAACCAACAAGCTTAAATTAGCCTTAATACTGAATATTTTTCCAGATCATGTGAACCTGAAATACATTTGGGATCGTTTCTATAATATTGTGGAGAATTTTGCGAATAATCCATTTAAGTGCTTAATTTTCTTTAAGCCAATTAAATGGAGCTTTTTTACAAATTAATTTTGGCAATACAATCCTGAGGTAGAAAATACCACATCTACAACACATATACATAGATTCACATAAACACATGACGGATGCAAACAGAAGCCTTATAGCTTTCATTTTAAGATTTTAGCCATGAGATGCAAAGCTCACTGACTTATAAAAGAATAGTTGGAATAAGTTAAACTTACCTGTTCAGATGGCTAAAGCTTTTTCTATAACATCTGTGGAGAAGACTTTTAAGATTGGTATTTGTCCTTGACACAAGCAGTTTTATGAAAGCTGTGAACTAAATTTTGGGCAAGGGATCTTCTGTATCAATTTGTATTTATAAAAAGTGCCCCCCCCCCCCACACACACACTTTTTTTCTTCAGTCTTAAGAATTGGGGATGGTTTAGATTAGCATTCCTGGGGAAGACCTGATAAAACATGTACAGGTACAGGGAAAGAACGTAAGTTCCTCCAAAACTACTTATAAGCCTTTTGAGATAAATACAGGAGGTTTGAGGATTGGTAAAAAGAATAGGTGGACTTTCCCTTCGTCACTTAAGGGTGTCAAGTAGCATCTTAGCCCTCCTTCAAGGGTATATGGGCGTATCTGTAAACCCTCTAATTTGGTGGAGTTTTGTTTATGGTCTTATAGTCTTCTCAGAGTGGAAAGAAGATTCAGACGGAGGATAACTAGGATGAACACTCAATTAAAGGAGGATAGAGGGTAAAGGTAGGAGTTACCTCAGTCTTAGAGTCCTGTTTTATGTACCTCTTGTGTTTTTAATTTTTCACAAGCAATTTGCAACAAATTTTTCAATGAAGGCATTTTGGAATTTTGAAGTTTTTTGGAGGCTTCTGCATACTGGTTAAAACAGGTATATACCACTCTGTTTGATTTGGGAACCCTTACTTTTTGAATGATCTTATCTAATTGGACCATTCCTCATATAATGTCTATTACATTCTAGGCTGTTATTTATCTGAGGACTTATAGCAGTTTGGTAGAACCCTAGCTAGAAAGTGAGTTTAACCCATATTTTCTGTCCAGCTGTAGCTAGTGGTAAATGAGGTACAACCCACATTTCTGTCTGGTCATATTTTGGAGCCCTCAACCTGATGGTTGTTACCAAGCCAACTTCTTGGGGCACAGAAAAACTTTGTAAGATTTTGTCATTTTGTAGATATTTATAGCTTCCAGGATATAATTTTTAGGCTCAAAATAAGTTAAGTGTACCAAAAAGTGGTATGCTTTAGAACTTAAGGATCTCTCTCTCTCTTGCTCTCTTTTTAAGATTTTATTTATTTATTCTAAAAAGAGAGAGCAGGGGGAGGAGCAAAGGGAGAAGGACAAGCAGACTCCACACTCAGCATGGACCCAACAAAGGGCTCAATCTCAGGACCCTGAGCTGAAACCAAGAGTTGAATGCTTAACCAGCTAAGCCACCCAGGCTCCCCTCTTTTTTTTTTTTTTTTTTTTAAAGCTAAGTGAGTTTCTCAGAGCCAAACTAATACCTAAGAGGGACATGCTACTGGGTTGGAGTTGGGGGTTGTATGATGTTTTGCCTTGTACCTAGTTGCATCGAAATTTTCTTGAGGTTGGTGGGTGACCTAGTGTCAATATAACCCCTTCTATGACTAACTTACCCTAACACAGGACTGTTAGAGTTAAGTGGCAAACACTCTAACAGTTTTTAAGTGCTCAACCCGTGTCCACCAATTTGCAGCTTTTGGTCTCCCAAGATTCCATTAGCAATAGCCTTTACTTCCACAAAATAAGACAAACATGTTCACCTTAACACACCAGCAGTAATCAAGAGATGCACAGGCCAAGGGAAGGTCTTGTGCATACCACTACCAACATGGAATCTGGGCCTGGGTAAAGGACTGAACCAGCAGACCTCAACAAACGGGGACTGTAGTCTGGGATTCCACACAATGGGGAGCAGTCGACTGAATTACCAGGATTTCCCAATGTGGTATCTGGGGGCTAAATCAAGGGCTGGTGGTTCCAATTAAATGGGGGAATTTTGGACTGGAAAGTCAATCAGATTAGGGGCTCAGTGCAAAGTGAGCAGAGCTCAGAACCAACTTACCCATGGCCCTTAGATATGGCAAAAATGACAGAGAGCTCAGAGGGTTTGCAGGTACCATGCTTGTGTTTCTTGTTGTCCCTGGAGCCATCAGGAGTTTTTCCTTGGATCCAAATGCTCCCACCAAATCTGTTAAAAAACACAATTCAGGGCAGCCCCGGTGGCCCAGCGGTTTAGCGCCACCTTCAGGCTGGGGTGTGATTCTGGAGACCCAGGATCAAATCCCACATCAGGCTCCCTGCATGGAGCCTGCTTCTCCCTCTACCTGTCTCTCTCTCTCTCTCTCTCTCTCATGAATAAATAAATAAAATCTTAAAAAAAAAAAAAACCCACAATTCAGCTGAGTAAACTGAAAGATCTAATTGCTTTATTCAATGATTCATGGATTGGGCAGCATCCCATCTAGTAAATATTGAGGGGCTCTGAAGCAATGCAAAAAGGAGATTTGTAAGGTAGGAGGGACAGGAAAAAGAAGTTGCTAGCAAAAAGTGGATTGTTTCAGGTAAGGCTCCTTCTTTTGGGGGACTGCAGGAGTTTACCAGGTGGATATCCTTGCTAGCTGACTAGGAAATTCCAGTTCTGATTGATTGAGGCTATATTCCTGGGAGAGGCCAGAACTGCAGTTAGGTAGTAGGTCTCAGGCTGGTGATGTGGAAATGAGTCCTATTTTGGGCCTCTTGTGTCTTTTTTAACGAATGTTGTAACTAATACATTATTATTTTGTATTTTAATGTAGGTGAAGAGAACTGGTCTTGTGGTGGTGAAAAACACGAAAATTGTTGGTCTCCACTGTTCTAGTGAAGATTTACACGCTGGGAAAATTGCTCTCATAAAACATGGGGCAAGGCTGAAAAACTGTGATCTTTATTTTTCCAGGAAACCATGTTCTGCTTGTCTGAAAATGATTGTTAATGGTAAGTGTAGATAAGGCTTGGTTGGGGATTAATAGTATTTAGCTAAGAATAACCAAGATAAATTGCCTAAACACCACTGAGATCATTTAGAAATATAAATACATATCAGAATACAGTCTGATACATTGTGAGAAGAGTAAAAAAAAAAAAACGTGGGTTCTGGTCTCAGCCCTGTCACTAACTATTTAGAGAACCCTTCATGTATTATAGACTGATGCTAGCTGCCATAACAAACACTAAAATTTCAGTGGCTCAACATATTAAACCTTTATCACTCATGTACTAGTCCAACGTAGGTGTTGCTGAACAGCAGGCTGTTTTTCTCCATGTGGCTGATTCATGGGCATAGGCACCTTCTGTCATATTTGCTGCTGTCGTCTTCTAGAGCCTTGAGTCCTCTGCATCCAGAGGCAGACTGAGACAGAGGCTAGAGAAGGCTTACCTGTTCCTGAAAACGCTGGCCTGGAAGTCCCATGCATCATTTCTGTTCACATCCACGCTGAGCTCTGTAGTTCCTGGCTGAGCAGTGGTCTCCCAGTCACCGCTCCGTACTTCGGAAGAAGCAGCTCAGATTATAAATGTTTAACTATCCTCTGCTACGCCAGGCTACTCACTAAAGCTCTTTATGCTTATGATTCTATTTTGTACCCAGGTAAGTATGCAGACCATTTTCCCATTTTAAACATATGACCTCTTTTACATAGGCACTGTGGTATTGTGACTTAGAACATGAATTATGTATTGGTCTTCATCCCAGTCCTGGCAAAAAAAAAAAAAAAGTGTTGAGAGTGATAGAGGTGTCTTTTATTATTCTTAACACTATTCTTAACACACCCGCTTCAGCCACACCTGAGTTTGTTAGTGAAGTGACTTTTGGGAAACCCCATAGATGAGGGCCTGGTTGCCAGTGGAACCAACTAGGTCATTAGAGGGTTAGAGCTTTTAAACTCACTCAGACCTCTGGGGAAAGAGAGTGGGACAGGAGTTTGAGTTCAGTTACCAGTGGCCAATAATGTAGTCGATCATGCCTGTGTAATGAGGTGTCCTTAAAACCCCCCCCCCCAGAAAAGGGGTTTGGAGAGATTCTGGGGGAAAATAAGGTTTATATACTTTTAATCCATTCCCTCAATTTGCTCCTTGGGTTATCTGTGTTACCATTTACTATAACACATCATCTAGTATATGTGCTGCCGAAGCGAGCACTATAACACATCATCTAGTACCGAATGAGTGATAAAGGCTGTTAGGTGATCTATGAATTCAGAGTGATCCATGCAGGTTGGCATGTAATGAAAGGCTGGGGCTTAAGCTGGATCTTGATGGGTCAGATGAAGAGGACGAAGACCACATTCCTGGTCAGGGGGCCAGCATGTGTGGGTTCGTCAGTTTGTGAGAAGCAAGCTGCTGGGGGTTGGTGTTTGAGATGGAGAAATACTCTTGGAAAGAATAGTGGCAGATGGATGATAATGATCGGTTGGGACTTCAGTGGAGAACTTTGAAAAACTGTATGGCCTTTGAGCTTTATCTCATAAAACAGAATTCCTAAACTTAGAGAAAGGGTGATTTTTATTTATATGAAAGTCTTCAGAGTAGTGATCAGATCCATAGTGAAGGCAGTGCCCTTGAGCTACAGTGGAGGCACTTCCAAAAGAAATGGTCATGTGGCTAGAGCCTCCTGGCCTGCAGCAAGTATTTCAGGCAGGTAGAGCACAGATACTCTTGGGTTCTATAGTCTTTCCCCTGCCATTATGAATAGAGAAGGTAGATTTGAGAATGGTAGGGACTTTTTCTTTTTTTTTGACCAATTGTACAGATTGGATATTCATTTATCACTTGTGTTAGTTGACCTATAAATCCTATTACAGATAATATGGAGCCACCGAAGCTTTTTGAGCAGGTTGTAACATGATTAAACTTATTATTATTACTTCTTAATTTTTTGTTATCAAATTGGAACCTGGAAAGATAAGAGGTTAAGAGCTTGATGAGCAGACTCTTATATTAGGCAGGGTGTGAAATAGGGTTGAGATGGCATTGATAAAAAGAATGTGACAAGACCAAAACACTGTTGATTAATCTCTTCTAGAGTCAAGAGAGAAAAATGAATAAAACATAGTTGTGTTTTGTACTGACCTGACTATGCTGAAAGTAGTCTTACTAGCCTCCGACCTATTAGAGAATCAGAATTAGAAAGAAAAATTAGAAAAATAAGGGAGTGCAGTTAACTCACCACTGCTTGATGTCCTTAAGACGTTTGAACTTCACAAAGCAAATAATGAAGTGTGGAAAATCAGGAAGAACCTACAATAGAAATGCTTTTATATTAGTGCTGGACCCATATATAAATGAAATTGCTGTTACTTTAGGCTTATACATTTGATCTTGGGGGAAGGGTCATGGTTTAACCCCATGCTACAGTTCCTATTAGGCCAATTACAAGGAAAACCTTGCTAAAGCACAGTGGTTCTCAAAGTGCAGTCTGTGGCTTTCTGATGGTCCACAAGGTCATACTGTTTTCATAATAACACTACATTTATACCAATAGTACCAAAAGAATAGTGAGTAAAACTACTGTTGCTGTAGAATGAAGCAAGGCAGTGATAGTCCTTGTACTCTCCATGGCCACGAACTTGGAGTTTAAAAAGAGGGTTTCATGTAAGAATGTCCTTGATGAAACAGTTAACATTATTAATTTTATTAAATCCCAGCCCTTAGGTAGACATCTTTTTAATATTCTGTCTGAAAAAATAGGAGCACTTTTGCTACAAACCCAACTAAGTATGAAAGTTGCCTTAAGGAAAGCCATCTACATGTGCAGTTGTTTGAGTTATTGTAACTGAACTAACAGGAGTTCCTGAGTTGGCTCCTTGGTGAGTTGTAGACAGAAACTGCACCAGGTGGAGTTGTCACTCCACAAGGAAGGAAACTTTACTTGCAGCAAATAAGGAGGTCACGGGGAGTAACTTCCAAATCCATGACTCCCTGAGCTGGTTGCGGATTTCTTTTTTGGGGGTTACGATAAATATTTAGAAAGGAGAGTTATGTCATCATGTACAAAGGCGGGCATAAGGATGTGCATTGGTTTTAAGGCAACATGCGTTTACTTACATTGTATATCATGTCAGTGAGGGTTGTGCTCTTCCTTGGGCAGAAATTTTAATGTAATGCGGCAGAGGTAACCTTACAAGTCCCTGTCAGACAAGGGAAGGGGCTATGGGCATACCCCTAGAGCTTGTATAAACAGGATGAGGTCTTGAGCTCCTTATCTCTTGCAAGGAATGCAGGGCTTTGTTAACTTTTGAAACAGCACTGGGAGTTTTTACCACTGATTTATGTGACTGATAGGACTGGGCTGTTTCCAAGCCTGGTAGCCACCGTTAGTTTTTGCATTACCTTTGTTCCCTTAAAATCCTTTTGCATTTCTTTGCAATTCTGACATTTCCTGGAAGGTTCTGCAAGACCGTGTGCTAGGGCAAGTAGAGCCAGTAAGGAAGGTGTAGGTCACAGAACATGGCTGGGGGCCTGAAATGGCTTCTCTTTCTTAGTCTTTATGCTTATGTTATGAACTGAATTACTCACTTTTTTTTCATGGAACACTGTCAACACACAAACTATATAGTTTTTTAGACTTGGCCAATTGACAGATACTCTCAGAAATAAATGAAGTGAACCGGTAACTCCCAGGAAATCTGACAGTATTTGTTGCTAGTGATAAAATTTGAGTCTTCAGATGAAAATTAGAATTTTGGAAAAGTCACATCCACCATCATGAGCTTACACTTTCCCAACACTTAAAGACTCTAATGATGTGATATTAATAATGGTGATACTAATGAATAGGACTTCTTTTGTAATATTGTAAAATCAGTAAACCAGTATTTTCCAGAAGACCAACATATGATGCTACGACATCATGCATGAGTGAAAGAGCCATTCTAAGTGCACAATAAGCCAATGGAGTTTAACATAATTGTAAAAAAGTTTGTTGATATATTTCAGATTCCACATTGTAACTAACTTTTAAGAAATTATCCCTTGTCAAATTTTTATGTAGTGTCAAGAATATTCAGTTACCTGAAATGTCTGTTAAAGTACTCTTTTTTTCAACCAGACATATGTATGAGGCTGGATGCTTTCCATATACTTCAGTGGAAACAACCTATCACAACAGATTGAAAGCAGGAGCAGATTCGAGAATCCAGCTGTCTTCTATTAAGCCAGATAATAAAGAGATTTGTAAACATTTAAAACAATGCCATTCTTCTCAACTAGTTTTCATTACTGTTTTGGAAAATACAGTTATTTTTTTATTAAACTGTGTTATTTATATTAATGTGTAGTAGGTTCTCTTGTTATTTTTAATGAATTGCAATTTTTTGAAATTTGTTTTAAGTTTCTAATATAGTACGTATCAGTAGGTATATAATCTACATAGGCAGAGCTCTGTGGGGCTCTCGTTAATTTTTAAGAGTGTAGCAAGGTCTGAAAATTTGAAAGTCCCTGCTGTAGCATTTGCCACTGGTACATGAACATTTGTTCAAAGCCTAGCTAGCCATCCCCTCTTCTCCTTAAATCAGGATTGCTAGAAGCAAGCCAGATGCTTAGATGAAAGATTGACTATTGCTACTGAGTAGGAAATGGATTATGAGAACCCCAACAGAAGGAAGCAAGGTGAGAGGTAGCCAGAGGAAACATTCTGATGTCAGCTCCAAGGCCTTCAAAATTGATTTATAATGCAAGCTACAATAAGAGTCAGGAGGAGCAGGGAGTAGATAGAAATGTGTGCTTGTTCAGCTAAGACTTTTTAGTTCATCTGTTACTTTGAATGCAGGACACCCTGTGAGCCATCTGTCTCTTCACTTCTGGGCACAATCATAAGAATCTTTCCTAGCTGAAATTGCATGAGATACTAACAAAGGGGTCTCTTTGTAAAATACTAATTAACTGATGAACATTTGGGTGCTTAACCCTGTATAAGGCATCTCATTGTTCCCTCTCGAATACAAAATATTTTTCATCTGTTTGTTATCTAGTTTTGTTTTATAAATTGTCTGATCATATCATTTTGTTGGTCTTGAGGCCTTACTGTTCTTGTCAATTCATATGTGCTGTTAATGAATTAAAATCTCTGTATATCAAAGATAACTAACCGGGCAGCCCTGGTGGCTCAGCGGTTTAGCGCCGCCTTCAGCCCGGGGTGTGGTCCTGGAGACCTGGGATGGAGTCCCACGTCGGGCTCCCTGCATGGAGCCTGCTTCTCCCTCTGCCTGTGTCTCTGCCTCTCTCTCTGTGTCTGTCATGAATAAATAAATAAAATATTAAAAAAAAAAAAGATTACTAACCTGTCACATTACTTGAAAATTCTAGTTTATTGTTTTGTCTTTAATTTTGTGGGCTTAAAAAAAATAATATTGCTCCCCTTCCCCCCACCCAACACACATACATTGCTGCCCTCACATTGTTTTGGCCATTTAGGTTTTTTCTGTTTTTACTGTTTTAATTATTTATTTACTTGAGAGAAAGAGAGAGAGAGTATGAGCTAGGGGAGGAGCAAAAGGAGAGGGAGAAGCAGATTCCCCGCTGACCAAAGAGCCCAACGAGGTTGGGTGGGGGGGCCCTCAATCCCCAAACCCTGAGATCATGACCTGAGCCAAAGGCAGACACTTAACTGACTGAGCCACCCAGATGCTCCTCTATTTTTATTATTTTAAACAGTGCTGCATTAGATATATGCATGTGTGAATTTTTTTTTTTTTTTTTTTTTTAGAATAGCTTCCCAGAGGAAGATTTCAGAGTGTAGATACATTTTTAATGTATGGATGAATTGTTTATTTCAAATACAAAAGTCTAGACACTACCAGTTGTCAGCTACAATATTTCTAGAAGCAGCCATTTGATTACTTACAGGACTCTGGTTATATAGTCCTGGAACTAGGCTTCGGGACCACACTTAGTAAAGCCAGGGATTCCACAAATAACTTCCATGAGCTGTGTTAGGGGTCAGCCATCTTTTCCCATACAGGGCTAGATAGCAAATATTTTAGGCTTTGCAGGCCCTATGGTGTCTGTACCAGTCTGCTGCTCCATTGTAGTACAAAGGCAACCAGAGACTAGGTCAATGAATGAGTGACTCTGTGTTCCAATAAAATGTTATTTATATAAATGACACTCAAAGTTTGAATTTCATAAAATCTTCATGTATCACAAAATAGTATTCTTTCAATTTTTCCAACTACTTAAAACTATAAAATCCATTCTTAACCTGCACACTGTACAAAAACAGGCAATGGGACAAATTTGACCTGTGGGCCAGAGTTTGCCAAGACATTATAGATGACTTCATGATAGACATTTATCATATTGGGACCTCTGGGTCTACCACAATGATATGGAGGGTTTATTAAGAAAACTCTTAATTTCAACATATGTCTGATAACTACCTTTCATATTTTGTATTTCAGCTGGAGTTAACCGAATTTCATACTGGCCAGCTGATCCAGAAATAAGTTTGCTTACTGAGCCTTCTAGTTCTGAAGATGCAAAGTTAGATGCCAAAGCGGTGGAAAGATTGAAGTCAAACAGTCGGGCCCATGTGTGTGTCTTACTTCAGCCTTTGGTGTGTTATATGGTGCAGTTTGTAGAGGAGACCTCTTACAAATGTGACTTTATTCAAAAAATTGCAAAAACATTGCCGGATGCTAACGTTGACTTTTATTCTGAATGTAAACAAGAAAGAATAAAAGAATATGAAATGTTATTTTTGGTTTCAAATGAAGAAATGCATAAGCAAATACTGATGACAATAGGTTTGGAGAACCTATGTGAAAATCCATACTTTAGCAATCTGAGGCAAAACATGAAAGACCTTATCCTACTCTTGGCCACAGTAGCTTCCAGTGTGCCCAACTTTAAGCACTACGGATTTTATTGTGGTAATACCGAACAGATTAATGAAACTCACAATCAAAGTTTGCCACAAGAAATTGCAAGGCACTGCATGGTTCAGGCCAGGTTATTGGCATATCGAACTGGTGAGTTACTTGCTTAGTGCATAAATTGGGGCTGACTGGGTTGTATTTGTCTCAGAAGTAAAACGGTTTTCATCTCCTCTATCACAGAGTTCATTTACTCTTAGATACTGAAGTTTTGCTGGTCATTATATGTATAGAAGCAAGTGACACCCTTGAATAGACAACTCTTAGAGAAGGTTTAGGATTCCTGTGGCCTTATATTCAGTGCTACATTTGTAAATCAGGAACTGATTATCTAGACCCTCCTGCTTCCTGCCTTTGTCGTCTTGTTCATGGAGCCCTCTACTAGAGATGGGACAAAAAAGAGAAAGGAGAGAGACCAAAATTATTCATTTTTAGTTAACTCTTCAATATTTTGTGTGTATTCAGTATTTAATAAAACTTTGAAAATCTTTACAATAAAAATGTGAATTCAAAATAACTAACAGAATTAAAGTAAAGGAATATTGACAACTTCTTCCAATTGCTGGTATATCTTTAATCAGCAAGTTAAGAAATCAAATGTTTTTACTTTAAGTTGTACATGAGTGTATATATGAAAAAAGGAAAATGTCACTTGGGGATTTTCTTTATTGTGATAAAAGATAGATAAAAGATCTATATTGCCAATTATAGAACAATATTTTCACATCTTGCCAGACATAAGATTTTTCAAAGTAGAATCATGATTTGATCACTTTTTTAAATGCAACTTTGAAATAAAGGGGGGAAAATATAGGCAGGAGGAACAGTAGAATAAGATTTGGTGAATGGAGGAATTTATTTATTTATTTATTTATTTATTTATTTATTTATTTAAGCTTATCCCAAGAAAGAAGGGAAGAAAGAAAATCTTAAGAAGAGGTCCATACAAATGCCACTGGTTTGCAGTATATTCTAATTCTAAAGACCACAAAGTACTTTGGAGTAGAATAGAAATTCTCAACTGACAGCATGTCAGAGTCGCCATCAAAACTTTCATTAAAAGTACAAATGCGTAAATTCCAACCCAGACCTACTGAACCAAGTCTGTAAGGATGTGGCCTAAGCTTATGAATTTTTAAGGTTCTGCAAAGGATTCTGATGTTAATAATCACTCAATTCTTTATTAAAGAACTTGGTTCTCCTACAGGCACAAACCATATAGCTCCAAACAAATGTTGTGTAAAAGTCTGATTTAATATAATTATGTTATTGTATCATGGGCTCTGCATTAGCATCTTAGCCAAAACCAGCTTTATAAAGAACTCTTCTCTAAGCCATTCTGGAAAGACAGAAACATCAGTGGGAACAGCTGTCACAGCTCTACATCACTAATTCCCATTTGCTAATTAGAATTCAGCTGATTCCAGAGTGATGGTAAACTGGGAGATAGGAATGTGCTGTTCTTTTACTTATCTCAGTACATCCTGCTTCTCCTAGGAGAATATTCCATCATACGATGTATGATTCCAGTGTTTCAAGATGCAGTAATGTATAGATACAAATTTGCATCTACATTCTTTAGAAGATACTCTAATTCTAAAGTTATCCACTCTTTCTGTGCAGAGTTTTGTGCATAAAGATGTGCTTCTGCACGTGATGGGTAACTTAAAAATTTTTGCAAGGTTAATTTTTTGATTGTGTATGATTTTTTTTTTTTTTTTTTTTTTTTTTTTTTTGCCTGGAGCCCAAATCTTGAATAGGATGCAACTCTGGGTCATGCACTCCACTCCACTGTCAGCTCATCCAGGGAAGAGAACCATGTGCTCGTCATCATTTTTCCCTTAGCGCTAAGCGCAATGTGCTGAATGGATAAAGGAAATCTTTTTTATATCCAAAGGTAAACGGTCCACAATCCCTTATCCAAAATTCTTGGAGCCAGATGAAAAGGAGTCCAGAATTTTTCAGATTTTAGAAAGGTAATATGGTTATATATATTGTATCTCACCCAGCATTCCAGGGAGGGGCCTGAGGCAGTACATTGTAATCAAGCACATCCATATGGAGTAAAATGTATGAATATTTGCACTAAAAGTGTGGTCAGGTGTGGTCACAAAATAAGTATAATCAAGCTGTCAAAAAAAAACCTTGATATAAGGGATTTCAGATAAGAAAATCTAGACCTATATTCTTCATTGGTGATAAATTATAAGAATAACAATTTATTGAGCACTTAGAAGGTGCCAGGCACAGAGCCAGGCAGTTTATATATGTGTCTCCTTTAACAATCCACCTGGGTAGATATCCCCCTGATAGAGCATGCTCCTAATAACTCAGACTTTTAGTTTCACTCTGTTCAGTTTGCTCTGACGACTTTATTTCACTTTAGAGACAAAGACACCATTTAAAAATACACATAACGAGTAAAATGAATTCCCAAACATCTAACAACAGAATTCTAAAAGCAACTGAGAAGTAGGTGCTTGATGATTGCTTTTTGAATGATGGATAAATAGAATCCACAGAGATGTCATTAAAGGACATTTTGAGGTACCAAAAGAGTGACAACGTTCCTTTAGACCCTAGAGGGGAAAAAAAAGAGTTTAGGAGGGCATTGCATCTTACCCGATTCAAGTGTGATTTCTGAACAGGGTCCTGTTTTCCCTTAGACAAAGTGTTTCCCAAAGCTGAAGATTATGCTTTCCTCCTAAAACACAACAGTGGTGGTGAATGCAGGTTGGAGTAGCCACGGAAGTTAGCTGTTTCAAATCATAACTTGGTGGTTCTCAACTTGCAGTACGCCTTTGAACCGAGCTGATGCTCACGAAAAATGCAGGTTTGTGAGCCCTGCCTGACTTGTTGGAGAGGTTGCTTAGGAGATTTCCATGGGGGCCAGGAGGCCGCCTTTTAACAAGCATCCAGTGATTCTGATGAAGTGGGCTGTGGATCACACTCGGACAAATCTGACATGGCCACAGAATCAGGAGCTAAATAACCACACCCGTGTTCTGGAACCATGGGCTAAAAGAGCTCCCTGACTTTCAGTGATCCGAGTCTCAGGAATTTGGCTCAGCAATTATAAGTCGACCTTTCCCTCAAAGGTACACAGAGAAAACCTTCCGAATGAGCAGATCATGGGGAGCGATTTGTGTGAAAATTGCAGAAATGAAAAGATTCTTGAGAAATCACTTCATTTGTCATCCAACCTTGGAGCTGTGTGAAATCTACACCTAACGTGGATTAAATTTTATTCTGGTTTTAAAAGACATAGTAAAGAATATTCTGCTGGTATAACTAAACTTAGCTAGGCAGTAGAGCTGCATACTGGTGGAAAATCACATTTTACCCCTCCTTCCGTCTGTCCCCAGACTGAAACAGAAAAAGTGGCTCCTGAGACTAGAAAAAAAAAAAAAAATCACATGAAAAATACTTAGTGTCAATGGTAGGAAAAAATAGACTCTTAATATGAAGAATTTCTATTTTAGTCTCTCATTTTTTGTTTCAGGCTTATACATGGATTAAGGATAATTTTACTTAAAGGTTTTGGTTTTTCAGGCAAATATAATCTTAAGTGTATAACTGCTGCCACTTGCCTAGAAATGAGCGTAAAGCCATAATTGTATTCTTCCCCCCTTGTGTTATATTCTGAAGGTCTTGGAAGGAACAAAATTTCGTTTACACCGAAATCTCTTTAATGAATCTCCACTCTAGAACAAGCCTTCCCCTACCCTCTGTTCCCCAGCATCGTGTTCATTTCCGTCCTAGCACAGCACGGACACAGGTGCTTGTGTGTTTGCTTCTCCCGGTCTCCCTCCCACCTCGGACTATAAATCTCATGAATGCGGGGAATTCCCTCACCAGGGTCTGCTTGGGGATTCAATAAAGGGAAGTCTTTGTTATGAAATTCTTACCATCAAAGAAAGGGGGTAGGTTTCATCTGGAGGGCTTAATTTTAGTCACTTAATTTCTTTGCCTTTTTTCTCATCTAGAAAAGGAAGTATCTGCTTTACCCTTAGGGTAAAAATGAGGTGATGGGTAGAAAGTGTTTAAATTATACAGTTGCTTTTTCAATTTTGAAAACTCGAGCTTACTTGAAGATGGGGAATTTCATTATATTATCGTAACTTATAAAGATGGACTTATTTATAAGGCAAGCTAGTTTTTAATGCCTACGTAGGATAAGGTTATCATATGAGGGGATTAACTTTTAGGAAATGGTAGGAAGAAACTAGAGTTTCATTTAATCCTTACCAATATGAAAATACCCTAGAGTAAGTTCACAGATGATTGGTCCTGTCTCTGGGTAACTGCACCTCCTTAACGACTTTGGTCCCTTATTAAGATTTTGATAAGTGCTATGTTTTCATAACTAGTGTATAATTGTCTTAGAGATTTGAAAGTTACCCTTGTATTAGTAGAAGAAAAAGTCAATCCTTAATATACAGAATTTGTAATTTGGTTTTTTAAAACTTTCTGTTGCCGATCAGTGATTTTAAGAAATGCAGCTTTATTTTTACAGAGGTTCTGGCTCTGTAGGGAAATTGTAATCTTATGTTCATAACTCTGCCACTTGGATTTAGAAATGGGCATCATTCACTAAGTCGGCATTCTTTTCCCCTTCAAGTAAACTCTGAAGGTCAGGGAAAGGACTTTCAAATATAAAGGAAAGCCCATAAAAACTTGTATTTGTTGGTATTCTAAGTTTGAACTCTTCTTAGCAAGAACATTTCCATGAAATGTGTTTTCCATAACTAGCGTGTAAATAAAGGATAGAAGACAGATTGGAGTGTTGCAAATTGTTGTGACATTAAATCCACTAGTTCAGAAATTTCCTTTTAAATCGATTTCATCATCATTTCTGAGAAATAGTCTTTTAGAAACTGATTTGGTGGAGAGTCTATAAAATTACACTCAGTTCTGGTTACACTTTGAACTGATCTGACTGTGGGCTCTGTACACAGATCATGTTCGACTGGGTTGATTGTGACACTGTCCAGTTATTCAGTATCTAGTTCTCATATTCCGTACTGAAGAGTATTTTAGTGGTAAACTTTTATTAAATAAATGTATTTAGTAATAAAAAAGTATTTTTATAATCAGCAAAGATGTCAAGGATTGCTGCTATATTATGAATTATGTTTCAGTAATGTGTATTATTTGGGGAAACATGTTTCTTAAACTAATAAATTATTGACCTTTACTGAGTTAAATGACATTTATCTTTCAGAGGATCATAAAACTGGAGTTGGAGCAGTCATTTGGGCTGAAGGAAAATCTGTGAGTATGAAAATAATTTTTTTTAAAGTTTTTATTTAAGAGATCTCTACACCTAACATGGGGCTCAAACTCATGACCCCAAGTTCGAGAGTCGTGTACTCTTCCGACTGAGGCAGCCAGGTGCCCCTGAAAATAATTCAACATTTAACTTTGATTTTGTATAAACACAGTATGATCTTAAGTGCATTACATTATATTGACCCACTGGGGTTAATATTTTGTTATTGGTGCATTTACTGAATTCTATAAACATTTGATCATTCCTTCAATGATTGTCTAGGTAGGTTAATTTATTTAGCAGACATTTATTAAACATCTTCCACAGCATAGGCATTGTGCTGTGGCCTTAAATACTCTATACTGGAGACAGGAGCGAAAAAATAAAAAAAAAGACGTATATATGATGATAACATGACACTGGATGGCATGGAGGAGAAATCTCTATGCTGCTTAGAGAAATGAGTACAATATTCTTGGAGGAGGTAAGGTGCTATTTATTAGTTTTTTTAATTTAAAAATATTTTATTACTATTTACTAGTAAATAGTAATCTCGGGATCCCCCGAGACCCGGATCAAGTCCCACATCGGGCTCCCTGCATGGAGCCTGCTTCTTCCTCTGCCTGTGTCTCTGCCTCCCTCTCTCTCTCTCTCTCTCTCTCTCTCTCTCTGTCTCTTGTGAATAAATAAATCTTTAAATAAATAAATACATAGAAATAGATGGATTGATTTTAAGAATATATTTTATTTAATAAAATGTCCAGAAATATTATTTCAACCTGTAATCAATTTAAGAGCTATTAATAAAATATTCTGGAGGCACCTGAGTGGCTCCATGGTTGAGCATCTGCTTTTGACTAAGGTTGTGATCCCGGGGCCCTGAGATTGAGTCCTGTATCGGGCTCCCCACAGGGAGCCTGCTTCTCCCTCTGCCTATGATCTGCTTCTCTTTCTATGTCTCTCATGAATGAATGAATGAATGAATGAACAAGTAAATAAATAAATAAAATCTTTTAAAAAATAAAATATTCTGCATTTGGGGGGAGTATTAACTTTCCATAATCCTGTGTGTATTCAGACTTAACAGCACCTCCCAATTCAGACTAACCACCTGTGGCTAATGGCTACTCTAATGGATGGTGCAATCCAAGAATATTTTAAGTGGGAAAATGATTTGATCAGATTTACATTATAAGAAGAAATGGGGAGTTAATAAAAAGGAAGTGATGAGGACTTGGCGTTGGGGTGGGTTGAATGGCATGGAATCAAGAAACACTTAGTGACTTTAAGGTTGACTCCGAGATGAATAGGGAGCCTAGGTTTGCTTCACTAGACAAG